>NW_006286675.1:8270513-8288224 GCF_000327345.1 Myotis davidii | reverse complement strand
AAATTTTTGTGCACCGGGCCTCTAGTCTATAATGATAAAAGTGGAATATGCAAATCAACCTAACGGCCAAACAGCGGAATGACTGTCCAGACGACCACACTATGACACCCACTGGTGCCAGGCCAGCCAAGGCAGGTGCAGCGTGATTGGTCGGGGGCCCCACCATTGCCCCATGATCACCCTGCAGAGGGAGGCCCTGGTGGGCGGGGCCTCTTTCTGCGGGGCAATCCGTCATGGGGCTTCTGGGCTGCCAGGCCAGGTTGAGGGGACACTCCCCTCCCCCCCATGAATTTTGTGCACCGGGCCTCTAGTGGTAAATAATGCCACTATGAACATGGGTGTACGAATATCTCTTCAAGAACTACTCTCAAGTTTTCTGAGTATGTACTCCACAATGAAAATGCTGGGTTATATGGTAGTTTTATTTTTAGTTGTTTTGGAAACCACCATACTGTTTTTCCACAGACTGTACAATTCCAATTACTACTAATAGTGCATAAGGATTCCGTTGTCTTCACATTCTCACCATCATTTGTTTCCTGTGTTGTTGTTTTTAAGAAAGTATCTTTTTAAAAAATTGATTTTAGAGAGAGAGAGAGGAAGGGAGAAGGATAGAAACATTGATGAAAGAGAGACCTCGATCAGTTGCCTCCTGCACACCCCCCACTGAGGATAGAGCCCACAACCTCACAACCTGGGCGTATGCCCCAACCAGGAATCAAACCAGGGATCTTTTGGTTCCTGGATTGACGCTCAACTACTGAGCCACACCAGCCGGGCCATTCTAATGGGTATGAAGTATTAAATGACTTTTAACTTTTTTTTTTTTAGAGTGAACAAAACATTCAACAAATTGAACCAATGGTTGAGTGCCTTCTAAACTACATATAAAGCTCTAAAAAATATATAAAATTCAGTAAAATTTGATTTTTATTTTTAAGGAGCTTTCACATTAGAAAAAATATTAAATAGTATATAATGATGCAGTGTTTGGTTCAGGCTAAGTAAGTACTTAAAAGAGCTAGGAGGGAAGAATTGCTTCATACTGAGTAACATAAAGAAGGCATAAATGAAGTGGCATTCTGTTGGACCTTAAAATTAATAGTTTGTGTTTTTTTTACTTCTGAGGGAAATTTACGAGGAAAGCATTGAAGACAAAGTTTCAGAGGGCAGGAAAGCTCATTTGTGTTTTATTAGGAACAGGATATGATTCAAGCTAACTGGAACATAGAAATTATTTAGGAAGTTCTCATAAATATGATTGGATTAGATTATGACAAGGTTGGAATGTCAGACCAAAGGGTTTGTTAGGAACAACAAATCTCAGTATTTTAGGGTAGTATGGTCTGTTTACTCCAGTGCTTTTTTTCTGTAACACAAATTAATGGATGTAATTGTTAAATATGAGATTGATGTCAGTATAATGGGGAAGTAGCATCAGTTCACACATAATCTTTACCAGCATATTAACATTTTAAAACAATCAACAGACTTTCTGACAATTAAAGAGAAAGTATTAGTAATATAAGAAAATATTAAGGAAAACACTGAAAATCTTGCAGAAGTGTATTTAGTAAAAATGGTAGTTGGATAAGTAGCTTTAAGAATGGTTTCATATTCCACAGTGTTAAGCTCTCTGGTGAAGCAGTGAATACATTAACTGTTGTGAAGACATTTTCTTTGCATTAAGAACTTTGTTTATTGAAGAAATCTATAGTCTAGATGATATTTTTAATAAATGCCCTCAAGAATCCATATCATAAATGAGGAGGCAGGAGCTCCAGGATAATGCTAGGTACAAATTCAAGTGGAGACTTCATTTTGCTAGTATTTTTATAAGATCTTTTTATTGTGTTAGTTGGGGCTTTGGTTATGAAGATACAATGATTTTGAGTAATCAGCCTTATCTCTTTTTCTTACAAGCTTTGGTATTTTTAGTTACGATTTTCTGGAACTCAAGACTTGTTTGTTTTTCTTCCCCAAATGTGCATATCACATTCTAGCAGGAAGGTCTCGACCACGTTTTAAAAGAAGAAAATTCATAAAGGAATTATTGCCCTAAGTTTCCAGTTTAATTTTCTGACAAAATGTTCATTGAAATCCATTACAACTCTTGATGTTTATACACTGTGCTCTGATTCACTTACTTTTTAAAAAACACATATTTTTATTAATTTCAGAGAGGAATGGAGAGGGAGCAAGAGATAGAAACATCAATGATGAGAGAGAATCATTGATTAGCTGCCTCCTGCAGGCCCCCAACTGGGGATCAAGCCCACAACCTGGGCTGTGCCCTTGACTGAAACCGAACCTGGGACCCTTCAGTCTGCAGGTCGTTGCTCTATCCACTGAGCCAAACGGGCTAGGACTGATTCACTTAATTTTTAATTGTTGAACATTCTAATTCTAATTTTAATGGAAATTTACATTTGAAATTTGTGCCAAATTAAGTATTTTTATGTAGTAACCAAAATGCCTCTACTTATGAACTCTGCAATTTGCCTTTGCTTGGGTGGTGAATTTATCTCCTAAAGGTTGCACACAAATTTCGATCAGACATAAACTTAACTTTTGAAGGACTATTGGGTTGTTTGTATAAGTTTATTATCATAGAAAATGTCCACTAACTCCTAGATCTCATTGTCTTGTATAAGGAACCAGTTGCTTTGTTGGAATTGAAGGCCTAAGTTAAATACAGGGTGGGGCAAAAGTAGGTTTACTGTTGTTTGTATGGAAAATAATACAATAATTAATAAATAATATACAAGAGTAAACTCTGTTTTGTGTACTCACAACTGTAAACCTGCTTTTGCCCCACCCTGTATATAGAATTGCTGGTTTATTAGGGAAGTCCCAAATAGGCTTCTCTCTTCATTTTTGTAAAATAAGGGCTAGTCCTTTAATTTCATTCAGCTGTTAACTTTGTGTTTATTTCAGGAAGTATTTGAATGAAAATGTTTTCAGCATTCCATTCTTTTTTTTAAAATATATTTTTATTGACTTCTAAGAGAGGGAGAGAGAGATGGAAACATCGATGAGAGAGAAACATTGATCAGCTGCCTCCTACTGGGAATCGAGCAACCCAGGCATCTGCCCAATCGAACCTGGGACCTCTTGATTCATGAGTCAACACTCACCCACTGAGCAACATCGGCCAGGCTAGCATTACATTCTTACTAGCCAACACAAAGAACAGCATCTTTCTACTTTTTGAGCAAATAAAACCAATGAATTTAAAATAAAGCTTAGTTGGTATGGATAGAAAAGTCCATAATTTAAAACTGTTTCTAATGTCATTTATTTTACCTCCATATCTTTGTAAAAATGTGTTTGTACTATGCTGCTATTTAGCATTTTGGGTATCTTTTACTTTTAAAATAAAAATACTTTTTTGATTACAGAAAGACCCAAATGGGACCAGTAGTTTGCCAACTGGAAGTTCTCTTCTACAAGAAATTGAAGTGCAGAACGAAGAAGTAGCAGCTTTTTGTCAGTCCATTACAAAGTAAGGACTTTTTTTTATAAATTAAAGATTATTTTTTATTAAATGCTTGCTTAAATATTTATTGAAAATTAACTTAGCACTAATAATTCTAAATTCTTCAAGTTTTTAATAATTTTCTCCCTGTGGCTTAAAATTTCAATTGGCACATAAACAAACTACAGTTGAACGTGTATTTTTATCTGTTAGGTTTTTAAGTATTTAGAAGAAAGATTGAGGTCATGCAGTAGACATCTGATAATCTATTAACCAATGAAACTATGGCTTAAACATTCAAGTTTCAGTACACTTAGATAATGCTTTTTTTTGTCTTAGGGACACTTTGTTTTGCTACATATTTTTCTAGCATTCAAAATACTGTCATACTTCTGTAAGAGATAACAGGCACCATTAGAGGAGCGAGTATATTTTCTGAAGGTTAAAAAAATGCATTTCTAAAACATTCTTTTAATCTGAAATCTGTCTAATATTTATAGATGAGGAAATTGAGACTCAGAGAAGTTACCTACCAAGCTTACTGAACTATTCCTCCAGGTTTCTTTTGCCTCTGGTTCAGTGTGTTTTCTTTTCATTATATCACTGTATTAGCTGGACTTCCATTATAAGTACTAAAAACCCACCTCAAACTAGTTTAAATCAAGAAAGATTATGTACTAGTATTGGTTTACAAGCTGATACAGGACAGAGCTAAGTGACAGCCAGATCTAGGAATATATACACTGTAAGGATCCCTCCTCCCTTTGGATTCTGTTTTCTAATTTTCTATCCTTCTGTCTTCCTTTTCTTCCACTGCAGGTGAGGTTTTGAAGGCAGGAGATACAACCACTGATAGGTTAGATTTCATAATCTAATGGTCTTGCTAGCAAAGACGAAATGGAGTCCTCTCAGTCCTCACCAGATAGAAAAAAACTCTGAAAGGAAAAAGTGGAAGTGGCTAAGGGGGATGAGATATGTTATCAAAAGAAGGGAAAGTAGATCACCACCATGGGAATTTATTCTGAATTCCATATTTTCCCTAGTGTGATTTGCTTTAAGCAAAGCAGAGTTTGGGATTTGCAGATGATTTTTGAGTAGGTACATTATTTTAATGTTATTTGATGGACTTACTATTCAACTAGATTTTCTAGACTCTTGGTAATATTTCATTAAAACTGTCTTTCTTTATGTTACCTTTTAACCAGAATTTCTTTTCTGCAGAACACCCTAGGGGGAAAAAAAAAGAAAAATATCAGTAGAGCCACTTTTTCTTCCCTGCAAAGATGACTCTTAACTGGATTTTTTTTTAAATTTAATTTTGTTTTATTTCTTAAAGTATTACAAAGACTATTACACATGTCTCCTCCCCCCCGCCCCCTTGACATTCCTCCGGCCTCCACCACCCCCCAGTGTCTTGTGTCCATTGGTTATTTTTATATGCATGCATGCAAGTCCTTCGGTTGATTTCTTACTGCCCCCCCAACCCTCCCTAGGCTTCCCATTGTAGTTTGACAGTCTGTTCAATGCTGCTCTGCCTCTGTATCTATTTTTGTTCATCAGTTTATAATGGTCTTTATTATCCATAAATGAGTGAGATCATGTGGTATTTTTCTCGGCTTCCCAGGGGCCATCTCAGCCTCACAGGGGCCATCTCAGCCTCACATGGACTCCCAGGGGCAGGCATAACCTTGCAGGGGCTGTCTCAGCCTCACAGGGGCTGTCTCAGCCTCACAGTGGCTGTTCCAGCCTCTCAGGGGCCGTCTCAGCCTCACAGGGGCCGTCGCAGCCTCACAGGGGCCGTCACAGCCTCACAGGGGCCGTCTCAACCTCTCAGGGGCCGTCTCAGCCTCACAGGGGCTGTCTCGGCCTCAGAGGGGCTGTCTCGGCCTCACCGGGGCCGTCTCAGCCTCACAGGGGCTGTCGCATCCCACGTTGGGGGTAAAAGTGCGAATCAGAAGCTCCTCTCGCTGTCTCTCTCGCTGCTCCCTTGCGTATCGACAATGCTGGAAGTTTCTGAGAGCAGTCTGCAGGTTCTGGACATCATACTTTAACTGGTCAACATGAAGTTTGGCATTCTGTCTTTCGTTGGGCGGCTCCTTGCTGGACAAAATCTCCAGGCGTTCCTGGTGGCTGAATATCTGGTATGCTTGCTTGGATTTCATTTTCTACTAAGTGCACAGACTGTTTGCCGCCTCCCAGTGTCCCATGTGAGACTGGATCTGGTGGACCTGCTTGTGCGTTTGCTGGTACAGCGGTTCCATGTCACCGGCCCAGCTGGGTTCGGCTCCGGCTTCCTCTGAATCTGATTCTGCCGCGTTTGCGTGTCCCTTATGTATGCGAGGAGTTGAAATCTACAGTTTGTTGGGTTAGGCTGCAAAAGCACAGGTGGTTCCTTTTGTGCCACTGGCACAGCTTGGGCGGGGATGTAAATTGAGTAGGGCGGGGTCTCCGGGAATCACCAGGGCGGAGCAAAGAGCAATGCCGTCTCCACGTCTCTGTGTCCCGGAGTGCCGGTGAGCAGCCCCGTGAGAAAGCCACCCTCACTCTCCAACCCGATGCAAGGCCGTCCCGCCTCTCCTTGTAGGGGTCTGGGACCTCAGAATCCCGCCCCAAACAAGCGCAGTGGATTCGAGAGTTTGTAACCCCTTCCGATTGAAAAAAACCGTGCATCCAGTTGCAGCCCGCCTGGCACGCGACTCCGTACCTCTATTCTTGGGGCCTCTGTACATCCTACTCAGTCTCAATGCTCTTCTTTATTTCCTTCCACTTGTAGCGTTTCCACTGGGCCAGCTTTCCCGTGGCTCTGAATGATAGCTGTTTGTCGTATAGTTGGTAGTTTCAATGTTGTTGTGGGAGGCAGCACGCACAGGTCTGTACCTTACGCTGCCATCTTGGTTCCTCCTTAACTGGATTTTTAAAACTCATATTTTTCACTATGCATTTAAAATAGGAGACAATTTGGATGACTTAGTATGCAAATTGCATTTATTAGAAATTACCTATGCCATTATATCATTATGTTTGTGTGGTTAACAATTTGGGAATAATCTTTTACTTTAGTGATTTGGAAATAATCTGTTATGTGTTCATCTAGTCTAGTGGTTCTCAACCTTCCTAATGCCGCGACCCTTTAATACAGTTCCTCATGTTGTGGTGACCCCCAATTTCGTTGTTACAAATTGAACATAATTAAAGAATAGTGATTAATCAGAAAAACAATATGTAATTATATATGGGTTTTCAGATGGTCTTAGGTGACCCCTGTGAAAGGGTCGTTTGACCCCCAAAGAGGTCGCGACTCACAGGTTGAGAACCGCTGATCTAATCCCTTTAATTTTCTCCAGAAGTCCTGTGTGTTTTCTATGAAACTGTTGAATGACTATTGCATTTAATTTAAGAAATTAGGCTCTCTATGATCTGCCTTTTCTCACTACTTGAATCTTTGAGTTATTTACAAAGACTGCCAGGAATCTACAATGATTTTTTTTTTTTTGGTCAAACATTTGTTTGTTTATTTTTAATCCTCACCAAAGGATATTTTTCCATTTATTTTTAGAGAGAGTGGAAGAGAGAGGGAAAGACAGAGAGAAACATTGATGTGAGAGAAACACATTGATAGGTTGCCTCCTGCATGCTCCCGGCCTGGGGAGGAGCCTGCAACCAAGGTATGTGCCCTTGACTGGAATGGAACCCAGGACCCTTTGGTCCGCAGGCCCACGCTCTATTAAAATGATTATTTTTTATTTACACACACACACACACACACACACACACACACACACACACACACACCCTGGCTTGTGTAATATGAAACCCAAAAATGAACTAAAGAAAGAATGAGTTCTTCTTGTAATTTTATTTTTATTTTCTTTAGTAGAGAAGATACAACAAATATTTCAGAGCAGTAGAAAGCAGAAGTGTGTTTTTTTGTGTGTTTTTAGGCTTCACAAATGTGTGTGTCATCCTTGCACAAGGGCCATGCTAATCCTCTATGTATCATTCCAGTTTTAGCACATGTGCTGCCGAAGTGAGCACTGAAATAGAGGTGCTTTTGAAACCCTGTTCTAGGAACTTCTCTTGTTCTCCTGTGACCTTGGAGATTGAAGTCAGGAGGAGATGTCCCTTGAGGAAATGAATGGCTCTTTTTTCCCCTGTGACTTAATTGTTTTAATCTCTACAGAAGCAAATAGGCAGCACTTCCAGTATTCATTTTATTTTATAGCTCTGTGAAAAAAGTAGATGGGAAGATTGGAACTCATCTTCTAACCTCCAGAAAAAAAGTTAAAAAGAAGCCCCTTAGTTTAAAGAAGGCATCAAATCCTCTTTTGTCTTCTGATAACAGAAGTACTGTCTGGAGATGAGCTATACACCGTGCTCGTATATTTAAATCATAAACTATATTGCTCCTCTGAATATCTATGAATGTTACGAATACATTTATAAGAAATTCCCTGTGTTTTAGAAATTACTTTGAGGAAATAAAGGCCTCATAGCACTGTAAAATCCGTTTTCTATGTTGTGTGTGTGTACTTTTAAATCATTGTCTAACAACCAGAAACAATATATAGGAAAAAGAACCTTAGAAAAAAGATGTTTTAAAAGACAACAAACCTTTTATTTCTCTGGCAGTTACAATTTAGGGCTGCATCACCTATATTATCAGTATTTGTTAAAAATGTACCATTTTGTGTAATTATATTGTGTAGCAAAAGAATCTGAAACAGAGCACCTCATTTAATGTTATGTGTCCAGTGTGTGCTCGGTTAATGTTGATAATGCTACAAAAGATATCCTGGCAGTACTTAATCTCTTTCCTTGAATTCCTTTGATTTAAAAGGCAAATTCTGGTATTTGGAGTTTTGACAGGGGTCCATTCATTGCAGTTCTCATGAACTGCTCTAGAATTGAACAAAGGCACAGAATTGAATAGCTGTAAGCATGCAAAGCCTTCTTCAGGGCTCAAATAAATGCAGCTTTAAAAAAGAATTTAATTTCTTCTTCCTTGTGAACAGATTAAAGACTAACTTTCCATATACCAATCACTGCACAAATCCAGGCTATTTGTTAAGTCCAGTCACAGTGCAAAGAAACATATGTGGAGAGAATGCTAGCGTGAAGGTCTCCATTGAAATTGAAGGATTTCAACTACCAGTTACTTTTACATGTGATGGTAAGTTTGTAGTTCCCAACCATCCTGTTTTGCTCTGATTAGAGAGAAAATGTTTAAAATGTTAATAATTTTCATTCTCTTAAGAAAACAACTCTGTTTTTAAAAATGTGTGTGTGTGAATTAGTAAAATACTTAACATTCATTAGTTATCCTTTTCAAAAAGTTGGCATTTCATTTGGATACTTTCCTGGTTAGGACCAGTGGGAAAACAGTTTACCTTTGTAACTACTGTACATATTTCTGAAAAATACTGAGTAACTTTGGTTAGTCAGTGGCTCTTGGCCAAGGCCCAAAAACATTAGATAAAAAGACCAATAGATACCTAATTAAATAAAAAATCAAATTTTTTATTTTTTTGTTTTATGGCAAGAAGAATGCTTGTTTATAAAAAGCTGTCAGTGAAATTGAAATTTCAGTTATCTTGCTAAGCTCCTCTCTTTTAAGGCAGTGATTTTCAACCTTTTTTCATCTCATGGCATACATAAAAATGTATTTTTGCCAGTTTGCCAAAAAAGTATAATTTTGACTTATTCACTCCAGATGGCTATTGTGTTGGTTTTCATTTTTTCTTAAACATTTTTATTGATTTCATAGAGGAAGGGAGAGGGAGAGAGAGATAAAAAAACATCAATGATGAGAGAGAATCATTGATGGGCTGCCTCCTGTACGCCCCCCACTGGGGATCGAGCCTGCAACCCGGACATGTGCCCTGGACTGGAATCAAACCCAGGAACCCTCAGTCCACAGGCCGATGTTCTAGCCACTGAGCCAAACTGGCTAGGGCGTCATTTTTTAAAATGACAATTTGAGGGAAAAGAGGTCAGTGCCTCCAACTAAATAGTCAGGTATGGCATGTTTTAAAAATTCTTACAGCACACCAGTTGAAAATTGCTGCTCCAAGGAGAAGATATTTCTCCTTTAGTTCTAAGCCTTCCTTCAAAATTTGATAAGGAAATTTTTTGTTATAGTTTTAAAAACTGTTTTTATTTTCTTTTATAGTTTATTGCTTTTCACAATGTATATTATTTTAATGGGATTCCAACAGTAGAATAAGATCCTATATTTCTATAGCACTTTGGCCTAAAAATTATGCCATTTTTTTTCTTTAATGGTTATGACTAAGAGTATGTCTAATATTGGATACTCTGTAGCTTTGTACTTTTAAAGGCCCTTTGAAAAATATCTGAAACAAAAATGTTAGCCAACTATAAACAGTCATTTTTTAGTTTCTAAAGGAAGAATTATTCTTTTTAAATATACCCCACATTTTGGTTTGAAGAAACATTTACCTCTGCAGTAAGAGTTAATACTAAAATTGAAGAAAAAAAAGACAATAGGTCTCTTGATTGAAATAAGCATGAGTATCAGTGCTTACACATTGGTAATAAATGTTTTAATTTGTATCACATTTTGATTTGCTATATCAAGATCTGATTGCTTAAAAAAATTTCAAGTGCCTAATGTTTGGTTCTTCATAAATGTGCAGATTTATAATGTACATTTCTGCTAAGAAATGTAACCATGTTATGGTACAAATGGTTTGTATGTTCAAATGATATATGTTACCACATATTTAACTATTCAGAAATATAGCCATTATATTAAATAGAGGTTTTATGTCCTTTTCTGCCAAGTTGATTATTTTCATGAAGTTTTAATGTAATCAGTGTCTTCTAAATCTAGCATTGGAGCTTGAAGTATAGAAATAGGTTACTTTAAAGGTACCTTAGTTTTTAATGTGCTGTGATCTTAGCATCTAGCTGTTTCCCAGAATGATAATTGAACAATTCTTCCTACTTGTTAGATTTTCATTCTTTATCAGAAGATTTACCAGGCAAATGTCAAACATTTAAAATGGTGATTCTTTTTCTTAATGGTGGTTTAAATTATTGTTTGCTAGATACTGCTAAATGCCATCCTTTTTGGAAGTGTCTGTAATAGGGAGATAACTTGCTTAGCCCTAAGATAGTAATCAGTAGCCACATGTGGTTATTGAGCACTTGAAATATGATTAATTTAGTTTGAGATGTGCTGTTAGTGTAAAATGCACACTGGATTTTAAGAGAATATAAGATAATTAGAAATTTAAAAATCTTGATAGATTAAGTAGAACATTAAACTTAGCTTCACCTACTTCTTTTTACCTTTTTCATTGTAGCTACTAAAAAATTTTAAATTATAGATGTAACCTGCATTATATTTTATTACATAGTGCTGTCTTAGGTGATAAGAAATACAATCTGAATAAATGTATATTTAGAGTTAAATAAGCAAAATGAAAATGATGACTAACTCTTTTACAGTGAGTTCTACTGTAGAAATTATTATTATGCAAGCCCTTTGCTGGGTGCATGATGACTTGAATGAAGTAGATGTTGGCAGCTATGTTCTGAAAGTTTGTGGTCAAGAAGAAGTACTGCAGAAGTAAGTTTATTCATTTAACTACTGAGCAGCATCATTGGAAATTCATTTTTAACAGCTTAAATTAGAAAAATTTCAAGTTCAGTTTGTAAATCAATAATACATTGGATCCTACTAAATTGATTAATTGTATCAATAAACTTGTATTGAGATTTATTTTGTCTAAGAAATCATGTCTAAGACAGTGGAGGGATTTCAGAGATAATTAAGACATGGTATTTCCCTTAAAAAGTGTATATCTCAGCTCTGGCTGGGTAGCTCAGTTGGTTAGAACGTCATCCCAATATACCAAGGTTGTGGGTTCAGTCCCCTGTCAGGGCACATACAAGAGTCAATCAGTGAATGCATAAATAAATGAAACAATAAATCTATGTTTCTCTCCTCCCCCTCTCTGTAATCAATAAGTTAAAAAAAAAAAATTTAAAGCGCTTTTGGTCTCAGAAGGGAAGAGTGGTGGGCATTTGGTTGATAAGTGAATTTAATGTTTTTTTTCTGCAAAGGGTCACATCATTATAGACTCCATTTTCCTTTTGTACATGTACTACTTATACACAGTAGTCAGCTGTGATTTCTTTTTTTAAAATACATTTTTATTGACTTCAGAGATGAAGGGAGAAGGAGAGAAAGATAGACATATCAATGATGAGAGAGAATCATCAATAGGCTGCCTCCTGCACTGCCCCCATTAGGGATGGAGTTTGCAACCTGGACATGTGTCCTGACCAGGAATTGAACTGTGACCTCCTGGTTCATAGGTCAGCGCTCAATCACTAAGCCACACTGGCTGGATAATAATAATAATATGATTATTATTACTGAAGTAATCATATGAACCAGATAATTATTACCTCTGGAATTTGGTCTAATTAGTTATATTACAGATTTCATTCTCTTAAGCTAATAAAAATGTCCTGTTCCTATTTTTCTTATCTTCTTCATCTTCTTTCTTCTTTGCTTTGATTCTTCTCATGTAGAAATACTTCTCTACTTAAATGCTCCCACTGGTTAAAAAGCTCTCTCTGTATTTTACCATTCTCTTTAGTTTCTGATGCAGATACAATTTTATATTTTACTCTCACCTCTATAATTTCTAGTTTTAAGAAAATAACATTGATGAGTCATTAATATATTTTAACAGTAATCATTGCCTTGGAAGTCATGAACATATTCAAAACTGTCGAAAATGGGACACAGAGATTAAACTGCAACTTTTGACCTTAAGCGCAATGTGCCAAAATCTGGCCCGAACAGTAAGTGTTTACCTTATAACTGCATTGCATTTAGTTAAATCTGAATAATTCTGCTAATGAGCCAGTTTGCAGTTTGCATATTTTCCAAGATTTATGGGTTTGTCTGGAAAGGATGAACTCTGTATCTCAACAATAGTCTTTTCAGCAGATGTGTGAGATTTTTAATCATGGAGGTGTAGTAGCATACTACTCAGCTGGTGAAAATCAAAGTGGAGAGATTAAACATTTGATTTGTAATTGTTTTACACAAGAATGAAAACATTAGGGTCCAGCCAAGGAGAAATGAGGAAGAGGGAAAGATTTTGAATACTAAATATGGTTTGAGGGGAAAAAGAGATCCATATTGACCTTTGCAGCAAACTGAGAAAAATACATTATTTTTCACCAAATAAAAACTAATTTTGTGTTTTAAAATACAGTACTTTCTTTGGAGCTTTAAGCAAAATAGCATGCAAAAAATGAGGCCATTTTATTACTGTATATACTCGATGAATTTTTTTTTTAAATATATTTTATTGATTTTTTACAGAGAGGAAGGGAGAGAGACAGAGAGTTAGAAACATCGATGAGAGAGAGACATCGATCAGCTGCCTCCTGCACATTTCCTACTGGGGATGTGCCCGCAACCAAGGTACATGCCCCTGACCGGAATCGAACCCGGAACCTTTCAGTCCGCAGGCCGACGCTCTATCCACTGAGCCAAACCGGTTTCGGCTACTCTTGATGAATTTTAATGTCTAAGGAGAATTATTCATTTGGTAGAATTTGGGGTGGGAAAATATCAATCATTTCTACTTTATCTTCTTTATTTTCTTAAATTCTACTGTTGTGTTAGGTAGAATTTATTAATTGGTTGGAAACTATTTCACAAAATTCAGTACATTTTAACAATCATTAGTAACTTCTCTTTTCAGTTTCTTAAGGAATGATATTCTTGAGTAAATTTGCATAGTGAGTATTTATGGTAGGAGAGATGAGTATTTCATTTATTGGGGGTAAGGTGGAGGGAAACTTGATAATCAGTAGAAAGAAAATGCAGAAATTCAAATGATCTATTCCCTGTCTAGCTTTCACTCTACCTTCATTTGGCTGTCAGCCATCTTTAAAAGTATTTTTAGCTTCCTAGTCTCTGTATAGAACAGACATAGTTTTTGCTTTGGGATCTATTTATATATGGAAAATCAGACTTAAAAGAATTTCTGTTTATCCATTTAAAAAATGTTTTAGGATATTGATTCACTATTTTGGAGTCAATTATAAATAATATTTTAGCCTCAGTTCTGAAAAATCACTTTAGTTTCAAGAACAGTATATTCAACCATACTTAATTTGGCAATAGAAAGACCAAGGAATGGATTTGATTTTTTGGTAAACATTTGTGTATATATGTTTGTTTAGGCAGAAGATGATGAAACACCTGTGGATTTAAACAAACATCTGCATCAAATAGAAAAACCTTATAAAGAAGTCATGACAAGGTGTGGCATCTAAAGCATTAATTGCAGGTTTTCAAACTTTGCTTTTGGATGTGAATACATTGATTTTTGGTAAATGACACAGTCATTTTTGTATATAGTTTCCTTCAGCCACAATAACTAGCTGTTCTTTATTTCAGACACCCTATTGAAGAACTTTTAGATTCTTATCACAACCAAGTGGAGCTGGCTCTTCGAATTGAAGTACGTCTTAATTCACAGTTTGGCATGGTGACTTAAAGATTCTTGTCTCTGTCCTCTTTTAAATACTAGTGTTGGCTTTGGATAAAATGTTTATAAAGGGCTACTTAAACTATACTCTTGATGTTGATGTTTGATGACTTGTTTTCTGACCCATATTATTAACGAAAGTTGTTAATAATGCTGAGTCAACATGTCTATTCTCACTTCAGCTTCATTACTAGGAGGAACCTTCAGTTCAATTCAAATCATTTATTGAGTGCTTACTATATGCTAATTATTGGAGTAAGGAAAATGAAAGACCTGGTCCCCATCTAGCAGGGATTTGAAACTAGTGATGGAGGATGTAAACAAAGTTGTAATATTAAATATAAAATAGAGGTATGCACTGGGGTTCTTTGGGAGATCCGAGAAGGACACGTCTCTCTACTTAAGGGTAAGTGTGAAGTGAAGGTTGAGAGTTGACATTGGAGAAAGCTAGACATAAGTTACCACCTTATAATGCTTGCTAAAGAGTTTTATTTTATCTTCTAGATCAGGGAGCCATATCTCGTCCACTTACTCTTCTTGTAAATAAAATTTTTTTTGGAACACAGCCATAGCCATTTGTTTATATAATTTTCTATGCTTTCATCTGTGCTTGAATACTAGAGTTGAGTAGTTAGGACAGAGTCTATATATCTTGCAAACCCCAAACTGTCTACTTTGCCATTTTACAGAAAAAGTTTGCTAATCCCTGCTCTAACTATGGTATTTTTAGCTAAGAATAGGAAGTGGGGTGGGGTGGGATGTGGTGTGTGACATGGTTAGTCCTGAGCTCTGAAATCACTTGGGCTATACTGGGTTGGCAAACTTGGAATAGTAGTATAGGAATGCTACTTAGGAAGGTTTTGTTTGTATAGTACAGTAGGTCCTCGGGTTACGGGAGATCTGTTCCTGCGGCGCGATGTAACGCGATTTTTGCCGTCAGTTGGAACCCACATATATAAGCACCTACGTAACTCACATGGAGCACATACACAGCAGTAATGAAGTGAAACAGTAAAAAAAATTTAAGAGAAAGGTAACAATTCCTGACCTTTACTTGTGGTAAATAAATAATAAAAAACATAAAACACATATGTACATATGTTGAAATGATGGAACCTTTTTTTTTAATAAATAAATGGGAGATGGCGACGTAACCACAAAACGATGTACGTTGAGTCCAACATAACCCGAGGATTGCCTGTAGTCCAAATGAAAGATAATGACTATGGTGAAGGTTGGAAGGAGGGAACTAATTCATAATACTTAGGAGATAAAATTGGTAAGCTTTTTTTAAAAATATATTTTTATTGATTTAAAGGGAGAGGGAGAGATAGAAATATCAATGATGAGGAATCATTGATCAGCTGCCTTCTGCATGCCCCCCACTGGGGATCGAGCCTGCAACCTGGGCATATGACCTTGACCAGAATATGCAGGCCAACGCTCTATCCACTGAGCAAAACCAGCTAGGGCGGTAAGGTTTTGACAGGTAATGAGATGTAAGAAGAAGAAATAATGTTGGTTAACTTCCATATTTCTAGCTAGTGGTACATTCTTACCAGTATATTAGAGGCCTGATGCACGAAATTTATGCAAGAGTAGGCCTTCCTTCCCCTGGCTGCCGGCACTGGCTTCCCTCTGGCACCCTGGACCTGGGCTTCCCTTGCAGCCCCGGCTTCGTCTGGAAGGTCGTCTGGAAGGACACCCAATCTAATTAGTATATTACACTTTTATTATTATAGATACACATCTTCATTTATTCAATTAATGTTTACTGAGTATCTCCTCATTGCGAAGCACTGTTGTAGGTGCTAAGGATATGGGAGTGAACAAAAGAAACTAATCCCTGCCCTTTAATTCTAGTTGGAGGAGACAGACAATAAAATATACTAACAAAGTATATGTGATATCAGGTGGTAAGTGATACAGAGAAAAATAAAGGAGGAGAGTAATGTTGCAATTTCAAATATGGTAATCAGAGAAGCCCTCATTGAGAAGATGATTTGAGTAAAGATCTTAAAGAATGGAGAAAGAAATTACTGGTTATCTGGGAGAGGAGTGTTTTGGGTATATTTAAGGTCCATCAGGTCTTTATAGCTGGAATAGAATGAGAGAGGAAGGCAAGAGTGGAAGCAAATCAATTAAGAAAATGTTTTGCTAGCCTCAGGAGAGATGATGATTGCTTGGACCAGGGTGATTATAGTAGAAGTGGTAAGAAGGGGTTGAATTCTGTGATATATTTTGAAGTTTATGCTAGGATGGTTTACCCATAAGTTGGATGACGAACATAAGAGAGAGAGGAAGAGGGGAAGGAAGGGAGGTTGAAAGAAGAGAGCGCACTCACGAGCAAGCATTTGGAACTTTGGAATTGCCTTTTAGTGAGATGTTGAAAATTGTAAGAAGAGCAGGTTTGGGCAAAATATCTGGTACTCAGTTTTGGACATTATGTTTGATATGACTATTATTCATCTAAATAGTGATGTTGAATAGACAGTAGGATATAAATCTGGAATTTAATGGAGGAGATCCAGGCTGGAGGTGATGATAACTTGGGAATCATCAGACTATAAGTGGTCTTTTTCAGCCATAAGACTGGATGAGATGATCATTGCAGGTAGAGGGAAAAAATAAATTAAAAAAAAAGATATAGGACTGAGTCCTGGATATCTCTCCCATCTTGAATAAAAAGTCCACATTTCCCTGCAGCGCCACCCCACTTCTCTATTCTCCTTGCAACAGAACTCTTGAAAGTTAGTCTGTTTTGCTGCTTTCAGTTCCTCTCTTCCCATTCTCTTATGAACCCTCTCCAGTGAAGCTTTCAATCTCAGCACTTCCCCAAAACTGAACTTATTAGCCTTTTATTTTTCTCAAATCTTCTATAGTGTTTGATGGAGTTTATTGTTTCTTCCTTAAAATACTCACATGACCTCTGTGATATCACTTCCTTGGTCTTCTACTTCCAATGTCTGCTCTGTTCGCACTCGTACCTGTGGCTTCCTCTTGACCTCCTTATCTTCCTGACCTCTAAACATCAGAATGCCTCAGAGCTCGTTCTAGCTCCTCCTCTCTTCTCTCTGTATCACATCCTGGGTGATCTCACTTAATCTCATTTCTTTAAATATCCTCCATGCTCACGGTTCAAATTCATATCTCCAGACTTAACCTCTTCCCTCAACTCCAAATTCAAATATCTATTACTTGACATCTCAAATTTAAGATTTAGGAAACTGAACTTTTATGTTATCCTTCATATTCATTTATCACAATCCCCCTTCTTAATAAATGGCAACTCTGTCCTGTTATTTGCTCACACCAAAATCTTGGAATCATATTTGATTTCTCAAGAAAAGGATCTTTCACATCCCACATGCATCTAATTCCTGCCTTTTCTACCTTTAAAATATTAAGAATAACCACTTTTTGTCACTATCAAAACTACAGTCCTTGTCAATTATGTACACTAATAAAAGAGAAAAATGGTAATTGGCGTACGACGCTACCCTTTTCATTGGCTAATCAGGGCTATATGCAAATTAACTGCCAACTCAGATGGCAGTTAACTGACAACAAAGATGGCAGTTAATTTGCATATGTAGGCACAATGCAGGGAGGGGAAAGGGAAAGCAGGAAGAAGCCCCCTGCCACTGACAGTGATCAGAAACCCGGGGGGAGCTAAGAGCTGGGGG
>NW_006286675.1:8254000-8269835 GCF_000327345.1 Myotis davidii | reverse complement strand
CAGGCCGTAATCCTGGGCCAGAGGCATCAGGCCTGGGCTGGGGCCAGAACCAGTGATGGGAGAAAATGAGGGTCCCCTGCCCAGGCCGGACGCCTCTGGCAGAGGCGTCCGACCTGGGCACGGGGCCGATCCTGTGATTGGAGATTGATGGGGGTCAATGCCTGAGGGCTCCCAGTATGTGAGAGGGGGCAGGCTGGGCTGAGGGGAACTCCCCCTCACCCCCACCCAGTGCACAAATTTCGTGCACCGGGCCCCTAGTGATAGTTATAATAGTTTCTTTACTGTTCTCTTAGCTTCTACCATTGTATAGCCTATCTTCCACAGGCAACCAAAATGATAGTTTAAAAAATAAGTCATGCCCTGGCTGGTGTGGCTCAGTTGGTTGGAGTATCATCCTGGGCACCAGAAGGACATGGATTTGATGCCCAGTCACAGCAATAAATAAACAAACAAATAAATAAATATAGGTTACTAGATCAATGTGGTATCTTGGATTGTATCCTGGAAGAGGAAAAGGAAATCAGTGAAAAAACTGGTGAAATATGTATTAAGTCTATAGTTTAGTAAATAGTAATGTAACCAGTGTTAATGTCTTAATTTTGACAAATGTAACATGGATATATAAAACGTTAAACTAGCTTCCTTTAATGCTATACAATTTTTGCAGCTTTTCTATAAATATAAAATCATTATAAAATTAAAAATTTATTTTAAAAATTAAAAATAAGCACAGGAAACAAATGTAAAATAAAAGAAAATGAAAGCTAACAGATGGTTATTTGAAAAGGTTAATACAATGTACAAACCTTTTAAAAATGTTAAATTGTGCCACTCTTTTGCTCAAAAATTTGTTTGCTATCTCAGTAAAATTCAAAGCCCTAATTGTGGCTTCTATGCATTCTGACCCACTACCTCTCTAATCTGGCCTCCTACCCCTTTCCTCCTTTGTTTTGGTTGATCTGCAGGTGTGCTCCCCAACTGGGCCCCTTGTGCTTATCCTCCCCCCCCCCCTTTTTTTTTGGTTAATCCTCACCTGAGGATATTTTCCCATTGATTTTTAGAGAGTGTGGAAGGGAATAAAGGAGGGGGGCAGAGAGAGAAACATTGATGTGAGAGAGGTACATGCATTGGTTGTCTCCCACACATGCCCCAACCAGGGCTGGGGGATTGAACCTGCAACCCAGGTATGTGCCCTTGATGGGAATCGAACCCCAGACCCTTCTGTGTGCAAGCCAATGTGCGAATCATTGAGCAACATTGGCCAGGGCTACTTCCCATATTTTTTATAGCTTTATTGAAATAGAATTTATATACCATAAAATTTACCCATTGGATGTGTACAATTCAGTGATTCTTTTAGTAAATGAAAAGAGTTGTATAATTATTACCACAATCCAGTTTTAGAACATTTTCATTACTCCCAAAAGATTTCCATGTGCTACTTTGCAGTCTTCCCCATTCCCTTCCCCAAACAACTACTGTTCTGGTTTCTGTTTCAATATATTTTCCTTTAATGGAGATTTCATGTAAATGGAATCATGCACTATGTAATCTTTATATCTGATTTATTTCTCATACCATACTATTTTTAAGCTCTCCCCATGTTGTAGTATAAAAGTTGTAGGATTGCCGAAACCGGTTTGGCTCAGTGGATAAAAAAAAAAATAAAAAAAAAAATAAAATAAAAGTTGTAGGATGTATCTATAGTTTCTTTTTTTATTCTAATTTTTAAATCTTTTTTAATGATTTCCAGAGGAAGGGAGAGGGAGAGAGGAATAGAAACATCAACGATGAGAATCATTGATCAGCTGCCTCCTGCATGCCCCACCCTAGGGATCAAGCCTGCAACCCCGGCATGTGCCCTAACTGGGAATCGAACTATGACTTCCTGGTTCATAGGTTGACGCTCAACCACTGAGTCACACCAGCCAGGCAAAAATTGGAGACTCTTGAATCTGTATAGTGGTGAATTTTGTTAGAAGCTGTGTGGTAAAAGAAGCAGAGAAGTTTCAGAGCTCAAATAACATGCTTTGTCAGAATGAGGGTGCGAGGGCTAGAAGCAAAGGAGATTGTGATCAGAGTATGACATTGTAGGTGAGATTTTGATAGGGTGCAGTTTTGGGGTTGAAGATATTGTGAGTTTTCCACACAGACATTTATGTAACTGACGGTTATTATAGGACAGTGGTCGGCAGACTCATTAGTCAACAGAGCCAAATATCAACAGTACAACTATTGAAATTTCTTTTGAGAGCCAAATTTTTTAAACTTAAACTATATAGGTAGGTACATTGTTATTAAATCAATTAGGGTACTCCTAAGGCTTAGGAAGAGCCACGCTCAAGGGGCCAAAGAGCCGCATGTGGCTCCCAAGCCGCAGTTTGCCGACCACGGTTATAGGATATAGGTTGTAATAGAAAGTCAGATAAATATTTAGAGCAGACGTGTGGCATGCAGTGGGGGAAGTGACCACATGTCAGTGGCAAGGCAGATCACTCAAGGGCCAAGTCAGGAAACAGAAATTATATAATTATTTGAACAGGGAAATTTAGTGAAAGGTAGTTAATTACTCCAGGGGGTTAAAGAGGACTTTAAGGCAGGAGTTTGCATATCATTGGCATACCAGATCTAGCCTGTCGCATGTTTTTATAAAGTTTTATTGGAAAATATTCATGCTCATTCATTTATGAATTATCCGTGTCAACTGTAATGCCCTAATAGCAGAATTGAATTGTGACAGAGACTGTGTTGTCCACTAAGCCTAAAACATTTACTATCTGGCCTTAGAAAAATGTTTGCGAACCCTGCTTGAAGGGATCCAGAAGTAATAGGTGCAAAAAGAGCAGCTATTACCTCTAGATTGAGGAACAGTGGGTAGTGAAAGAACTCTAAGAACTTATGATAGAGCCTCTCCCCGACCTTATAATTTATGGCTGTCACAGGAACACACAGGTTGCCTATGGCAAAGAAACTTGCCAGAGTTGTCAGATTGGGAGAGCATGGCCTGAGGGTGCCTGGTCTTTGAGGATCACTAGGCTACCACCCTGAATTTAAAAAGGACTGGAACCCTGATGAGAGTTACCTTCATGCTGCTAGCTTCGAGTGTCCCTTTGGTGCCCTCTATTGACAAATCCTAACATTGTTCCAGTTGGCAAAAGAAATGTTTATATAGGGTCTAGCTCCAGTTACACAAAGTAGACCGTAGAAGAATGGATTTGAAACTGATACATAACAATTTGATCATTGGCACATAAAAAATGATGAAGGATAGTATAGGAAAATGGCATGAGCCTCAAAACTGAAAAGGTTTTGCATGAAGGTGGAGGAGTAAAAGCAGAAATATAAGTAAGTAAAAAAGGGAGCTAGATAATAGACCTTCAGCCCCTGAGGACTGCCAGGTAATTGAATATTTGAGAAAATGAGGTGGCTTCATTTAAGCATGAAGGTGAAGGGAACATTCAGTTTATGGTAGCCAAGCTTCAAGAGTGGAAAATTTTAATTTTTAACAGATTGTACAGTACTGAGTTTCAGCCCATTCTAACAGTACTTGGCATAGAAGTTTGGCATAAATGTTTGATGAATTAATACATTATATAAGAATGTTTTTAATGAGATAATGTACTTTAAAATGATGGAGTGGAGACATATTTTTAAATCAAAACATCAGGTAAATGATTTTACTACATATTTGTACATATACTTTTGAATCATGGTGAATAAACTGTACTTGAATAGTTCATAGGGATTGTCCTAAAGGAAGTTTTTTCTTCTAACAGAATTTTTAAAATGATGGTTGTATAAATGCAAATGATGCTTAAAAATGGCGAATTTCTAATCATTGTTGTCCAATGTTATTAATATGTAACTAACCTGTAAAGAACTTGTTTTTTTTTTATACCAAATTTTCATAAGATGGAGAGAAGGGTTAATTTTTTTTAATGTGGAAATTATTCCCAATGAAAATTAAAAAAGATAACTGGTTTTTTTTAGAGATTTAGTAATTTGTTAGTAATTTATTGCTATTATTTCTGATTCTAATATGAAACTAATGGTATTTGCATATAAATAATTGTTAGGCAAAGTGAAAATTAACCAAGCCTGGTTTTTTCTACTTTAAAGTATAACTTTATAACTTATATTGAAATAACTATATTGAAACAGCATAACTATATTAAAATGCTGTGTTTTTTTCTTTTTCATCACAAAAGAGTAAAGAATATCTGTTCTTAGGTACATCAGAAATGTCTAGTTTCTGACTTCATGTCTGAAATTGATCCTTTAAATTCCACATACTTATGTTTATTTTACTTTTTTTTAAAGAACCAGCACCGAGCAGTAGATCAAGTAATTAGAGCCGTAAGAAAAATCTGTAGTGCTTTAGATGGTGTAGAGACTCCTGCCATTACAGAATCAGTAAAGAAGCTAAAGAGAGCAGTTAATCTTCCAAGGAGTAAAAGTGCTGATGTGAGTATTTTTTAGTAATTAGCATTTTATTGCATGCAGATATGTAGTACTTAAGTGACCATCTATTGCTTATACTGGCAGCTTTTTTCTTCTTCTGAACAAAATGTTATTTTAATTTTGGCTTTACTCTTTTTTGTGGGTTTTTTGTTGTTAATCCTCATTTTTTTCCATTGAATTTTTATTTTTAGAGAGAGAGAGAAAAATGAGAGACACATTGATCAGTTGCCTCCCACACATGCCCTGCCAGTGGCCAGAGGTATGTGTTCTTGACTGGGACTTGAACCCGAGACTCTTTGGTGCACAGGCCGACACTCTGACCACTGAGCACACTGGCCAGGGCTTTGCTTTAAACTTGAGTTGAGTGGGTGACTTTCCTGGTAAGGTAGGGAATTCCTAAGAGGAGATGGGCTGCCTTGGAAGTTTTGTGAGAGTTGACATTGAATAGGTGGATGCCAAACTGTGAACCTTTTTTATGTAGAGCAGAAACTCTGGCATAAATAATTTGGTTGGCATGAAGGACTGAGATGATAGTAGGTACCATTTCTCCCTTTGGATGGAGTGTTCATGACTGCCAATAGGGGAAGTCCTATTTTGGAGTTGAGAAGACCCAAATGCCTTAGTAATAGTGACTTACTGCCTCAGTGGAAACCAGGTTAGGAGCCCTCTTTTGATAGGATACCTTTGCTTTTATTAAAAACTTTCCCCAGGCTCTTTTTGTTCATAGGGATGTTCATAGCTTTTACTGGAAAGATGAGAGAAAGTGGATTGCAAGACACAATAAGTTATGTTGATAGTTAAAAGTTATGTTGATAGTATGCCCCTCAACAGATATCTGGGAGATAGCTCAATCCATTTATTCTCAGAGAGCCTATCCATATGGTATACAGAAATTTGTGCTTGTTTAAAAATTTTTTTAAATATACATGAAATCACTTGGAGGTGATCAACTACCATGGTCCTAATGTTTGAGGTTTCTGTTCATTATATTAATGAATAAAGGAGCAAAGAATATGAGGAGAGCTCAATTTAAATAATTATAAGAGCTATTTTGAGACACAAAATTATAATAGAGTTCTAGTTTTTTTCTTTTTTATATTTTTAAAGTATATACTTTTATTCATTTCAGAGAGGAAGGGAGGGAAAGAAGAGAGATAGAAACATCAAAGAGATAGAAACATCAATGATAAGAGAGAATCACTGATTGTCGGCCTCCAGCATGCCCCCCACTGGAGATCGAGCCTGAAACCTGGGCATGTACCCTGACTGGGAATCAAACTGTGACCTCCTTGTTCATTGATTGTATGCTCAACCACTGAGCCACGCTGGCTAAGCAAGTTCTAGTTTCTTTAAGGCTATTCTTATCATGCTAATAATAGAGCAACTAATGGAAAATAAAATACTGTATTAGAATATTTATCACTTTGGGTTTCAAATCTTAATTTAGTTTAATGAGGCAGATTTTGTTGAGTTTATATATTTTGCAGTAATTTTCAGTTACACTATGAATTTCTTTTTTATTGAATTTATTGGGGTGACATTGGTTAATAAAATTATACTATGATTTTCTTGATACCAAAAATTATCTGTTATTTGGTTGGGAGATTTTATTTTTTTGATTTATTAATTCTGCAGACATTTTTGGGAGGTTTCCCCTAGGAAAGGTTTCTTTGATATAGCATTTAATTAATGTATTGAAGTGAAAAGTAAACATTTTAGGTTATGTCATAGGCAATTGTTTTACTAATTTTTAATGTGTATGCAGGTGACATCTGGAAAGGGAGACCCTAACAAGAGTTCAACTAGGGGTATGTATGTCTTTAAGTTCTTTAAATTTTAGCAATAATTGTTGCTTTTTCAGAGAATTATATTAATAATTTCTTTACATCTAGGCTCACTAAATCCTGAAAATCCTGTTCAAGTAAGCATGGATCAATTAACTGCAGCAATTTATGATCTTCTGAGACTCCATGGAAATTCTGGTAGGAGTTCTTTGGACTGTGCTCAAAGTAACAGGAACATCAAGGAAGCATGTACCGCAACAGAACAGCTCCAGTTTACCATTTTTGCTGCACATGGAATTTCAAGTAATTGGGTATCAAAGTAAGTAACTGTTTAAAAGAATGTATGTACAAAGACCTAGAAATTATTCTAGTCGTAAAATGTCAGCATCCACTGTCATCTTGGTATTTTCATGGATGAAAAAAGAACCACCAGATACCTTTGTGGATTTTATAAAAATTACAGGGATTTTTGAAGCTGTTCCAGTAAAAAAATATCACTCCCACTTCATGCAAAAAAGGCAAGAAAATGTTTAAACTTACTAGAGCAAATGTTGAGTAATAAATTGGTCTAATTTATGACTGGTATTCTTTTGCCTTTAACCAGGGTAATTTGGAACAGTATAATGGGACTAGACTTTATCCCCTTTTATTCTTTTTAGTAGTTTATTGATTGCTAGACTTTGTCTGCAAGAGCAAATTTCTTCAAATTTTTTATTTTTATCTTACTTGAGGACATACTCATTGATTTTTAGAAGGAAGGGAAAGGGGAGAGGGTGGGGGGCTACATCGATGTGAGAGAGAAACATCAATGGCTTGCCTCCCGTACATGCCCCAACTGCAGATCGAGCCTGCAACCTCGGTGTGTGCCCTCACCGGGAATGGGACTCCAGACCTTTCAGTGTGTGGGATGGTACTCCAGTTAATTGAGCCACACTGGCCAGAGCTCTTCTATAATTTTTAATTTAGGTTTTCTCTTTCTGATTTTTTGTCAATGCCATCAAGTTTGCCAACTTCAATTTATTTGCAAATGACTAATATAAACTGAAAAGCCTGAACTGAATATTTAAAATGAAATTGTTTCATAATAGCTTAATGCTATAAAATAAGGTAAAACCTAGTAAAGAGATACCAAACATAAATTCTGCTTAAATTGAGCTTTATATAAAATTTAAAAATGAAATGTAAAAAAATAACATAAGTTGAATGTGGTGTATTAATTCATTCAAGAAATATTTACTGAGCGCCATCTGTGGGCAATGTTCTTTATGCTACTAGAGATGCAGCAGTAAAAAGGTAGGAAAAATCTGCCCTCCTGGAACTTGCATTTAAACGGGTACTGGCATGGCTGGGTAGCTCAGTTGGTTAGAGCATCGTCCCAATATGCCAAGGTTTCGGGTTTGATCCCTAGTCAGGGCACATACAAGAATTAACCAATGAGTGCATAAATAAATGAAACAGTAAATCAATGTTTCTCTCTCTCTCAAAATCAATCAATAAAAGAAATACTTAAAAAATAAATAAATGGATACTACTGCTGTCTGAAGGTATTTCATTCTTTTAACTAGTTACAGGGATAATACCCTCCATAGCTTCCATACACACACAAATAAATTTAGGGACACTATTAATAGAAGACAATACAGAAAACTACAATGATAGTTAAGATAGAAATAAAGTTAATAAAATCCTGAAATAAAGAGGGACAAGTGGTATGAGGTTGAGAAAAGCAATCAAATCATTAGCTAGTGGTGTTTTGTGAACCAATGAGATTAAATTTAAAAAAATATTTATAGCCCTGACCAGTCTGGCTCAGTTGACTGAGCATTGTCCCATGCACCAAGAGGTAACTGGTTGAATTCCTGGTGAGGGCACATGTCTGGGTTGTGAGCTCGATCCCCAGTAGGGGACATGCAGGAAGTAGCCAATCAGTGTTTCTCTTTCATCTATATTTCTCTCTTCCTCTCGCTATAAAATCAATAAAAACATATCTTTAAAATGTTATATTTATAATATATTATGTATATTAACAAAATGGTTACTGTGTAAGCCTACCAGTAAATTAGAATACTAGTGCAGTAGTTTTATTGAGCCTAAGACTTCTGTTCTAAAAGATTGCCTGATTGTATGTAATCAGCTACTTGTGGCAATTAGGAGCTAAATTGTTGCTATGTAATTCGAGAATATAACAGCATCTGATGGAAGCCTCCTAATAAAGACTGACTCAATGCAAATCAGGCCGATGCACTATTCATATGCTTAACTGACTATTTCAGTGCCTTAGCAAAGGAAAATGGCACCTAGGGATGATCATGTTTGTACTCTGTCTTTCCTAGATTCTAGAAATGAAGAATTGCTCAGTGTCATTCAACTAAAATCTAAAGCTTATAACTGAGTACAAAATTTAGATAAATTCTCCAGCTGGTATCATTTTGCCCCCTTAGACTGGCAGCTAGGAATACATGTTCCCTTCTGTATACCCTTTGCTATGCCTCTCTCTGTTTAACAGAATTCGTAGTAGTTACATTTCAGATTTTTTTATAAGTTCAAATGAATGATGACCGAATTATTTTAGATAATAGTCATTTTTAGGAAGGATGGCTAATGATATATATTTGTATTAGTTAACTAATCTGTATTATCAAATACAGTGAAATTAAACTCTTTTTTTCCCCCTCAGTTATGAAAAATACTACTTGGTATGTTCCCTGTCTCACAATGGAAAAGACCTTTTTAAACCTATTCAGTCAAAGAAGGTTGGCACTTATAAGAATTTCTTCTATCTTATTAAATGGGATGAACTGTAAGTGAAATTTCTGGCTTTTTATGTTTTTTTAGTATAACCTGTTTACTTTTTTTCCATGTATGCATCCTAGTTTTTATTTTATTTCAATTTTCATTAAAATCTATAAAATGGTTACTGACATCTTAAAGTCTCTTCTAGATGTGATTCTATAGAACAGACTGAAATTCTGATTTCAAAAATCTGCAATACTCTTTTAAATCTACATGATGTTAAATTGCAGAAATACGCCATTCTTCCTAGACTTTGTCAAGTTAAAAGTACTATAAATTTATGAGTACTTCTAGAAAGGTGGTATGTTATAACATTGTTTAGTTTGGTATTTATTCTATAACACTGTATATGAAGCCTTGTTTTTGGTTAACAGATAAAATGAAATTATCTTGAGTCCATGTACAAGATGATATTTGCACTGTTAATATTTTTTAAATATTGTTTAGGGAAATGCTTTTCATTACTTAGACAGATAGGCCCTTGCAGAGCTTTTTATTTTTTATTCTGCATTTATTAAATGTTTTCCTATTATCTTATTTTTTTAATTATAAAAGTAATACATGTCTGTGAAGCTAATCCTATAAAACAAAATGCATATAGGTGAAAAGTGTCACTTTCTTTTCAACACTTAACCATCTCATGGATCCTCAAGGTGACTACAACCTACCTTATGTGTCCTTTTAGACAAAAAAAAAAAAAACCAAAACAGCCACCAAAAATATTGGTAAATATATACATATGTCTGTTTGTGTACATAGGTGCACACATATATCCTGAATCAGAAATACTCATAAATATTTATCTGCTTTTTCCTAAAGGAAATAAAAATGACTATTATTTTGCCTAGAAATTAGCATTGCAAGTCTTGAGTAAAGGTGCTAACAAATTTTTGAAGAAATAAATGCTATATATTTGAAATTTTAATAAAATTTGTTTAAGCTTTTTAATAGTATGTGTTAGCCAAGCTTGCTACTTAAGTAAAGGAGACTTGGGATTAAAGATTATTTGATACATCAAATAAAATAACTAAAACTATCATTTTCATTAAAGAGTTAATCTTCATGTTTGACCTAATTTGTTTTTTCTGTTAATACTTTTTTCCTCCCCACAGAATTATTTTTCCCATCCAGATATCACAATTGCCATTAGAATCACTTCTTCACCTTACTCTTTTTGGAATTTTAAATCAGAGCAGTGGAAGTTCCCCTGATTCTAACAAGCAGAGAAAGGGGCCAGAAGCTTTGGGCAAAGTTTCTTTACCTCTTTTTGATTTTAAACGGTAAGTGTTACTGAGTTGTGATGGTGAGTTATGTGAACACATCTGCATTCTCAAAATTAACTAGGGAACAGGGTGGGGAATTATGACAAACATGAGATAATGAGCTGCCTCAAATTTTTCAATGTGATAAAAGGATGTCAGATCAGAGGAAACCAAAGTTATTCTACTATGGTTTGATCATATCTATATGGGTATTCAAAGGAATGTTTGTCACTCACTGTTTAGGAGAAAATCGGCAGTCAGTTCACTGTCATTTTGTGCAAACACTGTACTATAAACATAATATTTATGGTCTTTTAGGTATCCTTGATATTACTAAAACAATTCCACTTTCCTCTTCTCATCCCGATCCCATATTTGTCAAATTTCAGGGAATTTACAACTGAACATTATTCTCATCCCTTTCCCTGTCCGCCTGACTGATCTATCCTTACTGCTATGGGCCCCTCGCCTTTAATCACTAAAGGTTCTACATGGGTACAAAAACTTAGAGGAGAGGAATTCCTTTAAAGCTTTATGTCTACCAACAGTCAGTAGGAATAGTGTAATCGACCTGACTTTTCAGCTGACAATTTTAATTATATTTTAAGTAACAATATGTTTCATGAGATCATCAAGAGTCTTCCGAAATGAAAAAAATCAATTAAATGAAGTTTGAGATATGTTTCATACAATACATGGTAAAATTTTGGAGAGCGATAATGCATGTTTACCATATTAAAGCAGTAAGCAGATGGCATTAAGTTTGAGACTTTGCCAAGCAGTGTAATCAGTCTGGGTAATGTTAGTACTTAATGTTAAAAAAAAGACTCAGAAATTAAGAGGAAAGATGATTTTACATTAATGCATACACCGAAACAAAATGTCAGTTATTTAGTTCAGTTATTGTGCTATAGTATGGTAATCAGAAATCCTGGTCTTGAAATTATTTTTAAATAATTTATATTAAGGTGCAACTTGCATGCAACCTGATGAAGTCATGGAAGCCAAGTGACTTTGAGGCATTTCGGCCAGCCTCAATAACAAATAAGTTCTTAACTCCTATTTTAAATAAACAGAATCAAGCATTTAACTTGCCTTTTCTTTACAGTTATATCTCAGGGTTATAAGATAATTAATGTGAGAATATGCTTTATAGAAACATTTCAGCTAATCATTGCAGAGGGAATGGTAGAATATCACAACTTTGCAACTCTTACTGAAATAATTTAGGTCAGGGTTAAATTTAGGTCAGTGTTGGCACTATTGATATTTTGGGCCAGATCATTGTTGTTGTGGGAGATTGTCCTGTTTATGTAGGATGTTTGGCAGCGTCCTTGGCTTCTGCCCACTAGATGCCAGTAGCACCCCATTTGCCAACTGAAAATGTCTTCAGACATTGCCAAATGTATACTGGGGACAAAAATCACTCTTGGTTGAGAACCATTGATTTAAGTAGTGTTTATGAATGCCTGCTTAAAACCATTAAGTGATTACCTTTTCTGGAACTTTATAATGAATGATTTAGATTGAAAGCATCTAAATAAACTGATTATATTAACCCCACAGAAAGAAAAATAAATCAAGCATGTGTGCCTCTATAGTTGAGGCAATAGGAAATAGTATACAATACCATCTAGAGTATTAAGTATTCTTGCCAGATAACTACACATGAATCAGGTCATGCCTCTCTAGATCTAACTACTACTAACATGAATGTGAGAGAGACACTTTGATTGGTTGCCTCCTGCTCGCACCCCAGCCAAGCCGGGAATCGAACCCTCAACCCTTTGGTCTGTGAGCCAGTGCTCTAACCACTGAGCTAAGGCCAGGGCTACTACTTCACTACAGAAAATATAGGAAATAAAGGAACATGGTAAATGACCAGAGTAATGCAATTTGTAAAATCCAGGATAAGGAAAATTCTCAGAACAAAAGACCTAGTTTCTTTAACAAACAGCAGGAGGGGAAAAGATAGAAAGAATGTATAGATTAAAACAAGAATTGGCAAACTTTATGTAAAGGGGACTAGATAGAAGTAATTTAGGCTTTGCAGGTCATGTGGTCTCTGTCACAAAGGCAAAAGCAGTGATAAACAGTATGTAAGTGAATGTGTGGCTTTGTTATAAATTAGAAGCCCAGAGCATGAAATTTGTGCACGGGGCGGGGAGGGGGTTCCCTCAGCCCAGCCTGAACCCTCTCCAATCCAGGAACCCTCGGTTGGATGTCCAGTCGAACATCCCTCTCGCAATCTGGGACTGCTGGCTCCTAATTGCTTGCCTGCCTGCCTGCTTGATCGCCCCTAACCACCTCTGCCTGCCGACCTGATCACCTTAACAGCCTCTGCCTGCTGGCCTCATTGCCCCTAACTGCCCTCCCCTGCTGGCCTGATTGCCCCTAACTGCCCTCCCCTACCAGCCTGATCGCCTCTAACTGCCCTCCCCTGCTGGTCTGATCGCCACCTAACTGCCCTCCCCTGCTGATCTGATCGCCCCCTAACTGCCCTCCCCTGCTGATTGGATCGCCCCCTAACTGCTCCCCCCTGCCGGCCTGATCGCCCCCTAACTGCTTCCCCCTGCCGGCCTGATCGCCTCCTAACTGCTCTCCCCTGCTGGCCTGATCACCCCTAACCACCTCTGCCTCGGCCCCTGCCACTATGGCTTTATCCGGAAGGATGTCTGGTCTAATTAGCATATTACCCTTTTATTAGTATAGAAGTTTATTAATGAAACCAGGTGATAGGCTGAAATTTTGTTGACCCTTGAATTAAAAGATACTTAAAAAGACATATCAACCACATGCAAGTGTTGGACCTTGCTTGGATTCTTATTCGAACAAACCAACTATAAAAAGAACTTTGAGACAATCGGGAAATTTCAATACTAGATAGCTGATTATTTTAAGTAGTTATTGTTAATTATTATAGGAATGGTAATGGTATTGTACTTATTTTATAAATTTATTGGGGTGACATTGGTCAACATGAACATACAGGTTTCAGGTGTGAGTTTCTATGTTATAAGATCTGTATATTGCACCATGTGCCCACCAGCCAAAGATTATATTTATTTTTTAAAAAAACTGTTTATCATTTTGAGATATATGAAAGTATCTACAGCTGAAATAATGTGAGAGTAATTTACCTTAAAGTAACCTACTTGGGGATGAGAGTGGTTCTAAAAGAGACAGAATATAATGTGTTGAAGATTTAAAGATTAACCTGTAAGAGAAAACATTAGGACTAGAGTCTAGCTTTGGAAAGGATATTTGCTATTTTAATAAAATGAACAAAGTTTAATGAAGTTTGTAGTGTTCTGCTTTTATATATATCTCATGTTAGCTTTCAGATATTTCTTCTGTGTAAAGACACATCAATATCTTCATTGCCATAAACTGGTTGTCTCAGGCAAATGTCAGCATACTACAGCCTCCTGCCTGCTTTTTATAAATACAGTATTGTTAGAATACAGTGCACATATTTATTTATATGTCGTTCATGGCTACCTTGCACTATAATTGCAGAGTTGAATCTCTGCAACAAAGATTGCCCAGAAAGCTCAGAGTAATTACTGTCTGGCTCTTTAGAGGTAAAGTTTGCTGACCCCTGGTCCAGGGCACCGATAAAACTTCTCAAATGATTGGTGCTGTCACAAGTAGGTACTAGTTTTTTGGCATATGTTTTTGTTCTTTATGATAAAAGTCAGGGAGCAGCTCTGTAATCCAAATTTCCTTTGTAGATGATCTTCAAAGACTGTCCTTCACCCTCCTATTTATAGAATTGTTTTGGGGACAGTGTTCTGTTTTATCCTCAATTCCTCCTTAGATATGTTCATTCTCTTTTCCTTGATTCTAATCCCCGCACTTTTAACTGATTTGCCTAAAGATTAGTAGACTGTGGAAAGTGATTCCTCCTGGTATGTTTTTAAAGTAGACATTGTTTTTATACAGAAGATGATTCAAAAATGTTTGAATACTAACATTTCAAATTCATTACTATGTGTTGTGAGATTTGAATTAATTTTTAAAATGAAAACCACAGTATTCTTCTATTTACATTGTGTAGGTTTTTAACATGTGGAACTAAGCTTCTATATCTTTGGACTTCATCACATATAACTCCTATTCCTGGAACAATCCCCAAAAAAGGATATGTGATGGAAAGAATAGTGTTACAGGTAATGGTACTTTTTTTTTTTTTAATCCTCACCAGAAGGTATGTTTGTTGACTTTAGAGGATAATGCTACTTCTTGATATGTGGAGAGGTTTACATTTAAATTACTTTATAAAAAGTGTATGTATACCATGGTTTGGGTTGTTATTAGAGAAGTCTAATCTATCTAAGTGTCAATAAATCACTTCTTATTTCTGAGAAATAGTAAAATATACCCTTGTACCCATCCCAAGTAATGTATGTGCTATTGAAGATGACCAACAATGGTAATCACTTTCAGCAAAAGGACATTGACTTAATATACAATCTAAAATTCACCCTGATGGCTAAGAAAAAACAATTTTTTCAAAGACAAATAAGTTAATGTAGTAAATATGTGTTCTATTCAGCTGTAATTTGATCAACTTCTATTAAATTTTTAAGGTTGATTTTCCTTCTCCAACATTTGATATCATTTATACCACTCCTCAAGTCGACCGAAATGTTATACAGCAACACAACTTAGAAACATTAGGAAATGATATAAAAGGGAAACTTCTTGATATTCTTCACAAAGACTCATCACTTGGGTATGCTCCTTTGATCCTGTTTTGCCTGGTTATCTCTTACAATGTAAAGCTCAAGTTAATGGTTTATAAAGTGCTCCGATTTAGTTCATGATTTAGCAATATTTTTGGTGTGGAAAGTTTTCTATATCTGTTTTTAATTATATAAAAAGATTACACGACTACATCAAACTTCAGAAATTTGTACAGGTCAAACTTTTTACATGATCAAAAGATAAACAACAGATGGGGACCTATATTTACAGTAAATAGCAATAGATTAATTTTCTTTTTTTGTAAAAGAATGGTTTATTGTTTTTTTAGAGAGAAACATCGATGTGAGAGAGTAACAACCATCGCTGCCTCCACAACCTGGGCATGTGCCCTTGACCAGGAATCGAACTGGCAATCTTTTGGTGCGCAGAACTATGCCCAACCAACTGAACCACACTGGCCAGGGCTAGATTAATTTTCGTAATGTATAAAGAATCTTTTCATACCAGTAGAAAAACAAACAACTCAGTAGTAAATTAGACAAAGAATATTAATAGGTAATTCTTTAGAAAAGAAATACAATGTCTTTTTAAACATCTAAAAAAATGTCAACCTCTCAGTATGTGGAGAGGTTTAAATTTAAATTTAATCAAGGAAATGTAAATTAATACAAGATACCATTTCATATACATCAAATTGTTGAAAATTAAAATGTCCCATCATAGAAAGTGTTGATGAAGATACAGAAAAGGGATTGTATTGTTGGCAGAATTCTCAAAAACTTTTGGAGCAATTTGGCAAAATCTAACAGTGGTTGGCAAACTACA
>NW_006286675.1:8251770-8253858 GCF_000327345.1 Myotis davidii | reverse complement strand
GTGGCTTGCGAGCCGCAGTTTGCCGACCACGGTATTAAGGTCACAATGTGTATAGTCTGTGACCTACCAATTCCATTTCCAGTTAGTTATATATCTTAGAGGAAAGAAACCTTTTTGTATTTACTTATGGAGACAAGGATGCTCATTGCAGTATGCATTTGAATTATTGTAAAACTGATAGGGAATGTCCATCAGTGGAGATCAAATTATGGTACATTTATCCAACAGAGTACCATGTAACTATTAAAAATGAAATTATAGCTATGTACTAATGTGTCAGATATGTTAAATGAAGAAAGCAAGGAACAGAATAGCGTATATAGTATGTTACCATTGAAGAAAAAAGATCTACATACACCTATGTATATGCTTCTATACAAATGGACTCTGGAAGAATATACAAGCATAGGCAGTTGCTACTGGTAGGGGGATTAGAAGAAGGGAGACCTACTGTGTACTTTTTTCAATATTTGAAATTTTTCCAGTATTCCACATGAGATGAATACATTTCAGTGCATGTATTATATATACAAGCAGAGATGGATGGGTAGTAAAATAGTGAAATCATTCATTCACATAAACGTTTGTTATTAAGGTTAAATTAGAATCTCCAAAACAAATCTTTCTCTTTTTAAATATTCCTCAATTGAGCTATATAATCAACTTCTAAAATTTTATAATAGCATTTGTGTGTTACATGGCATTTCATTTTACATGGATAAAATCCTTGCTCATAAGGTGGATTTTGCTTATCAACTGATTTCTAGTGCATTTCTGATTAGAGCTTAATAAATACTTACTGTACTGAATTATCCTTCATTTTTGTAACTGAGACTCTTTTATTAAGCCAAAATGATTTCTTTCTATTCCCCAAATTAGGGTAAATTAGTGGTGTTTATTGTACATTGTGTTTTTCTATCCCAAATTAGTATTAATGATTCCACCAAGAAGTGACTGCCCTAAAATGAATAAATTTCTTCTTTGCATTTTAAATCGTTGAAACTATAACTATTATTATGATATCATTGAGGAGTAATTTAGTTCTGTTATGTATGCAGACTTTCTAAAGAAGACAAAGCTTTTTTGTGGGAGAAACGTTATTATTGCCTCAAACATCCAAATTGTCTTCCTAAAATACTAGCAAGTGCCCCAAACTGGAAATGGGTTAATCTTGCCAAAATTTACTCATTGCTTCAGCAGTGGCCTCCATTAGACCCACTGACTGCATTGGAGCTTCTTGATTTAAAGTAAGTCAACTATGAATGAATTTATTTGCTTTCTTTTATTGTTAATTTTTTCAGTAAAGTATTATGTTGCAGGAATACTTCCCTTTGTTTTAACATGAAAGCAATTCAATGTAATATAAATGTGTAAATGTGTATTTCTACTAACATACCTTTTCATTGAGGTTATTAAAAAGGCATGTCATATTTAAAACTAACCTAAAGAGAGAATAAGGTAAATTGAGAATAAGGTAAATTTAGAATAATTTGTTACATTTTTATGCTGTGGGCCAAAGTTAATTTTCATAAGCTTAAAGTTTCTATACCAGTCCCTTAATAAAATTTGTATAGCATGGTAAGAGTTTCTTCCTAAAAAAAAGAAGAAACACATTGCTTTTGAATAAAGAGCTGTTTGAGCATTCATTGTCAAGAATAGATTGAGATTGTGTTTTCAGGAAATACAGCTATTAGAAGGAAGTTACAGTCAAATCTTGATTTTAGTGATACTTTTCTAGATTTGCTGATCAGGAAGTGAGGTCCCAAGCTGTGATCTGGATGGAGGCTATTAGTGATGATGAGCTGACAGATCTTCTTCCACAGTTTGTACAGGTGTGTTTTTTACTCCGTTTCCTACTCTCCCTATTCTTCCCCCAGTTTTTATGAGTAGGGAACTTGCTAAGGGATTCCCCTTTCTGTTTGGATAAAAAGTACTTCTGTAGTGGGAATGTTGAGGTGCATTACATTTGGATATATTTTTTTTTAATATATTTTTTATTGATTAAGAAATTACATATGTGTCCTTGTCCCCACGTTACCCTCTACCCCCCCCCCCCCCCCTTCCCTCCCCCCCCCCCCCCGCCTCTGC
>NW_006286675.1:8247103-8250053 GCF_000327345.1 Myotis davidii | reverse complement strand
TGCCCCAGAGACTTCCCGGAACCGGAGTTCAGAGCCGTCGGGAGCTTGTGATTCCCTCCGGATTCAAAAAGACCGCCGCGTCCTCGGGTGCCAGCCCCTTTCCGCGCGCGAGCCCCGTACCTCTGCGCTTCTCTCCTGCAGCTTCTCTGGGTCTCAGTGTGTGTTTCCTTCCTTCTAGTTGTAGAGTTTACAGTCAGCCAGGCTTCCTATGGTTCTGGATGAAGTCCGTATTGTTTCTCTGAGGTATTAATCAATTGTAGTGAGCGGCCTTAATTTCCCGGTGTTTATCTCTGCCGCCATCTTAGTTTCTCCATTTGGATATATTTTTAATAAGTTTTTGATTTTTAAGGAAAGAAAGAGAGAAAGAAACATCAACTGGCTGCCTCCTGCATGCCCCCTACTGGGAATCAAGCCTGCAACCTGGTCATGCTCCCTGACCAGAAATTGAACCCGTGCATAAGATGGTTTTCAGTCCACTGAACCACACCGGCCTGGCTGTACCTGGATTTTTAATTGTTTGACTTTTTAGATTCTCAGAACAAATTAGACTTAAACTTTTCTTCTCTTTTTCTTTCCTGGCCATTTAAATATAGCTAATGAAAGTAATTCCCAGGTCTATACTTTTCTGCTTGACTTTATTAATTTAGCCTAAGTTAATTTATGTTTCATTTTTATCAGTATCATCTTTCATCAACAAGAATAAACTTTATATAATTTCTTTTTTGATAATTTTATCCTAACAGTGTAGTATGGGTTTAACCACTAGTAATTTTTATTTTTTTTATGTGTAGGCTTTGAAATATGAAATTTATTTGAACAGTTCATTAGTACGCTTCCTTCTGTCCAGGGCATTGGGAAATATACGGATTGCACACAATTTATACTGGTAAGATTTACGTTTTCTTTAGTACTTTATTTCCACTCCTAGTATTTATACTCTGATAGTCTAAATAGTATGGCCAGATCACTTACTGTGGATACTAGATGTTTTATAAAGGCATTATTATAAATAAGCTAAATGTTTATGTTCTTAGAAATAAAACAACAAAAACCAAACTCTTTATTATAAAGATATTTGGCATGTTAGAGCTCTATGATAATGAATGAATTTTTACTTATATGGCTTAAAATAAATTTCTAGATAACTAAAATTGAACCTGTTGAATTGATTTTTGAGAGATGTTCATCCAGTTTTCAGAAGTGGCTGACAAATATTTGCTCTGTTAGGCTCCTCAAGGATGCCCTACATGATGCACAGTTTGGCACCCGATATGAACATGTTTTGGGTGCTCTCCTCTCAGTAGGAGGAAAAGGACTCAGAGAAGAACTCTTGAAGCAGACAAAACTTGTACAGCTTTTAGGAGGAGTAGCAGAAAAAGTAAAGCAGGCTAGTGGATCGGCCAGACAGGTATGTACCCATAAGAGGGAACATAAATATTCTGATATTAAAGGATCTTTCCATGCTGATAAGTGAAGTTGTCATTCTTTGTCAGTAAACATCCAGTAGAACTCTTAACTTCACCTATGCTCTTCGGGGCAGATGAGTTTAAAGGTTGTTTAAAATCTTTAGGAAAAGATTTCACAACCTAAATAAGAAAATCAGTGCTTTTTAATTCCCATGGTTATTAATTCCTTTCTGCTTAAAATTGTTCTCTTGAGTTTTTTCAATTATTTTGCTTTTTAACTTTTGTAACTGTAAAAATAATGAAACTATGACTGGTTGCCAATGTTTAAAAAATCCAAATAATGAAGAAGTTTATAGAATAAAAAAATTAAGACTTTTTCAGATTTATTCTCTCCTTGTAGTTATCTATTTTTCAGTTTGCTGTGTTTCCTTCTTGATCATTTTTTTTATTAACACATATATACACTTAAGTATATATAAAATTTGGGGGGGGTTAAAAACATTTTTACAAAAATATGCATATATGTTGTTGTTGAGGTGAATTTTGCATAACATAAAATTCACTATTTAACCATTTTAAAGTGTGATTGATTGACTTTTAGTACATTCTCAGTGTTGTACGATCACCAACACAATCTGGTTCCAGGACATTTTCATGTACCCACTGACCACTCGCTCCTCATATGGCATGAGATAAGGGTACAACTTCATTCTTTTCATGTGGTTATCCAGTTGTCCTAGCACCATTTGTTAAAAAGACTATTCTTTTTCCATTGAATGAGCTCAGCATACTTTTGAAAATCAGCTGACCGTAGGTAAATGGGTTTAATTCTGAACTCTCAATTTTCGTCCATTGATCTATATGGCTGTCCTTATGCCATACTGTTTTCATTACTGTAGCTTTGTCATATGTTTTGAAATTAGAAAATATGAGTTCTCCAACTTTGTTCTTTTTCAAGATTGTTTTAGCTCTTTGGAAGTCTGTAGCAATTCTTTAGGATCAATTTGTCTATTTCCGCTAAAAAGCAGAATTTTGATAAAGATTGTGTTGAATCTGTAGATTGATTTGGGAAATACTGCAATCTTAGTTTCAGTTCATGAATATGGGATGTCTTTCCATTTATTTAGATCTTTAATTTTTTTCAGCAATTATACTTTTTTCGTGAATTACTTTTTTTACTTTATGTTTGAGAGTTCATGTCAGTATGTAAATAGTTCCTTTTCATGTTTCTTAATGGGTACATATTACAAGGTAACTGTAGCATAAATTATGAACCATTAATTCCTTTTTGTAGATTATTTATATATTTTATTTTTGTAAACAGTCCTGCAATGCACTTTAGTGTGTAAGTTTTTGCCCTTTGCTAGTGTTTCTTTATAGGATACTAGGGGCCCGGTGCACGAAATTCGTGCACTGGGTTTGGTGGGGGTGGGGGGGAGTGTCCCTCAGCCCAGCCTGCCCCCTCTCACATACTGGGAGCCCTCAGGTGTTGACCTCCATCACCCTCCAATCGCAGGATCGGCCCCTTGCCCAGGCCTGACGCC
>NW_006286675.1:8243531-8246914 GCF_000327345.1 Myotis davidii | reverse complement strand
GCTTTCCCTTTCGCCTCCCTGCATTGTGCCTACATATGCAAATTAACCGCCATCTTTGTTGGCAGTTAACTGCCAATCTTAGTTGGCAGTTAACTGCCAATCTTAGTTGACAGTTAATTTGCATATAGCCCTGATTAGCCAATGAAAAGAGTAGCTCATACACCAATTACCATTTTTCTCTTTTATTAGTATAGGAAGGATTCCTACATGTAAAATAACTGTAGTTAAGAGCTTTGTATATTTTAAGTTATAATAATTCCTATTAGATTATTGTACCAAAAATTTATATAAATATATATGCTGGTATACACCTCCCCTCCCCACCAGTATATTATGAAAGTATCTGTTTCCCACCCTGTTGCCAGCACTGGCTATTATCTTAAAATTTTGTCTTATAAAATTATATCTCCCTTTTGTTTAATTTCTGTTCATTTGGCTATTAGTGAGTTTTAGTTAATATATTAAATATGAACATATGCACTTTCCCTCCTATGTTTATAGCCTTTGCCCATTCTAATTTTATTTTTATAGTAAAAATTAACCCTCTTTAGCAATGTTTGACAAATGGGCATTTTAAAAATTAGGTTTGCTTCTTAATTTTGTTGTCTTAAAAATAGGACTTCATTTTCATTATGTACTTACAGTATCAATCTCTTTTCCTAGGTTGTCCTCCACAGGAGTATGGAACGAGTACAGTCCTTTTTTCTAAGAAATAAATGTCGTCTCCCTCTCAATCCAAGTCTTGTGGCAAAAGAATTAAATATTAAGGTAACAAATAAAATACTTACAAGTTCATATTACATTTCAAAATACTATATAGGAAGAAGAGAAATGGGCAGGTATGCTTAAAGCAAATGAGTATAAAACCTACATAAATTGGTTATAAGTATTTGTGGATTTCTGTGATATAAGATCCATATTTATGTCAGTACATTTTTACTAATCATTCCTGAAAGAAATTAGTGTAAAATTATTTACTACCTCAAATTACATTATTTTTTTACAGTTGTATAATAGCTACATGAGAGGCATATGTTGTAATTCCAATGGTAAAACTACCCACTCACAGATAGGCAATTTTTTCCTTTCCTTGTGAGTAGCCAGATAAACTCTTCCTGGATTTATAGCACTCTTTATTATTTTAAAAACCCATTTTGTTTTTTTAAAGTATGTTTTTATTGATTTTTAGCAGGGGTGAAGTGTGGTGGTGACGGGGAGGGAGAGGGAGAGGAAAGAGAGAAACATCGATGGGTTGCCTCCTGCATGCCCCCTCCTAGGAGTCAAGCCTGCAATCCAAGCATGTGCCCTGACCAGGAATCGAACCAGAGACCTCTCGGTACACAAGACAGTGCTCAACCAACTGAGCCACACAGGCAAGGGCTTTATAGCACTTTTTAGAGCCATCAAAAAATAGTTCAGTAAGCCCAGGTCGGTGTGGTTCAGTTGGTGGTTGAGCATCTTCCCGTGTACCAAAGGTAGCCAGTTCAATTCCTGGTCAGGGCCCATGCTCAGGTTGCAGGTTCGATCCCCAGTAGAGGGCCTTCAGAAGGCAGCCCATTGATGTTTCTCTCTGTCCCTCTCTCTAAAATCAAGAATAACATTTAAAAAAAAAAAATTAAGTAAAGTTCAGTGGTCATCAAAATTGAGTAATTGTATTTTGAACGGGGCTAATAGTAATACAAATAGTGGGTTTTTCCTCTATCATGAGTTCAGCAAAAGCAACCAATTAATTCATTCATTAGAGTTTGTGGTTTTGAAAGGCCAGGGTACAGCTATCCTTAATGAAGTTTCAGATTTGAATTTTTTTGTTTTAGTTGACATGGCTACTCTTCATTGAAATTTAACAGTGGATGCCTGACTTGTATATTATGTCATTTGGAGGCAGAATGATTATATTTTCCCCTTTGGTTTTGTTTTATTGTTTACCTTTAAGTTGGTCTCACTGTCTTTTTTTTTTTTTTTTTAAGATATATTTTTACTAGAGGCCAGGTGCACAGATTTGTGCACCAGTGGGGTTCCTTAGCCTGGCCTGCAGGGATATAGCCAAAACTGGCTTTCCGACATCCCTTAAGGGGTCCCGGATTGCGAGAGAGCACAAGACTGACCAAGGGACCACACCGGTGCATGACTGGGGCCAGGGAGGGACCATGGGAAGGCTCCAGGGGATGTCTGGCCCATCTCACCCAGTCCCAATTGGCTAGAGCCCAGCAGCAAGCTAACCTACCGGTTGGAGCGTCTGCCCCCTGGTGGTCAGTGTGCATCATAGCAACTGGTCTACCAGTCAAACGAATGGTCTGACACTTAGCATATTAGGCTTTTATTATATAGGATTGATTTCAGAGAGGGAGATAGAAACATCAGTGATGAGAGAGCATCCTCAAGCTTTTAAAGCTCAAACTTTTAATAAATTTTTTTGTCTTAAGTTATTATTTTTAATCCTCACCTGAGGATATGTTGAGAGAGAGAGAGATGAGAGAGAAACATGGATTGGTTGCCTCCTGCATGCACCCCGGACCCACAACCTAGGTATGTGTCCTGGCTGAGTATTGAACTTATAACCTTTTGGTATATGGGATGATGTTCCAACCGAGCCCATGCCAAGGGCTGTCTCAAGTTTTTAAGATTTTGCTTCTCTGCCCAAAAAGTAGTAGATGATCTTTTACTCATATATGCATTGTTAAGTTTCAGAAAGTATTTTTATATTCCTCTTATCTGCCATATTATCTAAAAAGCAAGTCTCCTGTGTTACTTCATTTGCCATAATTCAGAGAAACACGTGAAAGGAGAAATGCCTAGGGCAAAAATAAATCTTATACCCATTTTTATTCCAGTGTTATATTTCTAATACTTAATGTGTTGTATTTGTAGTCATGTTCCTTCTTCAGCTCTAATGCTGTGCCCTTAAAGGTCACAATGGTGAATACTGATCCAATGGGGGAAGAAATTAATGTCATGTTTAAGGTGAGCAAAATAAGATTCCTTTATTTTTAGATGTTAATTTAAAAATTCTTTTATCTAATTCCTTTTCCAGAATTATAAAAGTAATTTTGTTTATTTAATATTTAATTAAATTGAATAAGTATGTGTAAGGTTGTCACTGACATAAACTGTTCCCAAACAGATTTGGGAATAAATGCAACTGTGGGCTAGAGCTGCTGCCATGCTGGTTGAGCACATCATAATTCCCGGCAGTGCCTTTCACACAGACTATGTGAATGGTACCCCCTAAAGTTGTGTAGTGCGAAACTTCAGCACCATGAGCAGCCGGGCATGTGCCCCTCGCCAGAATTGAACCTTCAGTCCACAGGCCGACACTCTATCCACTGAGCCAAACCAGCTAGGGCCATATTACTCTTTTTAAAAATTGAATATAATTTACAAAC
>NW_006286675.1:8212997-8243337 GCF_000327345.1 Myotis davidii | reverse complement strand
GTCCCCCCCCCCCTCCACCCCCGCATTGATGCCCTCCAGCCCCGCCCTGGAACCCTCCCTCACCCCCACCTGCAACTGTGGGCTAGAGCTGCTGCCATGCTGGTTGAGCACATCATAATTCCCGGCAGTGCCTTTCACACAGACTATGTGAATGGTACCCCCTAAAGTTGTGTAGTGCGAAACTTCAGCACCATGAGCAGCCGGGCATGTGCCCCTCGCCAGAATTGAACCTTCAGTCCACAGGCCGACACTCTATCCACTGAGCCAAACCAGCTAGGGCCATATTACTCTTTTTAAAAATTGAATATAATTTACAAACCATAAAACCCAACCTTTGAAGTGTACAGTTAGGAAACTTAGACATGAATAAGTTAAGTAACTGTCTCTAGAATGCTACAGAAAAATTAAGAGGCAGTTATGTTAATCTCATTCTTTTTTAAAAAATAATTCTTTATTATTGAAAGTGTTACATATGTCTCCCCCCCCCTCCACCCCCGCATTGATGCCCTCCAGCCCCGCCCTGGAACCCTCCCTCACCCCCACCTCAGGCCTTCACCACCCTATCATCTGTGTCCATGGTTATGCATATATGCATACAAGGTCTTTGGTTGATGTTAATCTCATTCTTCACTCTTTTCACTATTCTCCTCTCCTCCTCTATAGTATGTGAGTTTTTTGGAAAGGTACAAGTTTCATTTTGTTTTCTTGATTTTAAGGTTGGTGAAGATCTTCGGCAGGATATGTTAGCTTTACAGATGATAAAGATTATGGACAAAATCTGGCTTAAAGAAGGACTAGATCTGAGGATGGTGATTTTTAAATGTCTCTCAACAGGCAGAGATCGAGGTAACTTGTTAGCTGTGTCCTGGTGTTGTGTTTTTTTCTCTTTTTTTCTTCTTGAACTTAGCTCAGTGTACCTACCCTAAGGATTCTGATGCTGGTGCACTATGATCTCAGTATTTCTTACTTTAATTTAGTGTTGTTTTATTGATTCATTTGCTCATGATTAAATAATTCAGTGAGTAGCCCTAATAAATGCTATGCAGTAACCAGAGATGTTTATTCATTGACCCAACAAGAACTTTATGGTCTTTAGCTTTGACCTATAATTAAGGCCATCTCTAAGATAAGCCAACTTTGATTTCATTACTGCAAAATGAAATAATGGTTACAAAGTATTTTTCTACTAAGAACAAACTTCATCTTATTATTTATTGAATACTTTTTTCCTTTCCACATATATTAAGTGTGAATAATAATTGTACTACACTCATAGAAACATTGTGATAATTAAATGAGATAATGAATGTAAAATACCCTAGTATTGATGCATATTAGATGCTCAATAAATGACAGCCATTATCATTATTCTTATTCAACAAATGTTTGTTGTGGATCTACCATCTGCAGAATGCTAATGGCAGGTAGTGCTTATATTTTAGAGGGAAGCAATGGAAGACATATGCAAGTAATTAGAAAATGCTTTAGTAAGCTAAAAGCTCTAAGAATAATTACAAAGGCAATGCTGTGGGTTTTAAAGGAGAGAAAGATCACCTGTGGTTAGTGGAAATGAAAAATGCTTTACAGATTCTAATCATAGCCACTAGGAAGTCACTTGAAAGATTATCTTATTTAATCATCTTTCTAATATTGTTCATTCAATTTATGCTTAAATGCCTATAGTGAAGGGAATTCACTGTATTTCAAATTAGTCCATTATGTCGTGGATAGCTCTCATAGCTGTAGAGTTCTTTCTTGTAGTCAGATGAATAGGAACTGAGTCCTGGTTCTATTAATTAGCTATCATGTAATGTCAAATCCTTCTTGGTGATGACCTGTTGAGATCCTGAGTTTCGAGTTCTTTAGCGATTTGTCATATGTGACTTTAAAGTACTTTATCACCTTGTTTACTTTGTAAAGGGCTCAAGTGATTGAATTATAGTCTCTAAGAATATCACCTGGATTTTATAGAATGCTGAACGGAGGGCAAATTGTCACATAAATGGAGCTTATTAAAACCATTCTGCCAGCTCCTGCTAAACCATGTCTTAGCTATTCTGTATTTGTACATTTTGATTCTTAGACCCAAGTATGGGACAGTCCCTATTAACTTTTTTATTATATTTTATCTATTACTTTTTAGCCTGTTGGTTCTTTTTAAAATCTGAGTTTTGTTATCTGTCATTGAACCTCTTAGCTTGTGTTATGAATGAATTTGAAGAACAGATACTTTGTTGCTTTTGCTAAGTCATTCAAAAACATGTTTACCAAGAAAGGGCCAAGCACCGACCCTGTGGCAGAGTCACTAGAGATCTCCCTTCAAGTGATTACTCAGTCTGTGGGTATTATATTTTATTTGGTTACTCATCGATTTCATTGTGGTGTCAACCACTCACATTTCACCATTTTATCCATGGGGGCCACATGAAAGTCTTGTAACTTTCCCCCTTCAGGTTAGGATGTACAAATTTTATCTTGTCAAAAAGGAAATCCAGTCAATTTAAGAATTCTTGCTGTTTGTTTTTCCTATGCCTTGTAAGACAGAAGTTTATCAAGTAAGATTTCTCAACAATAGCCTACCATCTTACTAGTTTTTCTGTCACACACTTATTGCATATAGTTGAACCTCTTTCTTTTTATGGAATTCCATGTAACTTTGGAGACAATCAGATTGTTCTTATTTTTTATGTTGTTTCTAACTAATGATTGAGTGCTTACTTTGTGTCCTGCTCTGTGCTAAGCTTTTTAAATATATGTGTGATGTGTGTGTGTGTGTGTGTGTGTGTGTGTACACATGTGTTCATTTTAAACAGAGGAGAAGGGAGGAGGGGAGGGATAGAGAGAAGAGCATCAACGTGAAAGAGGATCACCAATCAGCTGTCTCCTGCATGCCCAGGGATTGAGCCTTCAACCTGGGCATGTGCCCTCACTGGGAATCAAGCTGACAACCTTTCGCTGCATGGGACGATGCCCAACCAACTGAGCCACATCAGCCAGAGCTGAAAGCTATAAATATTTTGAAGGCTTACTTTTGGAAGATATTTTCACATAGCTTAATGTTTTGTTGTTTAAGGCTTGGTGGAGCTGGTTCCTGCTTCAGATACCCTCAGGAAAATCCAAGTGGAATATGGTGTGACTGGATCCTTTAAAGATAAACCGCTTGCAGAGTGGCTGAGGAAATACAATCCCTCTGAAGAGGAATATGAAAAGGTGATTAGCTTGTCTCCTTATTCGAAATAGTTTTGTTAAGAATGTATTACATGGGTCTTCAATGCTTTTCTTTTTCAGCTCTGGTGTCAGCCATTTAGTCTAAGTTATGAAAACAGTATATTTCTCCAAGTAAAGAGAAGAATATAAAATCAGAATGCATTTAATGGCAGGAATCTGAGTGAAACCAATGCTAAATTACCCAAAAACCTTTCCAAACATGTATTTAGAGGGCAGTAAAACAGCTATTTTTATAATCCAAAATGTTATATTTCACAGAGGTCTTGAGAAAAGTTATGGAAATAAGTAGAGTGGCTGCATCATGTGGTCATTAAGAACAAGATTATGGGTCAGAATTTCTGGCTTGAATTCAGGTCCCAAGTCACTCACCAGCTATATAGCCTCAGGCAAATTATTTAACCTGTTTGTGCCTCAGTGACATCAGCTATACAATGTTACAGTATTATACAGTATTATATTTTCATGGTATTATAGTATATATTGTGGCTGTAATAAAATACTATAGGTTATTATGATAACTAAATAAATTGAGATATATAAAGTATTAATAGACTACATTCTATAACTATAGCTATTATTGGAGGCATCAATTTTTTTAGTATGCATTTGTTTTACGTAAGAGGAAAGGGAAATCTCTTAGGACATAAGGCCTGTAATGATCCTAAATTGGCTGAAGGAAGACTCAAGAATACTTTCAATGGTGGTGTAAGAAGATCCCAATTAATGTCATTTGCCTGCCTAGTTTATGTCAAATAATTACTATATCACATTTGCAGATAGATATGTACAAATGTTATCTGTTGACTAAGAAAATAGAGGAATTTGGTTGGTCTTTTAAAATGTCTAAAAACACTTCCTTTTCTTTATGGTTTGGGGAAAGCAGTGCAGCAGATGCCAATACTTGTTTATAGTAGTGCTGGTTTTTTGTGTGATTCTGGGTAAGTTGTTTGACACAAAATAATGGTCAAGTAACATATATTGAGTGCCTTTTATGCATTTGGCTCTTTTATTTGGGGAATATAATATAGTGGAATCACATTGCCTGGGTTTGAATCTTGGCTCTGCTACTTAACAATTATATGACCTTGGGTAAATAACGTCTCTGTGTTTCAGTTTCATATGTAAAAAGGCAATAATAGGCCTAACTGGTTTGGCTCAGTGGATAGAGCATCGGCCTGCAGACTGAAGGATCCCAGGTTTGATTCCAGTCAAGGGCATGTACCTTGGTTTTGGGCATGTCCTCAGTAGGGGATATGCAGGAGGCAGCTGATCGATGTTTCTAACTGTCTATCCCTCTCCCTTCCTCTCTGTAAAAAAATCAATAAAATATATTTTTTAAAAAAGGCAATAATAGTACCTACATTATTGGCTTGTTATGAGGTTTTAAATGAGTTACTGTACACATCCATCCATACAAACATACACATATGCACACATATACTGTTAGTGTGGTGGGGGGGGGGAGAAAGAGAGAGTAGTGCAGTACCTGGTTTATGATAAGTGCTATGTAAACATTTGCTATTATCATCACCATCAGTAATGATTTCTGGGGGTTTATGGAATAAAATTAACCACATGGCCCTGGCCTGTATTGCTCAATGGTTAGAGTGCTGGCCTGTGCACTGGAGGGTCTCTGGCTCAATTCCTGGTCAAGGGCATGTACCTGAGTTGCAGGTTTGATCCCTAGCACTGGTCGGGGCATGTGCGAGAGGCAACCAATCAATGTCTCTTTCTCTCTCTCCCTTCTTCCTTCCCTCCCTCCCTCCCTTCCTTCACCCCCTTCCACTCTCTAAAAATCAATGGAAAAAATATCCTCGGGTGAGGATTAACAACAACCGAAAATTAGACACATGGACATGTAGAACCAAATGACTGCTTCATTCAGTAATGTTGAGTGAGAATAAACTAAATGCACATGCTTTAGATTAAAATATTCATTGTATGCATCTTGCTGTATCCTATATGATATTATGTTAGTAATTTAAACCCAGAACAGGCAGGACTAGTGTCCAGCTTTAAGAATATAACAGATGACACATTAAAAGTCACCAACTGGGCAACCAAATACATTAATTATATTATTGGATGTTTAAAGATAAAAGCTAACTCTCTTTACACATGCCCTCCCTAGAAACACCCCCCTCAAAAAAACCAAAACAGAAACATATTCTTTTGTTCGAATTAACCTTGTCTCAGTGTTGCCACCTGTGGAAAGCAGCAGAGCCTGTGAGGAGCAGGGTTCCACAAACATGATGCTTAAAAGATGTTCAAAGGCAGTGCATATCCCTCAGGTCCTGGTGACATCTCTGCTTGTGAAAGGGCAGAGCTTGAGAGCAGGGGCAATAATCACCTTTAGAAGGGTGTTTCTGTTTTTGAATTTTGAAAAGATTGGCCTTTTTTTTTTTTGAACCATAATTCAACTTATCAGCTGTTTAGAATGTGGATTACAACAGTGATTTCAGAGAGGGATGAATTACATTAATCTTTAATCTTTGTAACCTTGCTTCCTTTAAAAATAATTTTTTCCTAAAATAATTTTATATCTTTATTATAGGCTTCTGAGAATTTTATCTATTCTTGTGCTGGATGCTGTGTAGCCACCTATGTTTTAGGAATCTGTGATCGACACAATGACAATATAATGCTTCGAAGCACAGGACACATGTTTCACATTGATTTTGGGAAGTTTTTGGGCCATGCACAGATGTTTGGTAGCTTCAAAAGGTACTAATACTGTAATTGTTATTGCTGAGAAAAAGAGAGGCACTTCCAATTTCACAAATTAATGTCCCAAGCCTTCCCCTTTTGTGCTATTCTTTGTCTTGTAGCTGCTTTTGAGCAAAACGGGGGTTGAAAAAGCCCTAGGAGATGACATAAGAATGAGTGTATAACCTTTGCTGAAATGAGTTATGTATATTTAATTTTGACTAGCTAGTGGTACCTAATTGGAAATGTTCCCATTTGTATCATGTCAAAGTACAGTTTTTCTCTCTGTATGTTTTGTAACTATAACTATGTTTGATTTCTAAGTGTGTGGGTTTATAAATATCACCTTGGGAAAGATTTCATATATAATTTCTATCTAAGTGATGAGATTAGATTTTTACTTTCCTGAAAATGAGACTTTTTAAGAATTAAGGAAATTCAAAACGGTCGTATACCATTTGGAAATTGCTATGGCTCCGATAACTTAGTTCAATAACCATGTAATAGCAATAACACTACTTGACTATCTTCTGTAAATAACACTTTGTATGTACTTTCCTTTTAAATAGGGATCGAGCTCCTTTTGTGCTGACCTCTGATATGGCATATGTCATTAATGGAGGTGAAAAGCCCACCATTCGTTTCCAGTTATTTGTGGACCTCTGCTGTCAGGCCTACAATTTGATAAGAAAGCAGACAAACCTCTTTCTTAACCTCCTGTCACTGGTAATTGTTCTTTATAAGCATTTACCTACTTTTATATTAATGCTTCTGTATTTCAGTAACTACAAAAAGGATATTGTGATTTTGGAGTAAAATTTACTATAGTCTCAAATGTCAGATATATTATTACCAGCATATTCAAAAATTGCTACAGTGTGAAAAATGCCAGACACCATTTTTTAGAAAATATGTTTTAAAAAGTCACAGGTTACCCTGCGAGTGAGGAGTAATAGTAACTGAAAGGGACCGTGAGGTCATCTGGGATGCCGGTAGATGTATTGTGACTTAATCTGGGGGTGTTCAGATTGTGAACATTCATTAAGATATACATTTAAGGTTTCTGTATTTTCCTGGAAATATGTTAAGTAAAAACAAACCAAAAATGCCACTATGATTATTGTGACTGAAATTAATATAAAAAGAGTACTACATAAAATTGTCTGGATTTTACAATTTATATTCTATAAACTGACTTTGTGAATTCCAACAATTAACTTCATTTTCCTCAAATTTTTTCATTAATAAGAGACTCGCTTCAGTTTTAAAACATAAACTCCCCAAAACTGTGATCATTTTTGTTTACTTTAGTTCTGTGATCATTTTTGTTTATTTTAGTTCTGATTACCTGGATAGCTTTTAGGGAAGAATGGGGAACAGACTTTTAAAAAAATTAACTCACAGACTTTTTTTTCCCCTTTCTATAGATGATTCCCTCAGGGTTACCAGAACTTACAAGTATTCAAGATTTGAAATATGTTAGAGATGCACTTCAGCCCCAAACTACAGATGCAGAAGCTACAATTTTCTTTACTAGGTAATTCATGCTTAAGTATATTAGAGAAGGCACACAGTTTAGCTTTGATTTGTTTTCCTTAGTATAAACAAGTGCTATATATCAAAATTCTGATTTACAGGAGAAAAATTGATTCACAGTATTAGCAAATAGTAGGTTGTCAAGTTTATTTACTGAATAAGCATAAAAGATTTGCAACATTAAAAAATAAACTTATTTCTCTCAAGGCATGATCTCAAGTTTTATTTAGTATATGATTTCAATTAAAAAATCCTATTTATGAACTATTTCTGTGAAGCATATTTTCTACAATGCCAAATACAAGGTGTTTTTTCTAATCTATTTTTGAGGATTCTGCCATAACAATTTTTATGGATATCATAAGTGCTTAAAACAGCATCCTCTGCAACACTGCTGTAGTAAATTGTTATGATATGATGTAGCACTTGAAACATATATACCAATGATTGCATTTGAACTTGTCATTATTGCTATAAAGACAAATATGTTCTAAATGTCTGGTGACCAGGTTGGTCAGTTCTCTCCTTGTTCTCTTGCCTTCTTCCTCTCATTGAAGAAGAGGTAGAAAACACTGTACTAGACTTCCTTAGTCTCAAGAGTCTGGGCTGAATTGAATTGAAGGAAGCTGACTTTTGTATAGCCTTCCAAACTAATCCTGGTAATTTAGGTATTGAGGAGTTTTGTTTTTTTAAAGAGATTCGTAGGCTCCTCTGGGTAAGGCTGTAAAGCAGGCATATATTAGTCTGCTTGATCTGCTATGGCAAAATACCATAAGTGAGGTAGCTTAAACAACAGAAATTTATTTTCTCATAGTTCTGGAGGCTAGGAAGTCCAAGATCCAGGTGTCAGCTGATTTGCTTCATGGTGAGGGCTCTAGCTTGCAAACTACTATTTCATCACTGTTTTCTCATGGAAGAGGGAGATAGAATAATCCTATAGTTTCAGGGCTCTACCTTTAACCTTAATTTCTAACTCCATAAAGGCCATACCCATTGGGGCTTGAACACATGAATTTTGGGAGACACAAATGTTTAGTCCATAGCAAGGCAAACATCTTTGTGTGAGGTTTTTTCACTTCCCTATTGAATCCTTTTTCTCTTTCTGGATTCCTTTATCCTGGTTCTGAAACTTCTTTTTCCTTTGCTTGCCTACAGTGTTTTATCCAGGCCTGCCTTCCTAATTGATTCTCAACAAACTCCCCATTCTGTCGAAACTTCTTTTCCCAGTTGAGGGAAGTCGTCACTGTCCTGATTTATTACAAGGAACTAAAATAATAAAACCATCTTTTGGCATTATATCAGTCATCTTCTATCGCTAAAAGCTTTTAATTAGTATTGGACCCCCGAGAGCTCAAGAAATAAAAGCATCATTTCTTGGAGACAATGGGATTGAATGGAATAGAGACTCTTGTGCTAACATTTTTGTTGGGGTGAGATGTATTTTAATGGGTTTTTGGCTTATAGAACAAAGGGGATCTTTGACAGAGTGAGAGTCTGCTTAATATTTTAAAAGGAATGAAAATATTTTTCATCTTATATTATGTTAAAAGAATTGAGCATGTGTTCTCATGAACATTTACTATTAACACATTTTCTGCTTATTTTGTAGGCTGATTGAATCCAGCTTGGGAAGCATTGCCACAAAGTTTAACTTCTTCATTCACAACCTTGCTCAGCTGCGTTTTTCTGGTCTTCCTTCCAATGATGAACCCATCCTTTCATTTTCACCCAAAACATACTCCTTTAGACAAGATGGTCGAATCAAGGAAGTCTCTGTTTTCACTTATCATAAGAAATACAACCCAGATAAACATTACGTAAGTTTGGTTTGATTTGTAGAGACTGGTGCCTGCATTATTATTGTCCTTTCCCACTTCTTTCATTGACTCTGCTGAAGTTTCAAGCATTTGTTCTTTGCATACTTCTTTCTGCCACGGATGGTCCAAAAATAAATAAATGTATTTGGAGCTTCCCTAATTGTTTTTTGGTATTTATTTCTTGGTAGATTTGCTCCAAAACCATGAGGGACAAATGATATTCTTCTTTTCAGAGACAAGACTAAAAGGGTAGTGCTTTTTCTCCTTCCTTATCTTCAATTCGTTTATAATTTCAAAGGTAAAGCTTGCTCATTGTAACAAATTCAACCAATATAGAAGCATGTAAAGTAAAAGTCTAAGTTCTTATCCTCCTCTTCAGGAATGATGAAATGTTATCACACACACACACACATACTGTTTTTTAAAGACAGGATCTTCAGTGTGCTTCCTCCCTAATAGGATAGCATTATCATCATTTTCGCTGTCTTGTTCACCCTTGTGCTAATATTTTTGTTGGATAATGCTTTGTAGCACTGTCGGTCTTTAAGTATTTGACATATTGATAAATTTTAGAAAGCAACTTTACTATTATTTTAATTTTCACCTATTTTATTTATTAGTAAATTTTTATATGTTTACTGGTCATTTTACCCTAACACCATTTATTGAGCAGTCCTTCCGTTCTCCCTCACCTCCCCCCCCCCCAATGATTTATTATGCCACATTTAAATACACTAAGTTTATACATATTTCTGAATTTCTTCTGTAGCTGTATCTGGCTCTGCACCAGTATTTTGCTCTCTAAAGTACTCTGATATTGTAATAGTTTAAATATCCAGTAAGTTAAGTTTTCCCTCATACCCCAGCTGTCATAAATTTTGCTCTTTTTTCTTATTTACTCTCAAATGAACTTATTAATATTTTTATTGAAAATGTACTATATTTATAAATTTGGGAAATAAATCTATTTTATTTAATCCTGGAAATAAAATGACTTCATTTTCCAGTTCATTTTTCTGTAAGATCACTCTTAGAATGTTGGTAGATGTGCTATAAATGAGTTTTATATTTGCTGTTTTCTGTTGGGGACATATATATTTACAAGCTAAAAGCACTTGGATTATATATAATGATCAAACTCTAAATTTTCTTTGTGTCAGGAAAGGTTTTATTATTAATCTAACGTGTCTGGGTGTGATTTCTTCAGATTTATGTAGTCCGAATTTTGAGGGAAGGACAGCTTGAGCCATCATTTGTGTTCCGGACGTTTGACGAATTTCAGGAACTGCACAACAAGCTCAGTATTATTTTTCCACTTTGGAAGTTACCAGGGTATGTTTCCATTCATGTACATTAATCCTTTTTTATAGAAAATAACTTATTTATTATTAAGTGTAGGTCAAAAGTTTTGTGTTAATACTTAGTAAGATACTATGAACCATATGTGACTTATTTTCTTTTATATCACAAGGGCCTAATACAGTATTAGATTCAAACAAGGAGCTGTAAGTTTTTGATTAATGAGTTAATAAATGATTAAAATCTGAAATTGCCCTGGCCAGTGTGGCTCAATTGGTTGGGCATTGTCCTCTGCACCAAAAGGTTGCCAGTTCGATTTCTGGTCAGGGCACATGCTCAGGTTGTGGGATCCCCTGCAGGAGGCAGCCAATTGATGTTTCTCTCTCTCCCTCTTCCTTCCTCTCTCTAAAAAAAAAAATCAATAAAAACATATTTTTTAAAATTTTAAATTTGGGGATTTTCCAGCTTTCTCTAATTATAGCGGAAGCTTTAAATTTGCTGTCTCTACCATAGTAAGCAACACAAGATAATAATTTGGAATCTTGGTTTTAAAAAAACAGATTTTAAATAACTGCAGAAATAATCTATTATGATCATACTGAGCTCATGTGGATGAAAAAGAGCTGAGGCATTGAGATTGTTAGTCAGAATCTTGGTGTTTAGTTTTATATCCAATACCTTTTGGAGACCCTCAGTTTTAATTTAGCTGAGTTTATTTCCATGTGCAATACTAGATTCAGACATTTTTCCACTGCCACCAAAATAAGCACAGTTAAGATTATCTTGATTTGGGGCCTTTGCCATTTGTGAATTTTACTGGTCTCTACAATTGCTATGGCTGGTTAATGATTATTTTGGAGGTTAAGATCTGCATAAAATATCTCTGAATGATTAATCCTGAGAAGAAATAAGTAGAAAATATAGCAAAGTAAGTTTAAAATATAGCAAATTAGAAAAACAACACACCTTTTGTACCAGAGTTCATAAAAGGATAATGGATACTTGAACTATTTCATCTCCAGTACTTTGAAATCGCAAAATTTACTTTATAGTGGATTAAGAATCCAGTTTGTATTTAAGTATATAAAAAAGTGTATTTCTAAGTAAATATTAGACTTGAGTCTATAAATAATTTAAATCCCACTTGTTACTGTTTTTCTTTTGTAGCTTTCCTAATAGGATGGTTCTAGGAAGAACCCACATAAAAGATGTAGCAGCCAAAAGAAAAATTGAGTTAAACAGTTATTTACAGAGTTTGATGAGTGCTTCAACGGATGTAGCAGAGGTGATAATCCTAATTAAAAAATAACATACTATATTTGTGCTACCTAATATTTAAACTAATGGATCTTTTTCCTCTTCTTTCTTAGTGTGATCTTGTTTGTACCTTTTTTCACCCTCTTCTTCGTGATGAGAAAGCTGAAGGAATAGCTAAGTCTGCAGGTGAGAATATTTTTTTCTCTTTATTGATGGATCATGGCTTCCCTATGGCCCTCAAGTCTGTAACTAATCAGTGGATGTGGTGGAATCACGGTGGGGTTGCAAGCTGTGGTCCAGTGTGATGAGCGGAGGTATTCTTTCTAAGCTAGTCTATTTCTAGATAAACACAATTTTCCTAATAGAATGTAATTACTAAAAAATATATATCCTGTGGCCTACCAGTGTCTTTACCCTTTGTTACTGCACATTCACATGGTCCTGAAGTTAAAGCAAAAGTTTTTTGTTGTGGTTTGAACTACTGCAAGCAAGATAAAATTAAGATTAACATGTTTATATTTTCAGACGCGGGGCCCTTCAGTCCTACTCCAGGCCAAATAGGAGGATCAGTGAAATTATCTGTCTCTTACCGAAATAGTACTCTTTTCATCATGGTGATGCACATCAAAGATCTTGTGAGTGATTACAAATACTGGTGGTTGTAGAGGAAACCCATTCCTTGGTAGGAAGCATTACTGTTAAGGGAATGCTTTTCTTTGTAGGTTACTGAAGATGGGGCTGACCCAAATCCATATGTCAAAACATACCTACTTCCAGATCCCCACAAAGCATCCAAACGCAAAACCAAAATTTCACGAAAAACTAGGAACCCAACATTCAATGAAATGGTAAGTTAAAACCATTTCTAAAAATTTCCTTGATTTGTTGTTTTGAGATTTTAAATTTAAAATTTTTAGGTATTGGTTGTTGTACTAGTAAAGTAAATCAGTAGCAGTTCAATGGTATTTAACAAAGTGATGCAGCCCTAGCGGATTTGGCTCAGTGGATAGAGACTCGGCCTGTGGAATGAAGGGTCCCTGTTTTGATTCCAGTCAAGGGCACATGCCTGGGTTGCAACTCGATCCCCAGTAGGCGGTGTGCAGAAGGCAGACGGTCAATGATTCTCTCTCATCATCGATGTTTCTCTCTCTCCCTCCCTCTTCCCCTCTGAAATCAATAAAAATATATTTTAAAAACACATACACACACACACACACACACACACACACACAACCACACAAAGTGATGCAGAACTGAACCCTCAATCATAGACCGTAGGTTTTTAAGAAGATCTTAGGGGCCATTATTCAACTACCTTCCAGCTCAAACCCCTTCTACAACATTTTCAAAAAGGGGGGATGTTCAATCTGTGCTGAAGTACTTCCAGGCCATCCAGTTTGTTTTGGACAGCTCCAACTCCCAGATTATTTTTTATACTGATCTGAAATCTTCCCTCCCTAGAGTTTGCACCTGTGGGTTTCAGTTGTACCTCTTGGAACCACACAGAACTATTCTTTTCCTCCTACATGGCAGCCCTTCATATAATTGAAGTTTAAATGCCCTTTCTGTTTATTCTTTTAAAATATCTTCAGTACCTTTACTTTTGCTTGGTAGGATGTAGTTTCAAAAATCATCTTCCTTCTAACTAGTTTCAGCAACCCTCTTGAAATAGAGTGCTTTAAGCTGTAGCAGGCATCAGCTAAACAGTATGGAGCAGAACTGTGACTGCTCAGCTATTCATGGTCAACTTGTAAAATTCCTTACCTGTTAAAACCACTAACTCTTAGTTAACTGCTTCTTTAGAATAAACACCATTTTATTTGTGCACATTAACATTACATCCACACAAAAATGTCTATATAGAGATTTGAAAGCAAATAGTTCTGAATTTTCATCAAGTTTATGAATTTATTAAAACCTTAGACTATCCTTTCAGCCCATTAAAAGCATATAAAATGTTTGGTGAAGACCAATTCATATCATTCTCAAAAGGCAGTATTGGCTTTTTTTCTAGTTAGTGTTGTGCTTTAAAGAAAATGAAATGTTGTCCGTTTTTTAGTTCTTACAGTCAGTGAGGACTAGACTAGGGAAATGTTTCTCAGAAGTTATGGTGAGGCTTTCTTGGGAAAAAAAAATTCTTAGTGTTAAATGTAGTATTTGAAAGAGAGTCCAGATTTTCTGTGAATTACATTTGTAGTTGATGAGTTTGCATTGGATTATGGATAATTAGGAATTATCATTTCATGGTATATAAAATCCAACAGAAAAAAGACAACAAAACAAAATTTTAATCCCTCGTTTTTTTGTAAAATACTTATAATTATGCTATCTCAACTTGCTTCCTTCTCTTCTCATTAGATCATCTTAGTGCATGCTGCCTTTCCTCAAACTCCATCTCAGAAAAACCATGTTTTTAGTTTTAAGCCATAATAACTTTCTACTTTGTGCACTTCTATGTCAGACTCTCAGAGGACTGAGAATACAATTCAGGACTCCTGAAATATAAAATGTGTATCTAAAACATGAGACAAATTCCACCAGATGTGTCATAATCAGTGTCATTAATTATAGTCACTTTGACTAATGATCTCACTTATGTTTTTATTTAAAATAATCCAAGAATTCAAAGAAATAATTTGTAACTTTGTTTTCTTTTTGTCTTTGCTGTAGCTTGTGTACAGTGGATATAGCAAAGAAACCCTAAGACAGAGAGAACTTCAACTAAGTGTACTCAGTGCAGAATCTCTGCGGGAGAATTTTTTCTTGGGTGGAATAACCCTGCCTTTGAAAGATTTCAACTTGAGCAAAGAGACGGTTAAGTGGTATCAGCTGACTGCAGCAACCTATTTCTAAGCTAGTGAATTTCTGAGCTTTGGAAGTAGAATAGTTATAAACATGTACGTGCGCAAGCACACACACGTGCACACACACACACACTTGAGAACTTTATATAGTATTTTTATATTTGGATAGAAATTATAAAGTAAATGTACTTGCATTTTAACACACGTGTTGGACCACCAGTCACATAACTAACTTTTATGAGTTCGTTGAAGCCATTGCCGTTTTAAAGTCATTATGTAGAACGCTGTAAACCCTAAACTTAATATATAATAAGTCTGCAAAAGACTTAGTGAACAATTTAATCCCCTTGTAAGTAATTCAGAGTAATAGCTTTAGTTTGGTCTTTTTTTCATTGTTTCTTACATACACACAGTATGTTTGTTTTCCTGTTTGCACCTTCTATAGCCTTTACCACTATGCATGTTTGCAAACACCAAAGGAAAGGAAAGGTGCAGATGTTACAGTCAAATGCAGCTGCTACTCACAGGGCCGAAAAGCAAAGCACAAATTATAGTTATGTTAAGAACTACTAAGTAGTTTATAGACATAGGGGGAAATAACATTGCTTTCTATTTTTCATGTCTTTAAAGCCTTTTTCAGAATGAAGTGAAGTTACTGAAGTTGTAAATAATGGTGCCTTAACTTCATGCTTGCCTGGCACTTCATTCTGATTATTTTTCCTGACTTGATAAGTAGTAAGTAGTTTCCTCTCACTTTCAGCTTACTCAAGACAAGAAGTTATTTACACTTATTAGTGTTTTTCCCACAGAAAGATCACTTTCTCTACTTCTGATATGTGACTTAGTTAAAGTCAGCCATTTAATTTATGTTTGTGTTATCCGGTAATTGAATGAGATTCGTCAGTGTAGCTGTAAACTAAATTCCATCATTCCATTATACTAGTAGTCCTACATTTATTCCCAGGAGTGTGAGTTTGGTAGTTTCACTTTCATGTATATATATTCCACTCCCTCATTAAACAAGTGAAAATTGTTTACCCATGTACCCATTCCTGTTTGGCAGAAGAACTCCAATGAGTAGGGCAGACTCTTCACAATGGGCCCAGGACAAAAATTCTAGGGTCCATACTGAATTAAAATGTAGACTTTTATGGTAGAGTTGGTTTTGTAAGTGTCTTACATTTGTAAACATTGTACATTAAAAAATTATTTTCCTTAATATAATGTGACTTAGAATCATAAGGGACATGATTGAAATCATTTACAGTAATCATTAAGAATAAGATTCATTTTTATTAGTTCAGCTTCACACAGTTTTGTGTTTAGTTTGGGTAAATGTGTATATATAATATCCTCATGGCTAAAACAGAAAGTCACTTTTTAAATGATAATAGATTGAAACAATCTAGGTGCTGTAAAATAACTGACAAAACATGCAATGTAGAATACCAACACAGAAAGGACCGTCTGCAATTCAGTTGTCCAGAACAGAATTTTTATGAACTGTGCAAATATTTAATGTACATGGTGATACCTACAGAGCAGAAATAGATGAGTCGAGGATGCATCAGTGGGACAGGCTAAAAAAAAAAAAAGAAAAACTTGAAGTTTTTGGTGCCTAACACTAATGGTCCATTTGTAGGAAACCCCATGAGTATGGTATATGAATGTCTTTTTTTAAATGTTAAAATGTGTTGTCTATTTAATACAATAATCAAATGCACATCAAAGCATCACTGTTTATTTTCTTTTTCCAGATAGCATGTATAAGTAGCTTTGCAAATGTAAAGAAGTAGTAGATATATTCACTTAAGTTTTTGATACCTAATTCCATTCCACAAGTTGTCATTAGCCACTGTAAAAGTACTGTTTTGGTAAAAGGTCATTGTTAATTGGACTCAATGTATACTGCCTATTTGCAGTCTGTTACTGCAGTGCCTCTTAGCATAAATAATAGAGCTAGAAAATGTCACTTTTCAATTACAAGAAATCTGGATTCTTATCTAAAAGTGTATATTATGATTAATATTGTACAGTTAACCAGAGTTCAGAACAAGTGGTGATGTTTTCTCTTAATTTAACTCATTCTGTGCCTTCTTTGGTCATTAAAACACCACACACTTTATATATATTCTAATATAAGTTATTTCTTTGTGAAATGCTCATCTGCAGCCCTTACCAAAAAAGGGACTGGGGCACCTCTTTGCACTACTACTATCAATAGATTTTTAAATCAGTTGGTTTTTTAATCATTTTTTTAAAGCTTACATTCAAGTAAATCAAACAAAAGTTTAAACAAGCTAGCCAAGACACTAATTTGTATGTATAATCACGTTTTATATCTACCTTTATTAAGTAAAAATAATTACACTATACGTAAGTCCTGCACCGGAAGAATTCTTTCCTCTTGGAGTATTTTGGGATTTGAAAATAATGGTTTACTCCCAGAACCTGTTATTTTCTCTACTGAGGAACCCAATATAGAACTTGCACTGATGTTTTTATTACTGCCTTTAAAAGAATCAATTGGTATCTAAATGTTAAGGCATGTATGGTCTTTGATAAAGTATTTTATCTTTTCAAATTAATGTTGAATAAAAGTTTCAATATCTTGCCTTAAATTGGTTAATCGGTCTTTTCTAGGACTCCATTACTATGGCATATAAAAAAGAAAACATTCAATTTTGATACTTAGACTGCAGATCAAAAAGGATTGAAGCCACACTACTATAATTTATAGATTAACTTACATGCTATTTGAGTAGCAGTGCAAATATGAATGAATATGGTAGTTAGTCTGATCTATAAGAACCAAATACTTTAATTATGTTAAGGTAGTGAATAAGATGTATAATTTTTTATTAATACCTTGAATATATGCAGTGGATTGGTTGTGACTTCATAACTGTACTATAATTTTATTAAAATATTTCTCGAATAAAAGAACTCTGCTATCATTTCTTTCCTCGTCACCATATTACTGTTTTTGGTTCCAAACTTTGAGCTCACTGTTGCTGTTCTTTGCATTTTACCCAGGAGTTTATTAGGTTCAAATAATCCTGAATTTCAGAACTGACCTTTCAGTTGCCCCTAAAGATGTCCAAATATAGTGTGTCTGATTTCTAAGTGTGGTTTTTTGAAGGTCTGGATTGCCACTTTCCTAGAGCCCCATCACCATTTCACAAATTGAAATGCTTCCGTGGGTATGGTCCCTAGCCTTTGGTAGTTTATTTAAATATTAAATAGTGTAGTAACAGCCATGTTATAGACATATCTACACAACAGGAAAATGTCGATTCTTCTAATATCCAGAAACCAGGAAAAGCAATAACTTAATTAGAGCCAGTGGTGTGTGTGTTTTTTTGTTTTTTTGGGGGGTGTGTGTAGAGGGATGATAAACTCAGTTTCTGTCAGAAAAGAAAACCTATTTTATTTCACCCCTACTCTTTGAAAACACTTTATCATACAAATTTTAGACATACAAACTTAGACAACAGTAGAATGAATTCCATGAATGATTCCATCATATTCCTACAACAGTTACTACCTTAGGTCTAATCTTATTTGATATGTATTAACTAGGATGTGCCTAGATGTAGATATCTTTTTTTTCCATTTTAGAATTCTTAAATATATGGATCAGTGACTTGAGTTCTGAATAATTTAGTATGATTCTTCAATTAGCTATTCTATTCAACTGTTTAACCCATCCATTGAGTTTTAAATATTGGTTGTTGTATTTTTCATTTCTAGAATAACTATTTGGTTATATTTTTTTTATTTGAATCATGACCCAGGAAAGACACTCACAATACTGACAAGATCAATGGGAAAAGAATTACCTTTTCAACAAAGGACAATTAGATAACCACATGCAAAAGAATAAAGTAGAACTCTTACAACATATACAAAAATTGGTTCAAAATGGATCAAAGACCTAAACATAACTAAAATTATAAAACTTGGGAAAAAACAAGTGTGCATCTTTGGGACACTGGGTTAGACAAAGGTTTCTTAAGCATGACACAAAAAGCACAAGGGCCTTGGCCGGTGTGGCTTGGTTGGAGTGTTATCTACACACCAAGGGGTGGTGGGTTCAATTCCTGGTTGGGGCACATGCCCAGGTTGCAAGTTCAATCCCTCGTCAGGGCACAACTGATCAATGTTCCTCTTCTCTCCCTCTCTCTAAAAAAAAGGCAGAAGCAACAAGAAAAACAAACTGGGCTGCATCAAAATTTTAATATTTATTTAATATCAATAAAAAAATATTTTTGAAAAAGTTTGAGGGTGTTGGAGGCCTCATGTATTCCTAGTGGGATTACAAAACAGTGCAGCTGCTGTGGAAAACAGTTTGGCAGTTCTCAAAAAGTTAAATATAGTTACTCTATGACCCAGCAATTTATATACTATGTGTAGATATATATAAAATCTCAAGAGAATTGAAAACAGGTATTCAAATACTTGTACACACATGTTCACAGCATTATTCATAATGACCAAAAAGTACAAATAAACCAACTTGCTATCAACCAATGCACAGATAAAGTGATATATCCATAAAATGGAATATTACTGGTGAATGTACTAAAAGACACTGAATTATATACTTTAAAATAGCAAATTTTATAGTATGTGAATTTTAACTCACTTTAAAAGGCTATACGATCAATTTTTAAAAACCATTTGATTATGGTATCTCTAATAAGTAATTGTGCTAACAGTGACATTTTTTTAGAAAGTAATTTTACCCTTTTGTCTTTAAAAAAGTCAGGTTCCAATTTATGGAAGTTCTCAAAAGAAGCATGCCACATATAAAGGCAATAGGGATATGACTATAAGGTAAACACCATTTGATTAAAGTTCAACACATTTAGCTACATACAGGCAATCCTCGGGTTACGTCGGACTCCACGAACGTCGTTTCGTGGTTATGTCGCCATCTCCCATTTATTTACATTTAAAAAAGTTCCATCATTTCAACATATGTACATATGTGCTTTATGTTTTTTATTATTTATTTACCACAAGTAAAGATCAGGAATTATCTTTTAATTTTTTTACTGTTTCACTTCATTACTGCTGTGTATGTGCTCCATGTGAGTGACGTAGGTGCTTACATAGGTGGGTTCTGACTTAGGGAGAAAACGCGTATGTCCTGCCTTAGGAGCGGATCTACACATAACCCAAGGACCTACTGTATTTTGCTTTGATAATATTGATACAGACATGGCCAGATACAGTGAAAAACTAGTGAAGGGCTTAAACATGACTAAAAAAAGAAATCTTGAAATACCTGTTACAGTTTCTATCCCATAAATAAGTAGTTTAGTCAACATTCCTATATCCTTATTAGAAAAGTTGTACCCATTTTTTTCTTTTTTAACCAGAGTGGTATTCTCAAAACAATCCAGTACTGGGGCTGGTTACATCATAGACATCCCTCAGTATTTCCACTAGGAGACATAACTGGGATGTCAGGGGCTGAGGGCAGGCACGTCATTCCAAGCAATACTTAAGAAACTCGTGTAATTAAGTACGTAATTGACCTGACCCAAATTCGCTGGACGTGGGGGCGCGGATAAAGGACTTCCCTAGTGTAGGGTAAGTCCACCAACCACTGCAGCTGTCTCCAGAACCCCCGACTCCCAGTGCAGGATTCGAACCTGCAAGCTCTTCACGCCGGCAGCACCTTCAGACGCGCAGTGAGGGCTGCTGGAGGACTTAATTTCCGGCTCCGGCCTCGAGCCTCCTCAAAGACGGATGCATGCCGGGATGTGTAGTCCTGTTGATCAGGAATCCACTACCGCGTTGAAGTGCATTTCGGGATATGTAGTTGTTAGGCGGACGCCGAGGGTTACGCAGTGTGGCTCCGCCTCCCGCGTGCGAGGAAGCGGGGACGTGTGAGGTCACTTCCTGCGTTCTAAGTGGCTTCCTGCAGCGTTTCTAATTCACGCTCTTTTCCACCGCCAGTCCGCCGCCATCATGGGTCGCATGCACGCTCCCGGGTGAGTTCGGGTTTCCTAGCGGATGCAGGGCGCGGCCGCGGGGATGGGGGTGGGAAGGAGCGAGTGTGGGCAGCGGGTCGAGGGGATGATGGCCTTGGCTGCTGTGGCACAGAGCGCCCTTTCATCCCCAGACTGCTTCTCTCCCCAGGAAGGGCCTGTCCCAGTCGGCTCTGCCCTACCGCCGCAGTGTCCCCACCGTGAGTAGCTTGCAGGGACCCGGGACCCGGGAGGTCGGGGAGGGGCGCACCTTCTTCGCTCCGGGGAAGTGGCGCGGGGTGGGGGCCATCTGCGCGAGGAGCGCGACTTCCAGGGTGGCGGGACCGCCCTGCTTCGGTACCGTCCCAGGTTTGCCATCCTAAGGCCGCTTTCTTTTCTGCAAACAGTGGCTGAAATTGACGTCTGACGACGTGAAGGAGCAGATCTACAAACTGGCCAAGAAGGGCCTGACTCCCTCACAAATCGGTGCGTGTTTTTGCCGAAGGTGGCCCCTAACGCCTGCCCTCGTGTAACTTTCCGGAAGGAGTGGTGGTGGTGGTGCTGGTGGTAAATGGGTCCCAAACGCGCCTGAAAACCTGTGTCCTTTTTCCTGGCGTTACTCTTGATGACCCAGACCTAATCTTCACTTGTTGAAGTTCTCTGTAGACGGTAAAGTTATTAAAACGCCCTCCAGATTTTAATGAGCATTTACGATGGGCTACTCTGCAGAGTGCATGGTTCTGAGCACGTTACATATCCTGACCAGTGACTTCTGACCGCAGTGCTTTGGGGTAAACACGAGTAGCTTTCTCCGTCCTACAGCCGAGGAAACAGAGGCACAGTGTGGCTGTGTAACTGGCCTCAAATCACACAGCTATTGGCTACTCGAGTGCTTGTCACACTCAGTTAGATGTGGCTCGGCCCTCAGCCGTGTGTGACTTTGCAAGTGGCTTCATGCAGCAAATGTTTGTCTGCTGTGTGGTCCTGGACCCCGGGAATACATACAGGAGTCAGAAAGGGGGCACAATAATTGCCCTCCTGGAGCTGGTAGTATAGTGGAGGCATCACACAATAGGAAATACAGAGCACAGACTTCGAGTCGTCAGATGGTGCTATTTTGAGATTTTTTTTTTAAAATAAGGTACATTACATTTTTAGAAGAATAGCTGATGTTCTTAGTAAACATTATTAGCTGGTTTTAATTGAGCAAATATACATACATAGTTGGAATCTTATTAATGGCTTTAATGTCCTTTAATCTGGCAAGCTCACTATGATGATGGTCTTCCAACATTCGCAGTTTCCACCAGAAGGGTTTTCCTTAGTGTTGGGTAAACCTTCCTTGGATGTCTGAGTGAGCTCTGTGTGAATTATCACTTTGGTTTCTGTGATGCATAAATATAAAAGTCAGTCGCGTTTTACTGACGGGAAGCTTGAAAAGCTACTTGATCTCAGGACCCGGATATCACATGCTCCAGGATGTGTGTTTGGTGTGGGAATTTATGATACACTAGCGGCCTGATGCACGGAAATCGTGCAAGAGGAGGCCTTCCTTCCCCTGGCTGCCGGCACCAGCACCCGGGACCTGGTCTTCACTCGCAGCCTGGGCTTTGTCAGGAAGGTCCAGAAGGAGGTCCGGTCCAATCAGCATATTAAACTCTTATTATATAGGATTGTTCCCTTTACAGGTGTGATCCTGAGAGACTCGCATGGAGTTGCACAAGTACGTTTTGTGACGGGCAATAAGATCCTGAGAATTCTTAAGTCTAAAGGGCTTGCTCCTGACCTTCCTGAGGACCTGTACCATTTAATTAAGAAAGCTGTTGCAGTTCGAAAGCATCTGGAGAGGAACAGAAAGGTAAGAGAATAGAACTGCTTGTGCTAACTTACTTCGGTAAAATGTAATGCATCTGATTCGGATCAGATAAGGTGGCTTAGAATTAAAGTTCTACCAGAAGAGACTGGTGGAGGAGGTTTGGCTCTCCTAGTTACAGTATATTCCGTTGGTTGAAAATGTTGAGCCGTTTATTGAGTTTTACAAATCATTCCTGTTTAGTCTTGTGGAAGGAAGCCTTAAATTCCCTTAAGGACTTAATGTACCACACGAACACAAGCATGTTCTCTATTAATGTTAAAATGTTTTGAGTGGTTTTCTTGAATTCTATCCATTTTTAATTTTAGGATAAAGATGCTAAATTCCGTCTGATTCTGATTGAGAGCCGTATTCACCGATTGGCTCGATATTATAAGACCAAACGAGTCCTGCCCCCCAATTGGAAATAGTAAGTATCAGTTTTATTTGTTCCAAGAACCAGAGTTGGCCAGATTGTAAATATACTAAAAGGACTCATAGTAGTAATGTTTTAGCTCATGGCTATATGGTCAACTGCTTTTTCAACTTTGCCATTGTAACAGGGATACAGCCATAGGTGATACATAAACAAATGGATGTGGCTGTTTTCCATTGAAACTTTATTTGCAAAGACAAGCAAAGGGCCATAGATTGAACCCCTGAGAGAGAGGAAGGGAAAGGGATAGAGAGATAGACATATTGATGAGAGAAACATCATCAATCGGCTGCCTCCCTATAAGGGCCCCCATCTGGGATCGAGCCGGCATGTGCCCTGACCAGGGATTGAACCGGCAACCTCTTGGTTTCTGAGCTGAATCACTTTTAGGTAGTTGATAAAGTTTCAGTTCGTGCCACTGATCCTAAGTGTTTATGTTGCCTTTATTTTTGCATCAGTTGCTCACTGTGATGATTGATTTCCAAACATTCGCAGTTTCCACCAGAAAGGCTTTACCTTATGTTGGCCAGTTCTTCCTTGGATGTCTGAGTGAGCATCTTTAATTCATTATGCTTGAGCCACAATAAACTGACTCAAGAACTTAGCAGTTTGGTGCACTTTATACATTTGGGATTATTTAGGCTGTTTGGAAATAACTCCATTAGCTGGGAGACTGTAGGAATGAATGTGGGGGACCTGTATTAACCCGGTCTTTTCCTTTCCCCCTTTTTTCCTTTTCAGCGAGTCATCCACAGCCTCTGCACTGGTTGCATAAAATATCTATGTACTCGAGCAATAAAATCATTGTTTAACTAGAAGTGTGATTTGTATTTCTTTCCCTTAAAAAATTCTGTACCAGTGAGATCACACATGTTGATCTTTTGATATGGGAGTATTTTAGCAGAATTAGAATTGTGTGGTTCCACAGAGAGCTATCTGTATCCGTTGCTTCTCATACATGCACTGACTGGGAATCAAACCCACCACCGTTGGTGTATAGGACAAAACTCCAGAGTACACTGGTCAGGGCTAGGATATGGCTCTTATTTGTTCAAATTACGTATATGTGCGCATATAAGATTTGAAGGTTTCCTTTATGAACTGTTCTCTCCATTTAAAAATCAAGTGGCAGGTGTAAATTGAGTTTTTTTTTGAAGCTATGCATATATATATATATATATATATGTGTGTGTTTCTTTGAAAGTCATACCTGTTTACAAGACTTAATTGAAAACAGTCCCTTCCCTTTTACAACCTGAAGTCTAGGGTGACGACAATTCAGCTATTTCTCTGACATATATGCCTTATTTGTGAATAACGTTTTGTGGGTTTGTTTGTTTTTTTCCAAGAACAAGTGAAATTCACATAAAATTCACCCTTTCAAAGTGAATAATTCAAAGGCATTTAGTATATTCATAATATACAACCATCACCCCTATTTAGTTGCAAATTATTTTCATCACCCCAAAGTAAAACTCCGTAGTCATAAAGCAGTTACTTGTTCTTCCCTCCCCCAGCTCTGCTTATTGTTCCTGTGGGCCTACCTATAGGATTATTTCATGTAAATGGAATCATACAATATGTGGCCTTTTATGTCAGGCTTTCACTTAGCATGATGTTTTTGGGGTTCATTCATGTTGCAGCATGTATCAGTACTTTATGTTTATTTTTTATTTTTTTTAAATATATTTTATTGATTTTTTACAGAGAGGAAGTGAGAGAGATAGAGAGTCAGAAACATCAATGAGAGAGAGAAACATCGATCAGCCGCCTCCTCCACATCCCCCACCGGGGATGTGCCTGCAACCCAGGTACATGCCCTTGACCGGAATCGACCCTGGGACCTTTCAGTCCGTAGGCCAACGCTCTATCCACCGAGCCAAACCGGTTTCGGCAGTACTTTATTTTTATGATTGAATAATATTCTGTAGGTACATACCATAATGTGTTAATTGGATATTTGGCTGTTTCTAATTTTTTGCTCTTGAACAGTGCTGCTATGAACATTCATGTACATGTATTTGTTTTGAGCCTCTGTTTTCAATTTTGGATATATATTTAGAAGTAGAATTGCTCTAAATAATATCCTTGTACTATGATTTCTTGGTTTTTAATCTAGTAGCTTCCAAAGAAAAGGCTCAATCCTTGAACCTCATTTTTTCTGTTTATGCCAATTCCTAGGTAATTCCATCTAGTCTTGTGGCTTTAAAAGATATTTTTGAGGTTATTGCACTAAAATTCATACCTCAGCACAGACCTTCCCTGAACTCTAGCCTTAGGCATGCGTCCTATTCAATATCCCTACCTGGATATCTGCTATTACACCTGGGATTTATTTCAAACTGAACTCTTGATTTTTGATCAAATTCTCTTGGCTCTACCTTATCACCTCTACTACAACCACCCTATTCTGAGTCACCTCTTAACCATTACTACTGTAAAAGCCTCTCTTTGCCACCTGTGATCCCCACCAGGTCTTTTCCACATCCAGCATCTAAGATGATTTTTCAAAGTGCAAGTCACGTGGTATTCCATATTCTCAAACACCTCCAGTGGCTCCCATGTCATTCAGAATAACATCTAAACTCCTTATCTTGCCCTACAAGCAGGGTCAGTCAGGATCCTGCAGGAAACATGTACATCACACTGAAATTGAGGGATTTGGAGTGTCTTAAAGGAATTCTAAAAGGTCTGAGTGTTCCCTAACATCAGCTTCCCAGGCAACAGAGCAGGATGGAGAGTGGGTCTGAAGGGCCCCTGTGATCTGATCTCCAGCTACCTTTGCCAGTCATGTGAGCCTGGCTTCACACTCTTCCCAGGGCCATTGCCCTTGTTAATTTCTCTGCCTGGGAGGCTCTTCCACCAGATGTCCATAAAGTTTGCTCCTACATTTAGGTCTCTAACCTCACCAGAAAGGCCCTTTAAAAAGCACCCTCCCACCCAGCACTCCATCTCCCCAATCCTGCTGTTCTTCAGACTACTGAGTACTACCTAAATTATATCGATATTTTCAGGGTATGAGTAAGCCCCATTAGAACAGGGCTCTTGTTCACTATATCCCTAGTATTTAGAATGTGTGACACATAGTAGGTTCTTAATACATGGTGGTTAAATTAATGCATATAAAAGATGAAAATTTGAGATTTTGGAAGTTTTTTTTCAACTGTCACTGTTGAAAGAGAATTGGACTGGGAATAGTTTCTAGGCTGGAAATAATCTATACTAAATAAAAGCCTAAGTGACCCTCGCATGTGATGTCACAAGATGGCCCTCACGCGCACAGTGGAGGCTGGTCCTGGCGTCTCTGCCGCCTTGCACAGAGGAGGCAGGACCTGGCGGAGGAGGTGGGTCGCGTCAGGGGAGGGCAGTTGGCGGTGACCAGGCTGGCAGATGAGGACAGTTGGGGGCCATCAGGCCAGCAGGGGAGGGCAGTTGGGGACAATCGGACTGGCAGGGGAGCAGTTAGGGGGCGATCAGACAGGCAGGGGAGCAGTGAGGGGGCGATCAGACAGGCAGGGGAGCAGTTAGGGGGTAATCAGGCAGGCAGGCAGACAAGCGGTTAGGAGCCAGCAGTCCCGGATTGTGAGAGGGATGTCCCTGAGGGGTCCCAGATTGGAGAGGGTACAGGCCGGGCTGAGAGACCCCCCTCCCCCCTGTGCATGAATTTTGCAGATTGGGCCGTGTGTGTGTGTGTGTGTGTGTGTGTGTGTGTGTGTGTTGGATAATAGAAAAATGGTGTAGCCCTGGCCGGTTTGTCTCAGTGGATAGAGCATCAGCCTGAGGACTGAAGGGTCCCAGGTTTGATTCTGGTCAAGGGCATATGCCCAGGTTGCAGGCTGGATCCCTGGTAGGGGGCTTGCAGAAGGCAGCCGATCAGTGATTCTCTCTTATCATTGCTATTTCTACCTCTCTCTCCCTCTCCTTTCCTCTTTGAAATCAATAAAAATATATTAAGAAAGAAAAGAAAAATGGTGTGAAATAATTAGGAAATGCTGAGTTTTGAGTACTTATTACATTTGTTTTGAATATAATTTACCTTTGAGTTTGAATGTTTTAATTTTTATATTTAAAAAAAATATATTTGTATTGCTTTCAGAAAGGAAGAGAGAGCGAGAGAGAGAAACATCGATAAGAGAGAATCATCCATTGGCTGCCTCCTGCATGCCCCACACTGGGGATCAAGCCCACAGTCCAGGCATGTGCCCTGACCAGGAATTGAACCATGACATCCTGGTTCATACATCGATTCTCAACCACTGAGTCATGCCAACCAAGCTGAATAACTTTTTAATAATGCCTCTGCTTAACTGGTTTGCAGAATTCCTGAAAATTTAACAGTTGGCTCCTGTGAGCCCTTATGACCCAGATCCAGCTCACCACTCAGAGCTCATATTTTGTTCCCTGAATTTTCTTTTTTATAGAAATCTGTTTTTTATAGATGTATTTTCTCATCTCTGAATACTTAATATTTTTTTTCTATCTCTACACTGTGTTTTCTCTGAGATACTTTTTTGTTGGTCTTTTTAAAAAAATATGTTTTATTGATTGTTTTTTACAGAGAGGAAGGGAGAGGGATAGAGAGTTAGAAACATCGACCAGCTGCCTTCTGCACACTCCCTACTGGGGATGTGCCCGCAACCAAGGTACATGCCCTTGACCGGAATCGAACCTGGGACCTTTGAGTCCGCAGGCTGACGCCCTGTCCACTGAGCCAAACCGGTTAGGGCTTTGTTTGTCTTTTATGTTAGTCTTTCCTCAAATGCCCAGTAATCCTTGTAAGGTTCTGAATTGTGATGCCCACCATAAAGTGCATACAGTATTTGAATTGTATCTGGATGCAGTTACTCTTTTTCACCACTAGGTGGCGTATGTTGTTGCGGGTAATGTTAACACTACTATATACCTGCAGCTTTTTTTTTTTTTTTAAATATATTTTATTGATTTTTTACAGAGAGGAAGGGAGAGAGATAGTCAGAAACATCAATGAGAGATAAACATCGATCAGCTGCCTCCTGCACACCCCCCACTGGGGATGTGCCCACAACTGAGGTATATGCCCTTGACCAGAATCGAACCTGGGACCTTTCAGTTCACAGGCCAACACTCTATCCACTGAGCCAAACCGGTTAGGGCTACCTGCAGCTTTTAATTTAAAAGTACTCTCACATTTATTTCTTTTTTTTATCTTTAAATTCTTTATTAGTTAAGGAATTACAAATGTGTCCTCATTCCCCCACTTTAACCCCTTCCACGCCCCCCTCACATTTATATTTCTTTGATTTTTACAACTTCTCAAAAAACCAACTCCAGATTTCTTTGGAAGGAGGCTTGGCATAAGTTCATTTTAAAAAATACTTATTTTTAAAAATTAATTTCAGAGAGGAAGGAAGAGGGAGAAAGAGACAGAAACATCGATGAGAGAGAATCATCAATCTGCTGCCTCCTGCACACCCCTCATTGGGATCAAGCCTGCAACCCAAGCATGTGCACTGACCAGGAATTGAACCATGACCTCCTGGTTCATAGGTTGGACCTTAACCACTGAGCAACACTGGCCGGGCAGCATAAGTTCATTTTTTTTAAAAAATTACCTCCATTTTAAAGATGGGAAAATTGAAGCTCAGAAGAGGTAATCTTGCCGAAACCGGTTTGGCTCAGTGGATAGAGCGTCAGCCTGCGGACTGGAGGGTCCCGGGTTCGATTCCGGTCAAGGGCATGTACCTGGGTTGCGAGCACATCTCCAGTGAGGGGTGTGCAGGAGGCAGCTGATCGATGTTTCTCTCTCATCGATGTTTCTAACTCTATCTCTCTCCTTTCCTCTCTGTAAAAAATCAATAAAATATATTTAAAAAAAAAAAAAAGAGGTAATCTTTGAGACTCAAACTGAGGTCGCTAGGATGCCTAGTGTTCCTATCACTATATCTCAATGCTTCTTATGCGCTTTTTTCTGTTTTTTGTTTGTTTGTTTTGCTTTTAGAGAGGGAGGAAAGGAGAGAGATAGAAATATTGATGTGAGAGAGGTACATCAATCCAACTGGGGATTGAACCCAAAACCTAGGTGTGTGCCCTGACTGGGAATCAAACCCCTGACTTTCTGGATGCTCCAGCCAACTGAGCCACACCAGCCAGGCCTCATTTTTTTTTTTTTTTAAGAAAAGTGAAAATAATAATGACCCATGTTTTTCTAGACAAGTCAACTTAAAAATTAACAGAAACATACCTTGCTCTCCTTGGAGCATGTCCGTGCCCTTCCTTTTCTGGGGCATGTACTTTTGCTCTCTCTTTCCTAAACTCTAAGGGTCCCCAGTAAACTAGCAACCAGGGGAACAGCGGGCAGTGGCAGCTCCTCCTGGGCTAACCCCCTGATCCTGTCTCCAAGTCCCCCTGTCCTCTGGCTTTTCGATGAGCTAACAGCAGTCCCGCCGTGGCTCACTTCTTTTCTGTAACATTTCTAGGGAGTCAAAGCAGCCCCGCTCAGGATCCCTGCTGTTGCTTCTACTACCCTAAGTCCTTCCTTAGGACTCAAAATAAAAGTAAAAATTAACACAAACATTTTGGCTAATCCCTAATGTATGAAAATATCCATTACAGGAATCAAATTTTAAAATCTCAGTAAACTTAGGAGTGCCTAAGTTTATATTGTTTTATATTGTTTATAAGTTCTCTTTTATATTGTTTCTCTTTAATTTTCTTATCTATAAGTAAAAATTAGATTTCTTTTAAGCTAAGGATAGGAGTTGCCTTTCAGTAACAAGCTGTTCATGGCATCCCAGCCTCACCTGCAGCCACACTGCTGCTTACACTATCACCTGTTGCTGTGGCTACAAACACAGTGACACCTACAGCAGAAGCTTGGGGATGACAACCACCAAATCAAAAGAGTGGTCCTCTCCAGAGGGAAGATGAGCAGGATTGGACTACAGAGAGAGTTTCTACTGTGCTCGTAATATATTTTTCCCCCATATGGTAGGTGATATGTACAAGGGGATTTTTGCTATATTCTGTATTTTTGTATGCCCAACATTCTTTTAAAAATCTCTATGAGGTCTAGAATAGTAAAAAAGCAGTTCACTCAGCAATTATTTATGGCACTTCTGTAACATGTATTCTACACAGTGGTGAACAGCAATCTGTTCATTGCTAATTAATTCAAAACATATTCACTAATTGCTTCTTATGGGCAAGGTGCTAGGCCAGATGCTAATAAGATGACTCATACCTGATCCTGCACCTTAAAAAACATGGGGGCATGTGGGCGAAGAAATGTGGCTCTATGGAAAGTAACTTCAAGGGTGATCATAAATTCCTAACTAGGCAGGTCATGGTGGGTAGTCACACTTCAGGCATATAACTTCTTTTTTTTTAAATATATTTTTATTGATTTCAGAGAGGAAGGGAGAGGCAGAGATAGAAACATCAATGAT
>NW_006286675.1:8209583-8212871 GCF_000327345.1 Myotis davidii | reverse complement strand
TCAGTTTTGCCTTAAGCAAGCCCTTCCATCGTCTCTGTGCATCTAGGTTAACACACTTTTGAAATGCCCTCTTTCAGACCCTTCTAGTACATGACCACCCTTTCAGACCCCTCCTAAAGTGCGAGTGCACATCATCTTAACTAGCTTGTAATTCAGTCCTCATCTTGCTTTCTCCCACCTCTGTGTAATCTTCCTACATCCCCTCCTCAATTTCAAATGCATAGAAGAAATTGCAAAACTGTTATTCTCTGGAGCATTTGAGATCTTGCTCCCTGGCATATGTTGCCAGTTTTGGCTCAGATAAACTCATAAAAATTCTCTGCAGGTTTGGACATTTCTTACATCAACAGGCATATTGCATTATTCATTAAGTGTACAAACCACAATGTAGAAATTAGCCTCAGAAGAGAGGTGCAGATAAAGTGCTAAGAAAAAATCATGGAAGTTTTGGGAAGGCTTCCCAAGGAGATGCAGTGAAGCTGGATCTGGAAGGATGCTTTGGGTAAGGGGGGAGAGGGAGCACCCCAAGAACAGAGCTTCCTGTGCGTGAGCAAAGTATGACGGTGGGAGAATGTGCAGTGTGCAGGACCAGTGAGTAATTTAGTTTGGCTGGTGAACTTGGGGGTAGTGAGAGGAGTCTGGGAAAGGAGTTAGGTCAGCTCCCAGAGGGCTCAGTCCAGGACAAGCGGCTCCAGCCGCATGACCAGAACCGTGTGCTGTTAGCGAGGGCCGGTGGGGCGGGGAATGGCAGGTTGCTTCCTGGAGCCTGGGTGGGCACAAGCAGGACCTGGGCCTCTGGAGAGACGGAGCAGGGGGTACAGTCCACAGGGCCTGCCAGCTGTTAGGGTTTGGGTTGGAATCACCACTCGCAAGTGGCTCTTCAGTTTCTGCTTAAACTTCTTCAGGGATGGGAGGGTCACCGCTGAGAAGGAGTTTGTTAGTTTTTCTGCTGGGGAGTAGTTCCTCATGGGTCTACTGGAGCCCTCGGTGAGGGGGGAGACAGAAGAAGAGTAACAAGTTAGACAAATATCAAGTGTGCTGTCTGCCAGGGGCCTGTCCCTGGTTCTGGCAGTCAGTGTGCCTGAGGGTGAGCCTGGCCTGGGGGTCCCTGTGAGGAAGGCTGCTTTGGGCTGTGCCCTTCTCCACTCCGGCCTTGACCAACAGGCCGCAGGTGGGAGCTCCTGGTTTGCCTCTGTGCTACTATGGGGCGGCCATGGTGCTGGGCCTGGAACATCTACCACACCTACCTCGTGGGGAGCTTGGGCCAGGGAGACCCTTCGTGCTGGAGGTGTGGGAAGGTCCTGCGTCGCCCTGGGGTCCTGCTCTCCTAGCATCTATTCTAGTCCAGGGGAAGGCACTTTGGCTGATCTGGGTATCAGCATGGGCCCCCCGCATTGGCCCTAAGCCCCACCAACAGTGCTCAAAGATTGGGGCAAGGCTGGTCCTCCAGGAAGACTGACGAGGTATCTTTGAGGATCTTTAGACAGAGCCCCTCCTGTATTTCTCCAGCTAACAGGTTGCAGTGCTGGAGATGCCACCATCAGAGGGTCTGGCACATGATTTGAGAGCCTACACCAGAGGTCCTCAAACTTTTTAAACGGGGCCAGTTCACTGTCCCTCAGACATTCCACACACGCGCACTGCGGGCCTGGGACGAGTCGGCTGCTTTGGTATCAGGGTAGGACTGGCCTAATTAATTAAGTTCAGAAGTGTTCCCTCCTGTTACATTTTAAGGATTGGTGTCCGGATAAATGTTTTCGGCGGGCCGCATGTGGCCCGCGGGCCGTAGTTTGAGGACCCCTGGCCTATACTAATATACTTATTTATGAACAAATTCACAAAGATTCAAAGATCATTACTGGTTTTTGTAACTTATAAAGCCCTAGGCTAACTAAAGTGTTATTATTTATGCAAATCACCCCTAAGCTCTAACCGCCTCTAACTCAGGATCAGGGGTTATGGGTTACAAACTCCTTTGCCTCTACAACCACATTGGAGCAACGCTGGAATGCAGAAATTATTAAACTCCTCTTTGTCTGTTTCCTCTTATAAAAATGGATGTCAAGTCCCTTGCCCAAGGTCAAATGGCCAATGCAAGGCCACCGTGGCTGGACTCTAGATTTTAGAAACAGAAGGGTGTTATTTCCTCCCAATTTCTCAAAGCAGCCTGGGGCGGGACACTCTCAACTCCACTGAAGGACTGTTCTCTGACCTTTGAAAGCAAGATGAAGAATGAATGGGTGGGGGCTGGAAAGGAAGGACGGGTCAGCCTGAGTGTCTGTGATGAGGCCTGGAATGCGTGGCAGGAGTGCCACTGAGACAGGTGAACTGGGATTGGGGGCGTGTTCAGTTAGCTATTCAGGTGATGAAACTCAGGTCCCTCACCTGGGGCAAGAGTCCAGGTCTGCCAGTGCCTCTGCCCTGTTTTCTCCATCCTGCACTTCCCTGCAGAGGTGCTGTGTGAACTTGACTAGTCTCACTGCCTGGGGGATCCTTATCTAGAAGAGAAGGAGTTGGGCCAAGTAGGCTCCAAGCCCCTGCTGGGCCTGCCACGCTAAGTCTGAAAGCAGGTGAAGCACCCCGCCCGGCCAGTGTTGGTTGAATGTCCACCCATGAACCAAGAGGTTCAATTCCCGAGATTGCTGGCTCCATCCCTAGTGAGGCACGTGCAGGAGGCAGCCAATTGATGTTTCTCTCTCATCAATGTTTCTGTCTCTCTCTACCTCTCCCTTCCTCTCTCATTAAAAAAAAAAAAAAGCAGGTGAAGCTATTCAAATCTCCAACAGCTTCAGAAGAGGGACCCTGGGGCAGGCAGGGTGCGTGTTTAGAGTCCTGGCTTGAGTCACTTTTCCTACATACAGACTCCTTTCTGGCCTTGTCCTGCTGGAAGATTGGAAATCAGGTGTAAATGTGAGGCATCTGGGCTGGGCCCAACCTGCTCATTTCTTCTTTCAGCAACATTCTCTAAACCAGTGGTTCTCAACCTTGGCTGCACATTAGAATCACCTGGGAATCTTTTTAAAATCCTGGTTTCTGGGCCTCATCTTCCAGAAATTCTGTTTCTTTGTTAGGCCCAGAAATCGGGATTTTAAAGAGTCCCGGGTGATTCTAATGTGCAGCCAAGGTTGAGAACCACTGCTCTAACCCTTACAATGGCCCTGGCTCCCCTCTTCCCTCCCACCCACCCATCCAATCGATAAGTATTTATTGAATATTTGTCAGGTGCTGTTTTAGGCTTTGGGCTACAACAGTAAACAAAAACAGACATGGTCTCTGCTCTCTTGGAGA
>NW_006286675.1:8201623-8209017 GCF_000327345.1 Myotis davidii | reverse complement strand
TATATCACAATCCTCATCTTGCTTTCTCCCACCTCTGTGTAATCTTCCTACATCCCCTCCTCAATTTCAAATGCATAGAAGAAATTGCAGAACTGTTTTTCTCTGGAGCATTTGAGATCTTGCAGGCTGACGCTCTCTGTCCACTGAGCCAAACCGGTTTCGGCAAAGGTGTTTTGTTTTTATTAGCATTTATTTGATGCTGAATTTACTGGGTGGACCTGCCCACCCAAGGGGAGTAGATGCTACCTGGGGAGAGGCAGGCCCTAGAGAGGAGGGACTTCCATCCTGAGGGAGCCCCAGCAGGGGCAGCAGGAAGCTACCCCAAGGCTCCTGTGAGTCCCTCTGCTAGGAACACCCAGAATATGCCTGGGGGTCTGGAGGCTCTAAGGAGAATTTAGGTCAGGTTCTGGAGGGAAATGGGAAAACTACTTTAGGTTTGTGTGGGAGGATGCCCGTATAAAGCTGGCGAGGCAGGAATTAAGAAATTAAAATTGCCAGAGGTGCCAATGGAACTAGAAGCTCCAGACAGGCAGGGAGGGACTGTGTCTGTTTTATGCAAGCAGCTATACTATTAGAGCAGTGCCTAGCACACACAATGTGCATGAAATTAACATTTATTGATCAAATGCACAAATGGAGAACCTGTTAGGTGGGGGTGGGGGAGGGAAGGAATAAAAGGGGTGGCAAATGTTTTAGTGGAAGACAAAAAAGAGAGGAATTTTTACTTATTGAGCCTACTATTTGTGGGGCAATCTATATATATATATAAACCTAAGCGACCAAATGACTGGTTGGCCAGTCAACAGGTTGCTATGACGTGCACTGACCAGCAGGGGGCAGATGGTCAATGCAGGAGCTGCCCCCTGGTGGTCAGTGTGCTCCCGCAGCCAACCTCCCGTGGTCCCTCCCCCCAGCCAGCTGCAGCCCCCACCCCCTGATCTGCCTTGATCGCTGGCCAGGCTGAGGGACCCCACCCACACAAGAATTCGTGCACGGGGCCTCTAATATGCTAATAAACCCTTTAAATTCATGATGATGTTTTCAAGTTAGTTTTAAGGTTAAAAATATGAAACAAAACAAAAATCTAAAAATAAGTCTGTCATAACAGACCCTCAAGCTCCTTCTCAGAGGCTAATAAAGTCTTTTGCATATCTTTTTAGAAATTTCATATGTATATCCCTTGATGGTCACCTGCTGTTACCTGCTGCATACAGGATACTGCCCTGTAGTTTTCTTTTATTTTCCTATTTTGTGTGTAGAACACTCCATGAAACTGTGTCATGCTTGTGCAGGGCCTTGCTAATCTCTTTATTGTTCCAACTTTAGTATATGTGCTGCTGAAGAGAGCACTTGATTTCTTTTCATGTAGTGTCTTTATCTGGCTTTGGTATCAGGGTAGGACTGGCCTAATTAATTAAGTTCAGAAGTGTTCCCTCCTGTTACATTTTAAGGATTGGTGTTAATTCTTCTTTAAGTGTTTGGTGGAATTCACCAGGGAAACTATCTGGATCCTGGGCTTTTCTTTGTTGGGAATTCTTGATTACTGATTCAATCTCAGTACTCATTATTGGTCTGTTCAGACTTTCTAATTCTTCATGATTAAGTCTTAGGGAGTTGTATGCTTCTAGGAATTTATCAATTTCTTCTAGGTTACCCATTTTTTAGTATGTGATTGTTCACAGTAGTTTCTTATGATTCTTTGTATTTCTGTGGTATAGTTGTCCTGTCTCCTCTTTCATTCCTGAATTTATTTATTTTAGGTATTTCTCTTTTTTTCTTAGTCTAGCTAAGGGTTTGTGAGTTTTGGTTATCTTCACAATACCAGCTCTTAGTTTCATTGATCGTTTCTTTGTTTTTCTATTCTCTATTTCATTTATTTCTGCAGTGATCTTTGTTATTTCCTTCCTCCTGCTAACTCTGGACTTAACTTTTTTTTTTACTAGCTCCTTCAGGTAAGTTTCGATTATTTGAGCTCTTTCTTTTTCTTAATGTAGGTGTGTTATCTCTATAAACTTCCCTTACAATTGCTTTTGCTGCACCCCATAGGTTAGAATTGAACCTAGGACCCTTCAGTCCACAGGACGACACTCTAGCCATTGAGCCAACTGTCTAGGACTTCAATATATTTTTAAATTTCCCAGTTGATTTAGTCTTTGATCCATTAGTTGTTCAGAAGCATGTTATTTAACTTCCACATACTTGCGAATTTTCCAGCTTTCCTCCTGTTATTGATTTTTTGTCTCAAACCATTGTGGTTGGAAGAGATACTTAGTATGATTTCAATCTTCTTAAATTTGGTAAGATTTGTTTTGTCACATACCATAATCATCTATCTTGGAGAATGTTCCATATGTACTTGAGAAGAATGTGTATGGAACTGCTATCGAATTTCTATAGTCTGTTAGGTTCATTTGGTCTAATGTGGCATTCAAGGTTATTATTTCCTTATTTATTTTCTGTCTGGAGAATCTATTGTTGAAAGTGAGGTATTGAAGTCCTTTAATATGATCGTAGTCTATTTCTCCCTTCAGATTTGTTCGTATTTGCTTAATATAGTTAGCTGTTCTGATGTCGGGTGCATGTATATTTATGACTGTTTTATCTTCTTGATGAATGGGCCTTTTATCATTACACAATGACCGTCTTTGTCTCTTGTTAGCATTTTGGGATTAAAGTCTATTTGTCTGATATAAGTATAGCTATCCCTGTTCTCTTTTGTTTCCACTTGCATGGAGTATCTTTCTCCATTCCTTCACTTTGAGCCTATGTGTGTCCTTACAGCTGAAATGAGAATCTTGTAGGAGGCATATAGTTGGGTCTTATTTTTTTATTTATCAAGCTATTCTATGGCTTTTGATTGGAGAATTTAGCCATTTGCATTTAGAGTAATTATTGATAGGTAAGTACTCACTAATGCATCTTATTGTTTTTGGCTATTTTAGAGTTCATTTGTTCCTTTCTTCCTCTCTTGCTGCCTTTCTTTGTAAATCAATGATTTTCCATTATGCTTTGATTTCCTTCTCTTTATCTTTTGTGAATCTACTATAGGTTTTTGCTTTATGGTTACCATGAGGCTTACATATAACATCTTACAGATATAATAGCATATTTTATCCTGATAATAATTAACTTTGATCACATATAAAAACTCTACCTTTTTATCTTTTTTGTTTTTGATGTCACAATTAACCTCTTTTTATACTGTGTATTAATAAATTATTATAGTTAGTTATTTTTAATACTCTTGTCCTTTATCCTTTATATTAAAGTGGTTTACACACCATCATATTACATTATTAGAGTATGCTGAGTTTGTATATATACTTACCTTTATCAGCATATTGTATGCTTTCATGTTACTAATTAGCATCTTTCCATTTCAGCTTGAAGAACTGTCAGCATTTCTTATAAGGCAGGTCTAGTGGTGATAAACCCCCTTAGTTTGTTTTTCTGGGGAATTCCTTATCTTACCTTCATTTCTAAAGGATAATTTTGCCAGACAGAGCATTCCTGTTTGGCATTTTTTTTTCTTTGACCATTTTTAATACATCATCCCATTCTCTCCTAGCCTGTAAGGGTTTTGCTGAGAAATCTGCTGACAACTTTACAAGTTCCTAATAAGTTACATGCTTCATTTCTCTCTCTGCTTTTAAGATTCCCTCTTTGTCTTTGATTTCTGGCAGTCTTATTCTTTTCGACAGTCCTGGAGAGGACCTCTTTGAGTTTATTTGGTGACTTATGAGTTTCATGTACTTGGATATCTAAATCTTTCCCCAGATTTGGGAAGTTCTCAGCCATCATTTTCTTTAAATAAACTTTCTGCCCCCTTTTCCCTCTGGAACTCCAATAACTCGTAAGTTATTTCTTTTGATGATACCCCAGAGTTCATGTAGGTTTTCTTTACTCTTTTTCATTCTTTTGTTCTCCTCTGACTAGGTAATTTCAAAGTTCTTGTCTTCTAACTCACAGATTTTTTTCTTTTGCTTGATTCATTGATGTTTTCCATTGCATTTTTCATTTAATTCATTGTATTTTTCAGCTTCAGAATTTGTTTGGCTTTTTTTATGATTGCTATCTCTTTCTTTCCTTTTTTAAAAATAGGTGTTCTTTTACAAATATATATTTTTATTGATTTCAGAGAAGAAGGGAGAGGGAGAGAAACATCAATGAGAGAGAATCATTGATTGGCTGCCTCCTACACACCCCCTATTGGGGATCAAGCCCACAACCCTGGCATGTGCCCTGACTGGGAATCAAACTGTGACCTGGTTTATAGGTCGATGCTCAACCACTGAGCCAACGGACTAGGCTGTTATCTCTTTCCTAAAGTTCTCATTTCGTTCATGTATTGTTTTCCTGATTTCAGTGAATTGTCTTTCTGTATTTTCTTGTAGCTCATTAAGTTTACCTAAATAGCTATTTTGAATTATTTATCAGGTAAATTGCAGCTCTCCATGCCTTTAGGATGGCTTACTAGAAGATTATTGTGATCCATTGGTGGTGTCATGTTTTGTTGATATTTCATGTTCCTTTGTGTTGCTGTATTCACATTTGAAAGAGCAGTTACCTCCTCTAGTCTTTACTAACTACCCTCTTCAATGCACCCAAACTTGTATTTTTTGCTCTAGTGGTATGCTGGAACTTCTCCACTGGAAACTTGGACTTCCACAAAGACCTCCTCACCTCTGGGGGATTGTCTAGGACAGGGGTGGGCAACCTTTTTGTGAGTACGTGCCAAAACCAGCAAAACCTGACTCAAAATTCTTCTGCGTGCCAACCCTAATTTTTTGAGAACATGTTACGCCTACTTGATATCTCTTAAGGTGTACGTATGTGAAGAACCTTGAAGAAATAATAAAATTCATTCGAGCGACAAAAACACAGTATATGATGATGAAAAATACATTTATTTTTTAATGTGTACATGTACACTGATAGTCCGACAGAAAACTTTATGACTCCATTTGATATTATCAGTGGGACTTTTGCTGCTGCATCACTGATGACAGAGATTTTACATCAGGTTTATATTTCGTGACCTTCAGAGATATGCACGAGCTACTACTTTCATCCGTCAGGCTACTCCTATTATGAGACTTAACAAAATTCATCACTGAGAACAAAGATTCACAATTGTAAATGGGAGATTATAAGAGAGGGTTTTGCGTGCCAGCAGAAGTTACTGGCGTGCCATGTTTGGCACACGTGCCAGGGGTTGCCCAGCCCTGGTCTAGGACAATGATTTGCAGGGACTCCTTGACTGCAGCTGAGAGGGACTAGAGTCAGTTCATGGGCCTCAGCAGTGTCCACAGCCAGGATCAAGGTCTGTGTGCCTACTGCCCGATGCATATGTGGGTAAAACTTCTCCTGGGTTTCTTGGCATATGGTACTGGTCCCCACAGCTCCCACATAATACTTTTGTCCGTGGATGGATCCCAAATTTTATTGTTGAGGAGGAGACACAAACAAGGGAAATCTTAATCATGATGCTCCTTATATATAATAGTAGCATACCATATCATACTTTTGCATCTTGCATTTCACTTAATATCTTAGAGACCATTCTATAGCAGTACCTAGAGATCTAGTTCATTTTTTGTAACAGCTGCATCCTATTGTAGGAATATGTCATAATTTAATTTACCTGTTTTTTTAAAATTGAGGTATAATTGACATATAACATTGTATTAGTTTCAAATATATAATGATTAGATATTTGTACTAGCATATATTATGAAATGTCACCACAATAAGTCTAGTTAACATTCATCACCATACAAACCTGTTCTTTTTTGATAGATATTTAGATTTTTTCCAGTCTTTCATAACTATTGACAATGCTGCAGTGAATACTCTAGTACTCAGGCCTTGGTGCCTGTGTGAGTATTAATATAGGATAAGTTTCTAGTAGTGGAATTGCTAGGTCAAAGGTATATGCATTTAAATTCTAATAACTTTGAACAAACAATCCTCAGAGAGACAACCATTTCATAGTCCCACCAACAATAAACAGGAACGTCTTTCTCTGCAATGCCCACTTTTGCCAATTTGACAGTCCACAGGCCGACGCTCTATCCACTGAGCCAAACAGGTTTCGGCTCTCATGTTAATTTTCATCTGCCTTTCTCCTATTATGAGGTGGTTGAGTGTCTTTCCATTTGTTTAAAAGCCACTTGTATTGCTTTTTTTGTGAATTGTGCGTTCCTGACCTTTGCCCACTTAATGTATTATTTCAAATTAATGTTTAATAATAAAAGCATTATTTTCCCATTGTCATTTGCTCAAGAATCTCCTCAAAGGCAAGAGACCCTCTCAGAACCTGTCTGTTCTCAAGGAAGGGTGTGGGTATGGCCTCCTTAACATCCCATAACCCTCCCACAACCCCGTGTTTGCTCTCCCCTCCTCCCCTTCCCAGTCAAATGTGACCCATCCTTCAGGTGAGCCGAATTCCACCTGTTTGGGATGGCTTTCTGAATAACTAATGCCCACACACTGCCTAGTCTCATTTCTATATGGGTCTCATCTCATCAACCATAGCCTCTGTCCCCCAAAGTCTGGGCCTGGTATCTCCCCGAGTCCAGCTTCGCCTCTGCCCCAGCTCAGTGTGCAGGGGTGTCAGTGTGGAGTGTTTGAGGCACTCATTCAGCTTTGACATGCATGCATCAGGCACTGTTCCAGGAGCCATGGATATGGCACTGCATGACAGACCGAGGCCCCTCCTCTCCTCCAGCTGACATTTTAGTGAGGGCGGGGGCTAATAACAACAAACAAGGCAATACAGAAACACAAGTAAGAACGCCAATTCAGTGTGCACAGTAATGGAACTGATAGCGAAGGGCGGAGGGGAAGTCTCCTCTGGACAGAGGGGTCAGGAGAGGGATCCCAGGAGCTGAGATGAGAGCACAGACCCGATTATGAGAAGGCTCCAGCCCTGGAAAGAACCTTCCAGAGCCCCCACTAGAGGTCCTGCCTGGAGGATCTGCTTCAGACGGAGGAGATACAGCCCAGCCCCCAGCCACTTGATGAAACTTGCAGGCAGAGCCTGTGATCCCTGCCGCTTTAGGGCTGTGCATGTGGCGTGTGGGGAGAGGGCCTGCACCCCCGTTTCATATCCAGCTGCAAACTTGGGTAAATGAAACCATGCTTGGCCTGGCATTAATAGAGGACCTTCTACTTGCCAGGGTCCAGTTAAGCACTTTACACCACTGTTACTTCATTTAATCTGCACTCCAATCCCGTGTAGTATTTATTATTAACTTCATTTTACAGAGGAAGAAACCGAGGCTCGGAATATGGAAGGAACCTGTCTAGGTTTCCATGGTACAGACAGAAGTACAGGTCCCAGAGAGGGTGGGGTTTACAGGAACATTCGGGGTGCACCCCGTTTCCGGAGT
>NW_006286675.1:8182116-8200768 GCF_000327345.1 Myotis davidii | reverse complement strand
GGGGGGTCGGATACGCCTCCCTTTGGGGGTCTCCCGTGGAACCGGGCTGGGACCGGGATGAGCAGGGGTGAGGAGAGTGGAACAAGGGTCCCGTCCGGGCTCCGGGAGCCGGGGGTGGAGTGGGTGGTGAGGAGGGGGGTGGGACAGAGACGAAGGGACTCTGTTTGGGGTGCGTGGGCTTTCTCTGCAGCCCGGTTCTCGGCGATGGTAGTGGAGAGTTGCAGCCGCATCCCGCCCCGACCCTCTTGCGCCGACCCGCGGGGCAGAGATGGGGGCGGGGAGGGGAGCCGATGAGCCAAGGATGTTACTCGAACGCTGTGCGTCTCCTGAGCCGCATCTCAAAAGAGGACGGTCCTACGGCCTCCGCTTCGTTAAACAGTAGCTTTTCCTCAAAAACCCAGAGCCTTGCCCCACAAGCCAAGTTATCCCCGACCTGGGTCTGTAGAGATGAAACCGAGGCGCCGTTCAGACGCTAACACCGGTAGAGTTTTTACTTTCCCGCCGCGGGCTATCCCCGTGTTGCAGCGCATCTGCCCCTGCCTGCTCGCCACCGCGCCCCACGAGGTCAGACACCGCTTTTGATCCTTTGCCCCAGTGCCTGGTACGGAGTAGGCGCTCGGTAGATGTTTGTTCACTGAATGGATGAGCTAGCTTCAGGTCTGCCTGGACGGACGGTAGTCTGACTAATATTAAGTGTAGTTTTGGGGACTGTGAGTCGGAAATGCTTTTTTCCACCAACTTGAAAACTGCTAGTCGGCAGCGGGCCGGCATTTTGGAAGCTCAGATGGTCCCATAAAGTCCTGGAGCCCCTCTCCCTCTGGCTTGCTTGGGCTCTTGCGGGAAGGTTGAAATCCTGATGAATGAGATGAATAGAAGGGAGCACTAGGACTGTGGGTATGGTTGGCTGTCCTGTGTGTGTGTGTGTGTGTGTGTGTGTGTGTGTGTGTGAGAGAGAGAGAGAGAGAGAGAGAGTTGGGGAGCTGGTTGGGATCATTAGGACCTTTTATTAGTGGCCCTCTCTGGCTCATAACTGCATCTGCTGGGATTTATTAGCTATCTCCTGTGTACCACATACTGTTCTAGGCATTGGGACTACAGAAATGAATGAGACAGCCCTGGCCGGTGTGGCTTAGTTGGTTGGAGCGTTGTCGACACTGTGCACCCAAAGGGTCTTGGGTTCGATTCCCTGTTAGGGCACATGCCGGGTTGTGAGTTTGATCATTGCTCAGGGTACATGCAGGAGGCAACCCATTGATATTTCTTTTTCTCTCACATCCAAGCTTCTCTTCTCCTCTCCCTTCCTCACTCTCTAAAATCAATTTAGAAAAACCAAACACACATCCTAAGGTGAGGATTTTAAAAAATTTATTTAAAAAAAGAAGTGAATGAGGCAGACATGGAGCTTACAATGTACTGCGGAGGAGAGGGAGCAGAAAATCCTCCTATTTAATAAAAGGCTAATATGCAAATCCACTGAACATCGGATGACCAGTCGTTATGGCAGGCACTGACCACCAGGGGGCAGATACTTAATGTAAGAGCCAGGTTCAAGGCTAGCAGCAGCAGCAGCGTGGGGAAGCCTCTTCCGCCTCCAGGGCAGTCGGACATCTCCCAAGGGCTCCCAGACTGCCAGAGGGCCCAGGCTGGGCTGAGGGCCCCTCTTCTCCCCCCCACACCCCAGTGCACGAATTTCGTGTATCGTGCCTCTAGTAAGTAAATAAACAATAATATCAAATAGTGAGCAGTAACTACTATGCAGAAAGTTAAAATAAGGTGATATAAAGTGACTGAGTAGTTTGGTTGGATGGGAGGTTAGGTGTGGTGTTTCTGAATAGATGACTTTTAAGGTAAAATATGAATGATAAAAAAAGATCCATTGTTATGTTGAGGAGGGAACAGCCAATGCAAGGGCTTTAAGGCAACAAAGAACTTCAAATTCAAGGAGCAGAAAGGCCAGTGTGTCTGGAAGGTGGTGAACAAGGGCGATGGAGGCAGGAGAAGCCCTTATGAGAAGGAGGGAGGAAATGGTGTGAGGCTCAAACACCGAGCCACGCCGCCTGGGCCCACCTCTCCTAGTTATTGTTTCTGTCTCTTCCATGAAGTTCTAGGCAAAATCTTGAGCTGAGGGATCTGAGGGGTGTGTAGGATCCAAGGTCAGTTTCACAGCCGCTTGCCCTTCGTCCCTTTTGTTGTCTCTTCTGTGGCAACTCTGTGAAGTCCCTCATGGTTATCCTTCGGCAAGCCCTGTCTCTACCTACAGGGCCTTGGCCAGGCCGTTCCAGGCAAAGGCGAAAGCAGTGTGGCCGTGCCCCTGGGACCCATGGCAGCTGACTTGTTTTCTGCCTCATTCTGTGGCGAGTTCTCGAAGACGTAAAGATTTGGGGAGTAATCATTCTCCTTTTCCCACATAAAAATATTTTGCTTCAAGGGTGCTTCCTTGGATTTTCCATGAGCATTTCTAAGTTTTTTATTTTTATTTTTTGGTGTGGGGAGTTCTCTAATACGGCTCAGTGAGAGGGACAAAGCGTCTGCACCCCCGATTTTATTTTTGCCAGTGGATCCTTGCCTGGAAGTTGTGCGAGGGGTTCAGGATGCATCAGTTGCTCCTGATAGTTAGCAGATACTGGAATACTCTCCAGAATCCATTTCTTGAAGGAGAACACGAGAGCTAAGGCAGGTGGACTTTAGTTTTTGTTTCTGCACTTTGCATTCAACTGTGGATTAATTAGGGACAAAATGTTATGAGGAATCTACTCCTGGTTCTCCCAGTTCTAGACTAGGTGATGCTGACTTGTACGTCAAGACTTCTCTACTTTCCCATGAGTCCCTTAGCCAGGTAGCAGGATATGATAGCAATTGTGCCATTAACAGCAGCAGCAATAATAGTGGTAGCGATTATGTAATAGCATCATATTTTCGAGTCCTTGAAAAATGCCAGGAGCTATTTTATAACTGTTACCTGATTTAATTCTTGCAACAACTTGATGAAGTAGGAACCGTTAACTAGTTCCATTTTTTCCTATGCGGAAACCTGTAATAATCCCAGTCATTCCAACAGCAAAGGCAGTTGGCTTTTTCTGGTACCTTGTCCTACTTGATCCTTATAACAGCCCCTAGAGGCCGCAGAGCTGGGGTTTGTCCTGTTCTTCAGATGATGAAATTCAGGCCCCTGAAGGATCAGTGACTTTCCCAAAATGCCAGAGCTGGGACCAGATCCGTGATCTTCAGGCTCTGGTATGGTAACCATGGTAGTCACGGTGCTTCTACCCCAGGTCACAGGTGAGAGCCAGCGTCGATACCTGAAGGAGCTCCATGCCATGTATTGCTGCTCCGACCCAGGCTGCCTGAGGCTCAGGGGCCATTCCCCTGCTTTGTTTCTGCTGGGGACTGAGGTGCCCTGGAAAGGCAGGGCCCTTGGTCTCCTCTGCTGATTGGTGATGGTGCATGTCTTTGATTAGTAAGAAATGGAAGACATTAATTATTACCTAGTAAAGACAGTCTGGCAGACACAGCCTTTTTATGCCAAGGTTGCTTCTTGAAGGCAGAACCTCTGAGATTGGCACCCATCCCAGCACCGGGCACTAAGTAGGCAATTGGTATTTATTGAAGCAGCAGTGTTTAAGGGACCCAGGGAGTTGAGCAGGTATTCCAGGTCTTGGAAAACTTATTGGGGAGGAGATCAGGATGGTGGTGGTGGTGGTGGGGAGACCAGGCAAGGTCAAAGAAGTGAAGCAGCCAGGAACGTGCCTGTCAAGGCTGGTGCCTGGAGCCCAGGCTTCTTGTATGCAGTTTCTGGCTGTGAAGAACAGCACACAAAGCAGGAACCTGGCCTCTGGCTTCATACCCTCACGACCTCATGCTCTGTATCTGGGGTGTCTGTTGGCCACTGGACCTGGCTGCCCTCCCTCCCTGGTTGCCAGGTCTTGGTCCCCTATGGCTTGGCTTCATGTTCCTTAGTTTCAGCTTTGGAGCCTGCGGGGCCACCATTGTAGGTGTTGGTCCCCTGTGGGTGCACATCCCCAAATGAGGCCAGTGAGGCACTTAAGAAGGCATTTCTGAGGGCTGGAGTAAGGCTGCTTTCCCACTCCCTCCCCAGCCCTTTTCCCCACAGCAGGGCCTGAGGGCAGGACTGGCTCCAGAATTTGCAAGGCCCAGTGCAAAATGAAAGTGCAGGGCCACTTGTTCAAAAAGCCAGAAAAATAAGGGCATTAAAATAGAAAACGTTCCCTTTCTCCTGCAGTCTTTCCCTCTGCTTGTCATGGTGTTTTTATTTGCTATTTAATGTCTTTCGGAGTAAAAAGCGGTTTTTAATTATTAGCATAAATCTTGTGATTCATCTCTGTGTTGTGGACTATAAAATTTTAAACCAACTGTCAGGGCATTGACTTCATAGGCTGAATCACCACCAAAAATGCCAGGCACCACTCTGAGCCACCACAGGGCAAGAGTGCGGTGCTCAGGCCCCTGGGACGAGAGTGAGGAGCAGGGAGGCTGGGTGGGCCGTGGGGCTCCAGGAGGCAGGGAGAGGGCAGTTAAGAACCTGTCCCAGGGAGGCAGGGAGTGGGGACTGGAGTGAGCCAAGGCGTCGCTCCTCCTTCAGAAGGGTTACCCTTCCAGAGATAATGCTTAATATCTAGAGTGTGTTTTTGCGTTCAGCAAACCCATTTCTGAGTCTGACCTTAGAGGGAGGGAGGAAGAGTTGGGGAGTGAAGGTTGAGCCAGGGGTGTAGAATGTCCAGGACAGGACCCCACCTGGTGTAGACACCACGTAAGTGTAGAAGGCCTTCAGGAAAGCCTGTGAACACTGGGCGGCCCGGGAAGCCACCGCTTTAGGTTTAATTGTGCAGTTAGCCAAGGGACGGTCTCTCGGGCCACCCCAGGAAGAAGCCCGTCCTGACTGCCACATTTTCCTCCCCAGGCACATGTTGAACTTTATGTTAGTGAAATTTGTCTTGCAGAGTGCCAACCTGTTGGTTCATTTAGTTGTCATCTTTCTCATTGAAGTGCAGTCCCAGAAGCTCTATTTCAAACCAGAGAGCAACCATTCCACAAAGAATTTCTGGGGAGCTCGCAGCTTTACATGCATTTAAAAGGGAAATTCTGAACCCTCTTGTTGCAAGTTCAGAAGGTTCTCCCAGCTTGGCAAGTTTTGGCGGAATCCCACTTTGCCTTTCGTTTCCTGGTTGTTTTATCAAGGATGAAAACTGACTCATGGATTGAAATGTTAGTTAGGTTCTGTGCCGAAGGAACAAGAGCGGCGTTGTGCAGAAAGCCGGAGGAAGGATTAAGGGCCATGATTTGTACCAGGTCTTAAAACCCTCCTGGAAAAGATCTGGGAAACCTCTCTAAGAAATGGGTTGCCAGTTGCTTTTGAAGGCCCTTTTTTTTCCTTTTTTCTTTTGAGCCAGACAGGAGGTGGCTTGGGGGGAAGAGGTGTCAGCTCCTGTTCGCAGTGCTGTGTGTGTGTGAAGAGGGTGGCTGTAGGTTTCTTGTGCACTGATGGCCATCTTTCCATTCTCTTACTTACAGAGAATTTTGGGTTTCTTAAACGGAAGATTTTGGGAAGAGGAGTTTATTTCAATTTTATTTTTCAATTACTGTTGACATTCAAGATTGTATTAGTTTCATATCAGGTTGGCAAAAATTAAATGTTGGATGAAATCTAGTGTTGATGAAGATATTGGGAAATGAGCAATTTGTACATTATTGATTAGGATGTGAATTTATGCAAACTTTTTGGTAAAACAATTTACAATATCTATAACAAATTAACTACTTATACATTTTGAAAAAAAAGATATTGTATTCATTTCAGGTATACTGCATAGTGGTTAGACATTTATATGATTTACAAAGTGATCCTCCTGGTAAGTCTTGCACTGACCTAACACCATACGCAGCTATTACAATATTGTTGACTATATTTTCTATTCTGTAGTTTATATCCCCATGACTATTATGTAATCGCCAATTGTGCTTCTTCTTCTTCTTCTTCTTCTTTTTTACATATATTTTTATTCATTTCAGAGAGGAAGGGAGAGGGAGAAATAGAAACATCAATGATGAGAGAGAATCATTGATCAGCTGCCTCCTGCACACCCCACACTGGGGATCGAGCCGGCAACCAGGGCATGTGCCCTGACCAGGAATCGAACTGTGATCTCCTGGTTCATAGGTCGATGTTCAACCACTGAGCCATGCCAGCCGGGCCAATTGTGCTTCTTAATCCCTTCACCTTTTTCACCCAGTCCCCCAACCTCCTTCCCATCTGGCCACCATCAGCTTGTTCTCTATACCTATGAGTTTGTTTCTGTTTTATTTCTTCATTTTGTTTATTAGCTTCCACATATAAGTGAAAGGATATGGCATGCGTCTTTCTCTGTCTGATTTATTTCGCTTAGCATGTTGTTGCAAATGGTAAGATTTCATCCTTTTTATGGCCGAGTATTATTCCACTTTGTTATGCACCACAAAGAAAGGAGCTTATTGAGAAAGCACCTCATTGTGTGGACTGTTTGGAGATTTAATGAGGAGCCTGCTCCAGTTTTCTGCCTCTTCAGAAGAGAGCCCGGTTTGCATCTTTTTGTTCAGCATGAGGCAGCAGCGTCTCAGTAGACTGGCATGGTGTCGTAAGTAAATATTGGCAGAGGGAAAAGCATGGAGGAATATGGTTTTATTTGCCTGTTGTTTTTCAATGGCTGTCAAAACATTTTTGTTTAGGTTTTTTGGAACAAGAAGTGTTTTGGATGAATGTTTGATTGTTTACAGCGTGCTTCATGAACATTATCTGGTTGGAGGCTGACAGTTAGTGCAGACATGTGGGCTCAGAGTGATGAAGTGACTTCCTAAAGCCCAGGCCGCATTCGCTCCACTTTTTTAGGCTTCAGAGAAGGGATGGGCGTGTGGTGTCTCAGATCAGAGCTTCTCAGACTGTTTGGCCACAGCCCTAATGACAGAAGAGGGTGAAGCTCCGCTCACCTGGCAGACTGGATGGTGGGAAACGTCCTCAAAATGTCCAAAAATTCATGTGAGCGCTATCCTCAAATTTAACTTACAAAACCCCCTCCATATGCCCAGTAAGATCAGTCCTTGGGCAGGGATGTATCACGTTTGTTGTATGGCCTTGTGTTTTCCTAAACAGAAACATGTGCCCTTAGGGGCACCAATTGTCCTATCCAGTCTTTTTTTGTTGTTGTTGTTAATCCTTACCTGAGGATATTTTCCCATTGATTTTTAGAGAGTGGAATAGAGGAGGGGAGACAGAGAGAGAAACATTGATGTAAAAGAGACAAATCGATTGGTTGCCTCCCTCACTGTCCTGACTGGGGCCAAGGATAAAGCCTGCAACTAAGGTATGTGCCCTTGACAGGAATTGAACCCGAGACCCTTTAGCCTGTGGGCTGATGCTCTAACCACAGAGCCAAGCCACCTAGAACTGCCCTGTTCCGTTTTAAGTGACAGGAAGTGTGGGGATGCTGCTTATTGGCTTTCCAGCCTCCCTGAGCCCTGCGCATCCAAAGGCCAATGTACAGGCCTAGAGGAGACAACTTCTGCAGCAGTGCTGACCTCGCCCATTGCCTGGACTGAGTTGTGCCAGGCCACCTCTCATTCTGGCGTGCAGCCTACTCACAGTCTCCCGGATGCTGGCCTGGCAGCACGGTTGGTTTTACTGGAAGCCCAAAGCACAGCCGGGCCACTTTATCATGCACCAAAATGCACAGGGTTGTGTATGTGGTGGTAGCGCACATAAGGAGGCAGAGGTAGGCGCATGGTCTCTGGATTCCTGGATTCTAATTCCAGCTCCACTGCGTAACACTCCCTGACCTTGGTGGGTTACCCCCTTTAAGCCTCACTTCCTCGCCAGTAAGATGGGGATAAATGTGGGAAGTCCATCAATTAACTGATGAAAAAGGGCTTAGCGAGTACCTAGCACATAGTAAGTGCCCAATAAATGTGAGTTGCTCTTTTTTTAAAAAAATATATTTTATTGATTTTTTTACAGAGAGGAAGGGAGAGGGATAGAGAGTTAGAAACATTGATGAGAAACATCGATCAGCTGCCTCCTGCACACTCCCCACTGGGGATGTGCCCGCAACTAAGGTACATGCCCTTGATCGGAATCGAACCCGGGACCCTTGAGTCCGCAGGCCGACGCTCTATCCACTGAGCCAAACCGGTCATGGCATGAGCTGCTCTTTTATACATTCACACAACTAGGAGGTCGGGTGGAGAAGTGAATTCTGGACCCTAGTCTCATTCAGCTGCTGCAGGGCGAGCCTGGTGCCCTTGAACCGGGAGCATGCACACTGTAGAACTAACTACTGAGGGATTGGTTTGGATCCATAAAAATGCATTTTTGCAGCTGCTGCAGGGCGAGCCTGGTGCCCTTGAACCAGGAGCATGCACACTGTAGAACTACTCAGGGTTTGGTTTGGATCCATAAAAATGCATAACTATTATGGTTATTAAAAAGCTGTCTTTGAAGTACTTGCTCTTAAGTGGTTGAGGAAAAAAAACCTCTGTGTGTGTGCGCGTGCGCGTGTACAGGGGAGCAGACAGGGCAAAACGTTACCAGTGGGTCCGTCTGCATGAGAGGGTGCATGGAAGTTCTCTGTGCTGTTCTTGTAACTTTTTTGTAAATTTGAAATCATTTCCAAATAAAAAGTTAATTTAAAAATAACACTATTTACCCTTGTCCGTCAAGGGCATACCGTCCGAAGGCCGCGGGCACCTTATCCGTGCTGCAGGGACCTGGGGACAAAGAGCCCTGGGTAGTGAGGTGTGAAAGCGGCTCCCGGTTTGCCTCTTTCCTGGGCATTTAGAGGGCTGCACAGATGTCCGCTCCTTAATCCGGGCGGCCACCTGGCTATCGGCTCTGACCGCTGAAGGACAGGCTTACTGTCTGGTGTTGCCTGGGCCACAGATGTCAGCAGTGATAATCATCATGGTGCTGTATACTAGTTGAAAACACATATATTCCTTTTAGAGGCAGGTTTTTTTTCTTTTTTAAAATATATTTTTATTGATTTCAGAGAGAAAGGGAGAGGGAGAGAGAAACATCAATGATGAGAGAGAAGCATTGATTGGCTGCATCCTGCACACCTCACACGGGGGATCGAGCCCACAACCTGGGCATGTGCCCTGACTAGGAATCGAACCGTGACCTCTAGGTTTTTAGGTCAACGCTCAACCACTGAGCCACACCAGCCAGGCTAGAGGCAGGTATTTTTATTGTCCTCATTTTACAGATCAAGCAGTTGTTCTCCCCATGGCCAGAGAGACCATCACGAGGGAGCTGGCACTTGAACACGAGTTTGTGTGATGTGGTACGAGGTATTCTCTGGTTCCCATGGCCAGGACCCCCTCTGTCCTGAATCCTCTTATAGCGTGTATTCCACAAACCTGGTTTTCTGAATCTTTCTTTCTTTCTTTTCTCTCTCTCTCTTTTTTTTATTATTAGTTAAGGTATTACAAATGTGTCCTCATCCCCCCCATCTGAATCTTTCTTGATGACACCGGAGCACCTCCCTCAGAAAGTCCCCCAAGGATAGAGGGGTGATGGGTGGGTGGATGCCCCCCCGCCGGGGGGGGGGGCGAGTGGGTAGGGTTCTGGTGCTTTGGGGAAGTGGAACCCCCATCCTGCCCCTGGATGTCAGCTGACCACAGCTAAGGGGCTGATGAGCCTCGTAAGCCTTCTTAGAGCCAGAATGTCTCTTTCACGGTGAGTGCGTGGAGAGTGTGTGCCTATCTGGGCTCCCAGCGTCATGGCCAGCGTTCTCAGGGCTTCTTGGGCCTTTCCTGCCGAGGCAGAGCCTTCACCCTCTCGAGGTCTGAGAACTTGGAGTTAGCGTGCAGCTCTTCTGGAGCCTCCTGTGCGTCCCTGGACCAGGGCAGGGCAGGGAGGGCGGGCGGTGTGCTCAGGGGAGGGAGGCAGCAGTGGGCCCATTTCATCCCGGTACCCAGCCCCTGGCTGCACAGCCTCCTGTATTACCCCCTTCCCCCACAAGGAGCAGATGAGACCACTCCTTGCCGGGACGAGTGTATTAGATTAATGCAGTAACCTCTGCAGTAATCTTCACTTGCAAACTCAGTTGTCAGTGCACGTCCACAGATGGCATCAGTGTATCACCTTAAGGAGTGGTGAGCCCTTAGAGGAGGAACGGTTTACTCAGAGGCCTTTGGTTCAGGATTGATCCATTCAATCACCAGACTCTGATGAAGCATCTAACACTATATGCCAGTCTCCACACTGGGTGATGTGGAGAAATAGAAGTCTCCCTCCTCCAGCAGTGCCCAGACCAGAAGGGAGGGACGCTGGACAGTGTCAGATGGGTGACTGGGGCTGGGGGCCTGAGCAGGGAACCCTAGGGAGCTTCTGGGGGTGAGTGAGGAAGGCCAGGCAGCGGTGGAGCAGAGGGTGGGCAGCCCAAGGCCAGCCCAAGGCAGGAGGGGCCAGGGGAGTACGTGGAGAGTGAGTGTGTGCCCGTCTGCGCCTGGAGGAGGCTCGGGCTAAGCTGAGGAGTGGGGTCTGGTGCTGGAGAGCTGGGCTTCAGGAGGGTGGCTAATTGGGAATATTGCCCGAGGGGTTTTTCCAACTCCTGTGTCTGAGGGGTGGTGCCACATGGGGTTATGAAACATGAATCCTGGAGTCCAAGTGTCTGGGTTGAACTCTTGGCTCTGTGCTGGTTTGGGCAGGTCACTTAAACCGGGTCTTCCCATGTTTCTTATCTGTACAATGGGGACGATGGCCGGACCGTCGCAGGGCCTGCCGTACCGTACATGCCATGTAAGCGTGAAGTATTCCCATGACTCCTCCTAGAACCAGAGCCCTTCCTGCGGTGACGTGAGGCACACCCCGCAGAGGAGCTGTGTGCTGCTCTGGGAAACCTGAGGTCAGGCAGGCCGAGGGGGACCTGGGCTTACCTGCTGAGACTTGCCTTATAAGGAAGCCGGCCACTTTGACATGGTTGGCGCTAGATACCAAAGCGATGGGTCCTCACCTGCAAAGCCCCTTGTGGCTGTGCCCAACCAGGGAGAAATGCAGAGGCTTCCCATGTGGATGATAGACTTATTTTCCAACGGGCAGTTTTGATTTACTCCCCGACCCTCTCCCATCCCCTCCTCCAGTGGGAGGGTTTCTAGGTATTAGTATTAGGGTTTGCACTGCCTAGAAGGAAACCTAGCTCTTTTTTTTTTTAGGGGGTGGGCGGCTGTTCCACATCTCAGAACCCCATGACCACTCTGAGGTCCTCCTGAAGGCAGAGGAGAGGCTGGGGTGAGGGGTGTGTTGTTCAGAATGATACCCAATGTGTCTGTATTAGAGCAGCTGGTGAGGGTAGACCTGAGGTAGAAGCAGTGTTCTAAAATGCTCAGTCGGAACCTCTAGAGCAGTGGTTCTCAACCTTCCTAATGCCGCGACCCTTTAATACAGTTCCTCATGTTGTGGTGACCCCCAATTTCATTGTTACAAATTGAACATAATTAAAGCATGGTGATGAATCACAAAAACAATAGGTAATTATATATGTGTTTTCCGGTGGTCTTAGGCGACCCCCGTGAAAGGGTCATTCGACCCTCAAAGGGGTTGCGACCCACAGGTTGAGAACCGCTGGTCTAGAGGGTAGGACTGGGAATGATCATGATTACAAACGCCATGTATGACCACAGACACTGAAAGTGAAACCGTCTCGGAGCTTCAGCTTCCCTAACTGCAATAATGACAGCACTATTTGAGAATTAAATGTGATGGCCTAGCTGAAGCTCCTGGCATGCTATTTGGCACATAGTAGGTGCTCAGGCATTGTGAACCCTTCCATTTACAGGAGGACATTTGTCAAACTTGACGGATGGGACTGTGGGAAGGGGTGGAGACAGTGTCCGTAGGGTACAGCTGTCTAATACCCACCCACCCCATTACCCAGGGCGGATCCCGGAGAGCCAGGCTCCCCGATGGGCCTCTGATTTCCTTCATAGAGTTTGGGAATGCTCTGCCCTCTCTTCCGCCCAGATGTTGCTGTTAGTTGCACAGGTTGGTAGTGGGGCTGGCCTTGTAGGTGACCACTGATGGGGACTGCGCCTTCCTGGGGGGTGGGCAGCTGTTCCACATCTCAGAACCCCATGACCACTCTGAGGTCCTCCTGAGGGCAGAGGAGAGGCTGGGGCGGAGGTGGGTTCTGAATGATTGACAGACATGGTCAGAGCAGGTAAGCCGGCTGCAGTTAATTGAGAAATGGGAATTCTTCCTCTGTGTGCGGGAATAGCTGTGTCCCAGCAGACAGTGGGGTGATAAGCTGCAGAGGTGCCAGGCGTTGCAGTCCTCCCTGAGCTGGTCCTGGGGGAGATGGGGCAGGGGTAGGATTGGGACTCAGTGCCAGGACCCTCATCAGGTGCTGAGCCAGGTGCAGAATCAGTGCTCAACCAAACCAATGTAGGTTAGTTGATTTGACATTTGGGACGACCCTCAGCACTGGCAGGCATACAAGAAGAGAGGGTTGATTGGAGTTAGGGGTTAATTGGGGCTTGTAAGCTAAAGGGATGATGAGGTACAAAGTCAGTGGTCAGGGTTCCAGGGAGGGAAGTGGTTTGCTTCCCTGCCCATGAAAGCGTTTGGAAAGATTTTCTTTTTCTCAACACATTTTGACCTGGGGATTCAAAGAAACAGACAGACGAATGCTGTGAAGCTAAGTATCTGTAATCGCTGTACCCATTAATGCATTTCTAAATGGAATTGGTAGTACCTGAAATTACATCCATTTACCAAGGCTTTGAAAATAGGTCGTCCCCCCTCCCCATGCTTGGGTGAGATGGCGGTTTTATTTCATTTCATTATATTATAAATAAATTGATAATAAATAAGGGGAAAAGAGAGGGCAGGAGAATGGAAGGAAAAGGGGCTAGAAAATGAGGTGAGAACTAGGTCCCACGGGGGCTAAAGGACACGGTGAGGTCTTTCCCCCGAGCGTGCTGGGAAATCAGTGGAGGGCTTTAAGTGGAGGCAAGACAGGATCACACTTTTATTTGGAAACAATATTCTCAAAGAGTGGTCCGGGAATCATGAGCATCATGTCATCTGGGAATTGATTAGAACTGCTGACTCTCAGACCCCACCCCAGACCTGAGCTGGAATCTGTCTTTTTAACAAGAACCCCAGGTGGCTCCTGTGCACATTGCAGGCTAAGCCTGGGCTCTCTGTGTCACTGGAAAGGGAGCTGGTCTGTCGTAGCCATGTGTGGGCTTTAAAAAAAAAATTATTGATTTCAGAGAGAGGAAGCGAGAGGGAGAGATAGAAACATCAATGATGAGAGAGAACCATCAACCAGCTGCCTCCTGCATATCCCCTACTGGGGATTGAACCCACAACCCGGGCATGTGCCCTGACCAGGAATCGAACCGTGACCTCCTGGTTCATAGTTGATGCTCAACCACTGAGCCACGTCGGCCGGGCCATGTGTGGGTGTTGACTTTGAGCAGAAAAAATTTCACAGCACCACTCCAGGTGATTTTGAGAGTAGGTTTATTAAAACGTGAGCAAAGGAAGGGTTTAGGGTAGAGGAAGCAACAGGAGACAGCCTAGGCGGGGCTTGGCTCTCTAGAAACGTTATAGGAAGTGGGCCATGCTGGACTGTGTGGACTCACTGATCAGTGAAAGTCACAGTGACAGAAGTGAGCCAAGGCGGGGCTGCTGTCAGCTCCCTGAATAGTCTAGGACAGAAGAAACAACAGGAGAGAGCCAAGGCGGGGCTGCTCTGTCTCTCTAGAAACATTAGAGGAAAGAAGTGAGCCACGGCCGGGCTGCGGTTAGCTCACTGAGAAGTCAGAGAAAAGGGGGCTTGGAGACAGCTTCAGGGGGTTAGCCGGGGACAGGCCGCCCCTGCCTGTTGCTGCCCTGGTTGCAAGTGTCGTGGGGACCCTTAGATTTTAGGAGAGAAGAGTAAAGATGCACACCTGAGGGGGAAGAAAGGCCTGGGCGTAATACGTGGTTCTTTTAGCCCTGGTGTGTGGGTGGGAGCTGGAGAGAGCTCAGTCGGCCTCTGCTTGACTTTTTCCCAGCCCTCCTCACCTGCAAATGCGTGGACGTGTTTGTGGTGTTTGGCACCAGGTGGTTTTTAAAACTCAGAAGGGGTATTACTCTTTGGGGAAGAGGAAAGTCATTGGCTTCCTGTTCTGTGATTAGATAGATATTCAAATTAGACTCCAAAGCACACACTCTATTTCAAACTCTCCGTGTGTCTGAGGAGCCAATGAGTTAAGGTGTAGTGACTGTGTGCGGTGGTCTTGCCGGGCCTTTCGACAGGGAGGGCCTGTTGGTGTTGACCGCCTCCTCGAGTCCGTGGGAAGGCTTAAGAATTTTTATCTCTGAGTCTGCGTTGGATTTCGCTTGGTGTTGGGGCGCAGTAAGCTGAGTGTCTGCGCAGAGGGACTGTCGTACTGAGAGGCCAGTTGCTTCTGTGAGTTCTTATTGATTTGTTTGCTGCTAAGGGTGTGAGGGGTGCTCACCAAGCGCACCGTCCCGAGGGTTTAATAGGCCTGGTCTGGTTTAATCCTCCTATCAACCCTGTAAGGTGGGTCCCCCTGTGATCCTCATTGTACAGACAAGGAAGATGAGGTTATGGAACTTGCAGAACAGGTTTTAGGTGGCCGGGCCAGGATCAACCCCAGTGGGTCCTTAATTGGGGTCCCCACAGTCCCTTTGTGCCCTGCTGGGCCTGTCCCCACTCTGCGCTCTGGTGGGCTGCGCTGCGAAGGCTGGCTCTGGTTTGTTTCAGGGAAATGCTCACATTCTACATGTCACTTCAGGGACTGTGGCCACAGAGAGGGAGGGAAGGGCACAGGCTGGACTGTTGGCCTAGGACTCACTGGGAGCAAACCCCATGAGTGAGGCCTTCTGTGGAGTCAGCTCCTGGAGAGAGCCCTGGCTGGTTGGCAGGAATTGTCACCCCCTGCCTTTCAAGACACACACATCCGATTGCCTAAGCCCTTGGACTTCACGCTGGGTGCTGGGCGGGGGAGGTTGTGGAATGGATGCCCCTGGAGGTGGCTTTCCCAGCCTCCTCCCAGATGGCCACACCCTGAGCTCAGAGACAACTGAGGCGGTCCCGCCCAAAGTGGGAAGGAGATTTTGAAAATAACTTTTCATAGTGAGAAGATTTGGCCATTTTGAGGAGAGTTATCAGGGAAGCCTCGCTCTAATGCTTTCCTGCGGCCTCTGGTTATTGCTCCATGTCCTTGTTCCTGTCTTCCTGGTGGAGGACAGGGAGGTAGTCTGTGAGATCAAGCAGGAGAAGGTGGCTGGTCCCTTCTGTCCCCCAAGGTGCCTTGGGGTATTGTGAGGGGTGTGGTGGTGGGAGCAATGGCCACTTGGGAGGGAATACAAATGTCCTTGGCTCAGAAGCAGAGCCTTGGGCAGTGGGTCCTGACAGATCCACCACCTGCTGAGGCCGGGAGGCCCTGGGAGCTGGGGCCTGGCACCTACTGGCACAGAGCCAAGAGGTGAGCTTTTACCTTACGCTAAGCATTCTGGGGCCCAGGGTACTTTGTCCTTGCTGAGGACCGTAAGTTCTTTGTAAAAATTTATAGAAGTTATATGCCTGGGGTGTGACTACCCACCATGACTTGCCCAGCTAAGACTGAATGATCAGATCACTGTGAGGTTACTTTCCATAGAACCCCTTTTTCATCCACAGTTCCCCCTTTGGGACATAAATGAACCTGAAGGATGCATTGATGACCAATGACCAACCTTATGGTTAGAAAGACCTTAAGTTCTTGACTTACTTCCTACAGGTTGATAACACCCCCCCCTGGCTCTCCCATCCTGCCCACTCGAAACCTTCCTGGAAAGCTCTGCGGGATGGTGTGTGTGATCAGTGGGATGGGTGGAGGGACCACCACTCTGTGCTGAGCACCTCTGCCTAGACGCAGCCTCACTCACACTTCAGCTGGTCCCAACAGGACTTCCTTTATTTCTTTTATTGATTTCAGAGAGGAAGGGAGAGGGAGTGAGAGACAGAAACATCAATGATGAGGGAGAATCATTGATCAGCTGCCTCCTACATGCCCCACACTGGGGATCGAGCCAGCAACCAGGGCATGTACCCTGACCAGGAATTGAACTGCGACCTCCTTGTTCATAGGTCGATGCTCAACCACTGAGCCACGCTGGCCGGGCCCCACTCCAGGCTTTAGATAGGGCAGCTATAGGATCCAGACTGAGCACGGCCTGACTTGGTGGCTGGGGACCCAGCTGAGTTATTTAACCTCTAAATAAAATGGGGCAAGCGCTGTTACCTGCCCTTATGGGTCTTTGCAGTGATTAAAATGAGAATAAAACATGTAAAATACTCAGTTCCCAGAACGTATAGTTCAATAATTTTTAACAAGTGTTTTCCTTAGTACTAGGTATTTAGTCTTTTCTCTGTAATGGCCCTGCTGGTCCAAATATATGTGGCAAATTCCTTGTCCTATATCCTGCCCAGCTGGGTTCTGTTATGGGCATTTTCTAATGGAGGGCATTGGCCATCGGGAAGGGTTAAAAACATCCAGCTCTGCTTGCTGTGTTTAACTGCAGCTGTACCCGCATTATGACCTTGGCTGGTACCGCTTACAGGTGTCAGCAGCGTGGATATAGTTGCAGCAGAGGTCGTGTCTCACCTGAGCCCTGGCTTACCCTGGGCAAGAGGAAAAGTGGCTCCGGTGAGAATGGAAAATGGAGAGGGGAGCCCAATTCAGTTCAATTTCTGTACCCATTTTTGCCGTGTACTTGGCACCATATTGGTTATACTCTGGGGGATATCAGGGAGCTGGCGAAGCAAGATGTCCACACAGCTTCAGGCGCTAGGATGGTCGGGTGGTGTGTGAGTAGGTGTCGGGATAAGTGGTGAAGGTGCAGCATGGAGAGGAACGTCCAGGAGGAGACAGTTCTGGGGCTGGGTGAGTCAGGGAGGACTTGGAGGGTCTGTGAGCTGGACGGGATTGGGTGGGGCAGGAGGACGAGTGGGTGCCTCAGGCGGGGGACCAGCATTCAAATTTAAGGGTCCCTTCACTTAACAGACTTTTACTGGGCACTCGGTGTGTGCCAAGCACTGGCTGGGACACTGTGGATATCACAATGAGTAAAGCAGCGTAGAGAAAACAGCATTGAGAGGCAGGATGGGCCAGTGGTTGGGGGCATGGTCTAGTACAGAATTGTCCCAGCCCTGCCACCTACTAGCTTCTGGAACCTGAGCAAGTTGTATAATCTGGAGCCTCAGTTTCCTCATCTGTAAAATGAGGATGATAATAATTGTGGTGGGAACTAAATGAGTTAATAGAAAGTACTCAGTACAGTCTTGAATATAGAAAGTACTGTTGTGTGTTGGCTATTATTACCATTAGAATATTAGCTCCATCTTGTCTGTTGTGTTCACTGCTGCATCGCTGGCTCCCAGAGGTGTCTGGTACATAGTTGGCATTCAGTTAATGAATCAAAGGGTCACTGGTGTCCTCAAAGATCCTGTACTGTGGTGGGGACACAGACATGTCAACAACTCAAGGATACTGTGGACATGATTTGATAAGAGAAGCTGGGGACTGGAGAGGTGCGGAGGAGGGGTGCCCAGGGAAGGCTCTGGGTGAGCAGGAGGGGAGCCCGTGCTGGACCTTGAAAACTAAGGGACTTACTGGAGGATGGAGTTTGGATGTTCAAGAAAGAGGAAGTAGCGCTGCAGGTGGGGCTCAACAGCTGAGCACTGACCCAGGGACCAAGAGGTCACGGGTTTGATTCTAGGTCGAGGCACATGCCTGAGATGCGGGCTCACTCCCCAGTAGAGGGCGTGCAGGAGGCAGTCGATAGATGATGTTTCTCTGGTAGTGATATTTCTATCTCTTTATCCTTTTCCCTTCCTCTCTCTCTCTCAAAAGAAACTCAATGAAAGCATATTTTTTAAAAAAGAGAGAGAGAGAGAGGAAGCAGCGCGGACAGAGCTGTGTGAGAGGGTGACCTGTTCAAGGACATGGAGAGAAGAAGGAGACGGCAGAAGGGCTGTGCGGAGACGGTGGGGCTTTGTCCTGAGGGCGATGTGGACCGAGGGCTTAAGCAGGGGTGACTAGGCCCCACCATGGTTGGGGGAGGAAAGTGGGGTGTGTGTGTGCAGTGGCCGTCGTTTTCCCAGACTCCAGCCTGGGAGAGGCTGCCCCCCCTGCCCCCCCAGCAGGTGAGGGGTTTGGCCTCCGAAGGAGGAGAAGCTGGGTAACCCACACCACCGCCTGGCAGCACTCCTGCCTTAAAATAGAAGAGACAGAGATAAAGAGGGGGTGGTGTAGGTGTCCGAGGGGTGACCTACTTAAAACCTGACCCCCTTGGAGGTGAGGGCAAGAGCCACCCTCTCCCTCCTGTGACCACCAGGCCTTCCAAGGGGCCACTGCCGAGTCAGCCTCACTCTTCTTCCTCAGCTCTGGTGACGGGCAGACGTCCTGTTGCTGGTGGCCTCTGCCCTCCCCCCGACCCCGAGTCTGTCGCCAGGCCTGTGTGTTCAGTGTTTTTAGGGAAAGTGTGGGGGCGGGGAAAGGAAGGGAAGAGAAGGGGAAGATGCTGAATTTACGTTGATGGAACCTATGTGTTTGGTAAGTCCAACCAAAGAAGACTGAGGAGCCCTAGCCTGTTTGGCTCAATGGG
>NW_006286675.1:8176679-8182018 GCF_000327345.1 Myotis davidii | reverse complement strand
ATTCCTCACAGATTTAATTATCTGACAGATAGTATAATACTCTTACACTCCTTATTTCTCTCACTTCCCAACATCCTTAAATACCGCCCAGAGATAGTAGGAGACAGGAAAAATGGAGAAGACTTAGACTTTTCTCTTAGGCCCACTGCCTTCTCCTCCTCTGGTCTGTCCTGATTTCTCCAAGGCCTTCGGGACTTACTCTGTGGCTAATCATTTATATGCGGAATCTGCCAAATGCCCTTGTACAGGGCTTTTAAACTTTAACTGAGGCTGTGGGTCTGACAGAAACTGAAAAGGATGCTTGCAGGCCTGTGACATGGAGCCGAGTACCAGCATTGCACCTGCTAGTGGTATTTCTGGTCTGCAGTCCAGCCTCGGGAGGGTACCCCAGGCTTGTTCCTGTAACACCGCTTATTCAGCACCTACTGTGCGCTCACTGGCTCTTTGCACTGGCTGTGAGGTCAGTGCCACCAGCAGGGAGAGCCCCTGGAACTGAGAGAGCAGCAGTTTCCACGGATGACCCACAGGTGCTGGCTGTGTCTGGTGGACTGGCGCCTGAGGCCACCTTTAAAACTGCCAGGCATGTGCGCTGAGCCTGCAGAAGTGGCCCGCTGATCCAGAGCCGAGAGGAGGGAATAGTGTGAGCCAAGGGTCTTCTGGAGCCTTAGTTTCCTCCCAGGCTGGGCAGGTGGGGAAGGTGGACAGAGCTGGCAGGCAGAGGTGATGGCGTGGAGGAGGCAATAGGATCAGGTTGAGCATCACCTAGAGACCTAGAGGCCTTCACAGCCATCGAGGTAATTTTCTGTGACCAACACTTTTCACAAATCATTTGCTTTCATCCTTGCAGTAGCCCTAAAAGGTGTTATTCCCACCACTTTATAGATCAGGGAGACCCAGACTCGATGACTTACCCAGAGACTCACAGCAGGAAATAGTAGAGCCAGGGCTTGGATCCAGATCATCAAACTGCCTCACGGGGCTTCCTGGTGACAGGAGCCACCCAGCTCTTCAGAACTGTGGGGAGGGGGGTCCTCCAGGTGAGAGCTTCCCCACCTGCCTTCACATGGCTTCCTGCCTGCATCTCTGCAGAGATGTGGCTTCTGTGCTCGTATGCCAGGCTGGGCTCAGGGGACCAAATTCAGTTTGTCTTTTGGACTAGCCAGTACGAGCAGCTGGGATGTCGGGACTGCCTGGCATCAGGCACATTTCCAGGGATCTTTAAAAATCCTACAGGTTCTACTCTGAAATGTATCTAAAATCAGACCATCCTGCCACCCTGCCGTCTGCTGCCTGGACTGTTGCAGTTCCCTCCTAACTAGTCCCTGAGCTTCTCGCCCCTCCCCCAGTGCAGCAGCCAGAGGTGGTTCTACAGTGGAAGTTGAATTATGTCACTCTTCAGCTTAAACCACCCAAGGTCTCTCATCTCACACTCAGCAGAGTTCAAAGTCCTTACAGTGGCCCGTGAGGCCCTGACATCTGCCCCACCCCTGTCCCCACCCCGCCATCCTCAGTTTCCTGCCCAACCTCATTTCTTCCTGCTCTCCCCCCTGCTCCACTCTAGCTCAGATGTCATCTTCTCAGCACGGCTTTTCTTTCTTTTCTTATTTTTTTAAAAATTGATTTCAGAGAGGAAGGGAGAGGGAGAGAGAGATAGAAACATCAATGATGAGAGAGAATCATTGATCTGCTGCCTCCTGCATGCCCCCTACTGGGGATCAAGCCCACAACCCGGGCATGTGCCCTTGACCGGAATCGAACCCTTCAGTCCCCAGGCCGATGCTCAATCCACTGAGCCAAATCGGCTAGGGCAGCACGGCTTTTCTTGACTCCTCGCCCCCAGCTCTCTCCATTCCCTTAACCCCGTGTTCTTTAGAGTTCTCAACCTGACCCAGACATATTATGTTTTAACTTGTTGTTTTTTGGTTTCTTCTACTAGAATATAATGTTTATGAAGATAAGCAACAGTGCCTGTTTTGTTCAAGGTTGTACACTTAGTCCCTAGAATCGTAGTTGGGACAAGTAAGTGCTCAGAAAAGAATTTCTTTCATTCTGGGATTGAGGTATGATTGACAAATCCAAATTGTAAGTATCTGAGATGCTTTGATACACATATACATTGTGAAGTGATCATCGTAGTCAAGATCATTAACATCCATCACCTTACATCATGGGGGCCTTTTTTTTTTTTTGGTGGTGAGAAAAAATAATCATTGAATGAATTATGATTTGGTGAACTCTGTGATATTCTCTTCTTGGGACTCTGCCCCAGAAGCCAGCCAGCCAGTGAGAGGTGCCCCTGTGTCCGAGAGAGCTGTAGACTGAGTCCCAGCGACGGAGGGCCTGGCTTTGGGTACTCTGGCTCCGGTGTCCCCAAAGACTCCTCTCCAGTCTGGAGACCAGACAGCAAGCATCCTTATTTATCTCCCTGGTAGCTTCTAGTTAGTTAGCCCTTCTTGGGAATTATCTGAAAATAGACACTTTCTACCAAACCTATCCAGAATGGCCACAGCAGATTAAAATGGGTTGGCTTACCAGCTGACCATCAGGAGCATTTGAATGTCCATTTAGTTCTCAAAGTCATACAAATTCTTGCCAGAGTAGATGCCAGCCATGTGCCTGAGGCTCTCCCTGCAGAGTTGGAGCTGCGCTGTGCCCAGGACAACAGTGACTCAGGCTCTGGCATGTCCTAGGCCAGAAGGAAAGAAACCACGGTTGAATGAACATCTGCTGTGTGTAGTACATGGCCACCATCTTTATATAGTTATCTCACTTAACCATCTTATCATTGTGTGCTCATTTGATGGGATGGGGAATGAAGGCTCAGAAGTGATGGACTGCGAAGCCTTAGGAATAACTGGGAAAGGCTGTAGAGGGGAACTCACAACCAGGCTGTGAAGGATCTAGGACTTGAGTCGCAGGGACAGTGTGGCATTAAGCACTGTGGTGAGACAGGAGTGCTCTGTCAGGGAGGCTCAGATAGTTTTGAGATGGCCTGTTGAATGTGAACGGTGTGCTTTTCTTTTGCTTATTATTAATTACCTGGGAGCAAGGAGAAGATGTTTTTATTTTATGTATGTATTTATTTATTTTGTTAATCCTTACCCGAGGGTATTTTTCCATTGATGTTTTAAAAACACATATTTTTATTGATTTCAGAGAGGATGGGAAAGGGAGAGATAGAAACATCAATGATGAGAGAGAATCACTGATTGGCTGCCTCCTGCACGCCCCCCACTGGGGATCAAGCCTGCAACCTGGGCATGTGCCCTTGGCTGGAATCAAACCTGGGACCCTTCAGTCTGCAGGCTGACACTGTATTCACTGAGCCAAAGCAGCTAGGGCTCTGTTGACTTTTAGAGAGAGTGGAAGGGAGGAGGAGTGACAAAGAGAGAAAAACATCGATGTGAGAGAGACACATCTATTGGTTGCCTCCTACATGGGCCCTGATTGACCAGGGCCAGGGGTCGAGCCTGAAACTGAGATACATGCCCTTAACTGGAATCGAACCTGGGACCCTTCAGTCCACGGCTGACACTCCATCCACTGAGCCAAACCAGCCAGGGCTACAAAGACTTCTTTATGCAGAGAAAGGGCAAAGGCCTGGAGGAGGCAGGGTGTGTGGGGAAACAAATGACGTGGGGCGAGAGAATCAGATGCTGGAGTGGGTGGGAGTCTCCTTGCTGGGGGTGGGGGGTAGCCCTCCAACTGGAAGCCTCTTCCCTTCTGGACTCAGAGGGACGCAGCACTTGCAGCTCTTGATGTCGATGGGATCTAGGTTTACTGCAGTTTATGGGGAAACCTGGGTCAGAAAGAGGCAGGCGAGGCGTCCTAGGATGCTGTTTACATTCCCCTGATTTCTCAGATGAAGGTGAGGCCCAGATGGGAAGAGGGTTTCCCAGCAGGCGAAGGGCGAGCCAAGGGTAGAACCAGTACCGACAACTTGCTGGGAGCTGTTTTTGCCGTGCCCATGGATGAGCTTCTGCCTAGAAGCCATTTTTCCTGGTTCTGCCTCCTGGCAGGCTGTTCCTCTTGAGGAAACGGAGGCGAGAGCAAAAGTAGTATTTACCAAAGGGGCTGGTTGGACAGGTCTCTCTGAGGCCAGAGTCTAGGCCAAGGGTGGCTGGGCTGGCTCCTGGTGGGTGGGGGTGGGTGCAGTCAGGCCCTGGCTGGTCACCAGCTGGGGGGCTGTGGTTGGGGTGACCCCTGGTAGGAAATGAGGTTTATCCAAGGCATTGCCCCTGAGAACAGTGGACAGCCCATGCATTCTTTCTCAGGAGATTAGGACCCTGGGAGATTATGGGACACACAGGAGGCTGTAGAAAGCCTGTAAATTTCCCATTTGGGGCAATTAATTTGATGGATTGTAAAACGGCTCACCACTCCCTCTCCCATCCCAGGATTGGGCTGGGCAATCAGACTGGCCAAGAATATGCCTGAGAGAATGCCTGTCCTGGAATCTCATACTGCCTGCTTGGGCTCCTTCCCTGGGGGCCGGAGCTGGGCATGTCCTTTTCCTGCCTCCCCTCTGGTACAGGGAAGAGCACTCAGTAGGTGCTTTTAGGGAGTCATGCAGAGCTGGTACTTATCTGATTGGCATCTTTCTAGGATGAAGGGGTGAGATGGGGTGGGACTCCTGGTGGTAGCTCCCGTTTATAGATGAGGAAGCTGTTGGGGGCGGGCCGGGGTGGTGGTGGTGGTGAGGTAACCTGCCCAAGGTCACTCAGGTCATGGGTGATAGCTGGGACTCCAGCCAGCTTGCTGCACTCCTGGGCCAGGGTGTCTTCTCCCCAGCACCAACTTGCTCAAAGTGAAAGTGAAATAAATAGTGAGCACTTTTTCTGGCTTCTCCCCTGGCTTCTCCCTTGCCCCCAGCCAGTCCCCAGGGTCCCTGCCCTGGTGCTGGTGTTCAGGTGTGACATGCTTCTCCCGCCTCCCCTCCCCTGGCAGTTCTGCCGCATTCCTCTGGGAGCTCTGGTGGGGCTGCACTCCTGCGGGCTCACAGGCATGACGGGGCTCATCTTGGCTGCCTCCCTTCTCAGTGGGGGCTGGCACCTGTGCCTGATAAAGGGCTCTGGCACAGTGCCTTTCTCTGGTGCCTGCCAAGGCCCTGCCCTCACCAGCTCTCATCTAGATTGGGCAGCTGGTCCTGGCTGCTTGTCCTGCCTCAGTTCTGTTCTTTCCCAGGAACCCAAAGACCCCATCTAATGTGCTTCCTAACCACGGCCTCCCCACAAGTTCCTGACCGGGGGCTTGCGGTCCGTGTTGTCAGATCGCACCGTTCACCTTGTCCTGAACACACCCCAGCAACATCAGATTGCCCGTAGCACGCTCCTGCCTGT
>NW_006286675.1:8172620-8176658 GCF_000327345.1 Myotis davidii | reverse complement strand
AATGCTCCCTTTCCAGACAACTCCTAGCATCCCTAGGACTCACGTTATCCCAGGAAGCCTTCGCTCACTACCCTCCACCAAGGCTTGTGACATCCCTTCATTGGTGCTTTTATTCGTTATTCAACAAATTTGTAATGAGAAGTCTTTGTCAGCCTGACAGTGTTGTAAGTGCTGGGGAGTAAGCAGTGAGTGGAACGTCTGTGCCCATGGAGCTGGCATCCAGCATCCTATTTTGCCACATATTACCTTAGTTTATACTCATGTTTCTCTGTCCCTCTGTTAGCCTGTGAGTTCTCGTCATGCATTATTCATTCATCTCTTTATCCCCAGCACTCAGCACAGTGTCTGGCAAAGAAAACCTTAAAAGTTAATGCTGATTGAATGAATGAACAGGCCACCTTCCTCTCCACTCTAATCTACCTCTATGGTGTGAATGCCCTCTGACCCCCCCTCCCCCCACCCCCGAGCAGCTGTCTTCCCTGTTGCACTCCTGGCTTTGTATGTGCTGCTCACATGACTGTCCTGCTTCGGATTACACCTTTTGGTGTCTATATCTTCTCTTTCTCTCACCTGGTGTAAATTTCTGCAAAGCAGGGTTTACTTCTAGTTCAGTTCCATGCACTTGGAACTCCTGCCTTTCCTCATATTCAGTAAAATGAAGAGCAGTATGTGAAGTGTGTGTAAATAAATAAATAAATATATAAGGACAGACTGAGTGCCTTGAGGTGGGTCGATTTCATCATGAATGTCTGGTGGGCACCTGTTGTGTGTCAGCTCTGGGCCAGGTGCTGGGCATTTTAAGATGAATGAAGCAGAGGCATCTGCCGCGAGGAGCCCAGGTGGAGGAACACGCAGACAGGGTGAGGCGGGGCCCAGTCCTCTGGTACCCAAGATACTTGTGGTGTAGGATGCCCAGACCCTTACTTTTGGTTAAAGAACATGGCACCACGGAGTTAAGGAGGGTGCCAGACAGGCCTGGATTTTAATCCCATCTCCGTCCCTTGCTAGCTGTGTGACCTTGGAGAACTGAGACAGCTTTTCTGAGCTTCAGTTCTCACATTTGTGATAAGAAGCTAATAAGAACAACTTCCTTATACGGTTGTTCATTGATTGATTGATTGAATGATCTAGACTTTGTTCTAGAGCAGTGGTTCTCAACCTTGGCTGCACATTAGAACCACCTGGGAATCTTTTTAAAATCCTGATTTCTGGGCCTCACCCTCCGGAAATTCTGTTTCTTTGTTACTAATGTTGTGGTCCCACCCCATAACAAAGAAACAGAATTTCCGGAGGATGAGGCCCAGAAATCAGGATTTTAAAAAGATTCCCAGGTGATTCTACTGTGCAGCCAAGGTTGAGAACCACTGTTCTAGAGGCTGGGGATGTTAACAAGATCGACAAAGGTCTCTGTCCTCATGGGACATACGTCTTAATGGAAGAGAAAGACAGAAAGCAAAATGGCTAAAATATGTGGTGCCGAGGGCTGTCCGTGCTATGGAGGGAAATAAGCCGGGAAAGAGGCTCGGAGAGCTGGAGGACTGGGTTGGGCTGGGGAGTGAATGGTCAGAGGAAGCCTCTCTGTGGAGGACATTGGGGTAGAGATCTGAGCAGGCGTGTAGACATCTGGGGGAAGAGCATTTTGTGAAGAGGGAACAGCAAATGCAGAAGCCCTGAGGCTGGAGTGTGGGCGGGTTGTTGGAGGAATGGCAAAGGGGGTAGTGTGGCTGGAGCTAAGGGAGTAGGAGCTGAGGTCAGGAGGATTGTGTGGGGAGCGTGGTTTGCAGGCCTTTGAAGGGACTTGGGCTCTCACCCTGAGGGAGGTGGCAATTCTCACTGGGAGGGTTTTAAACAGAGTTGACATGATCTGCCTTTTGATTTGGAAGAAGGATAATTCTGGTTTTTGTGCAGAGAAAGGACTGATCAGTGACAATGTGTATGGCCCGCTTAGCACAGCGTCTGGCCTGGAGGAAGGCTTCATTCAATAGTAGTTCTGACCTTGGTGACAATATTATTAAAGATTGACCTGAATGCCTGCTGATCTCAGGCCTGGTCCCTCGTCCCATCCACCTTCTGCCCTTGCAGGAGCTGAGGCACCCAGGATGCTTTCTCCCCGAGGAGCCCAGTGATGGGTCCTGGGCTTAGGGATGAGGAGGGAGAAGGTGTCAGAATCTTTGCTCCATCTTCTGTGTGGTAGTCATGGGGAGGCATGGTGATGGCAGTGGTGCAGGAGGGAAGTCTTAGCTTCACCAACCAGAACTGACCTGGCGATCAGGAGCTGCCAGGCAGTCACAGAGCCCCCTCCGGGGTACGCCACGCCGGCTGCCCCCTGAAATGTGTCTCTTCTCCATCTCTGCTCCTCCCTTCCCCTGGTTGTCTGAGGTTCCCAGGAGAGGCTTTATCCACAGAACTGCTCCCCTCCTCCCAGGATTTCACCAGGAACGTCTCTCCTCCCTGCCCTCACTCCCGGAATCCCAGGACTTTGTCGGAAGGTCTTGGGTCCCTGATACCTGTGGCAGCAGTGCAGGTCAGACTGCCCCTGCTTGATTCCTTTGCATAACAGGAAGAGCTCACTACCTGACGAGGCAGCCCCTCCTGCATTGTCGCATCCTCCTTGTTAGGAAGTTCCATTTGAGGTTGAGTTGAAATCTCTTCTTTCCCGACTCCCCTCATTGCTTTTAGTTCTGGAATATGGGAAAGGGGGTCAGTTATGGAATCTCTGGCCCCTGTTCTATCTCCAACCGTCTTCTCCCCAATTAGGGAAAAGTTTGCTAGTGGCCCAAGAGGCTCTGCAGTTACTCAGAGTGACCGATGTGTTGGGGAGGTGAAGGAGAGCTTTGTGGGCTACATGATGCTAGAAGGGGTCCTTGGGGTGAGGAATTCGCCCGATCAGGAGGGGAAGAAAAGCCTTTGAGGCACAAGGTAAGGCGGTGTCTTCAAATGGTATGTAGAGTCCAGGAAGTCTGGGTCAGTGGTCGGCAAACTCATTAGTCAACAGAGCCAAATATCAACAGTACAACGATTGAAATTTCTTTTGAGGGTCAAATTTTTTAAACTTAAACTATATAGGTAGGTACATTGTTATTAACTGAATTAGGGTTCTCCTAAGGCTTAGGAAGAGCCACACTCAAGGGGCCATAGAGCCGAATGTGCCTCTGGAGCTTAAGTTTGTGTGTGTGTGTGTGTGTGTGTGGGTGTGGTGAGTCCTGAGAGGGAGGGGAGGTAGAGGCTGAATCAGAACATGAAGGGCCACCTGTGCCCTGCTGAGGCTCATGGACCTGAGGTCAGAGGGCTGCCTAGGAGGACGAGGCTTAAAATGGGTTTGTGGGGGACCCAGGCACCATGGGTTTCACATCCTCCTAGAACTCATGAGTGGGTTTCTGAGCCTATCCAACTCTCCTTCGTGCTCTGGTCTGAGGTTACTAATTAAACCTGTTCCTGGGACTTCTGCGGAGTGGAGCGGGGCGAGTCAGCACCTGGACCGCGCCAGTCATCCTGGACCCCCTGTTTCTGAGCTCAGCGCACTGGGCGAGTCCAGCTGCAGGCCCTGCCTCTGGGAGCAGCCGCCCTGGGTTGTGGTGGAGCCCGGGATACGGTAGCCATGGCTGACCGGCCGGCCTCACCTCTGTCTCAGAGTTGGCTGGACATGCAGGCCTGTCTCTGCCCTGCAGGGTTTCTCATTTATGAAGGGAGTTTGCACCACCGGTGCCTGGACTCCAAGCTCTTGGCCAAACATTCCAGATTCTTTGGGTATAAAGGTTTTCTAAAGGGGCTTGGGGCCCTTCCAGGGCCTGACATTTTCGGTTTATGCCCCACATGCTTGCCCTCTGTATCTAATTTTTATGTATTCCCAAAGTATTTCCCAGCATCCTGTGGGAGGCCTGTCTCTCCCGGCCTGGCTGGCTCATTGGGAGTATTCTGGCAGATCCGCTTCACGGGCCGGCATGTGGAGTGTCCTCCCACCACCGTCTGTCCTTCCCTGGTGTCTTGGATGCTGAAGGGCTGAGGGTGGAGTGGGGCTTTTTGTTTTGTTTTTAAATA
>NW_006286675.1:8166474-8166973 GCF_000327345.1 Myotis davidii | reverse complement strand
TATGTATTCCCAAAGTATTTCCCAGCATCCTGTGGGAGGCCTGTCTCTCCCGGCCTGGCTGGCTCATTGGGAGTATTCTGGCAGATCCGCTTCACGGGCCGGCATGTGGAGTGTCCTCCCACCACCGTCTGTCCTTCCCTGGTGTCTTGGATGCTGAAGGGCTGAGGGTGGAGTGGGGCTTTTTGTTTTGTTTTTAAATAGGGGCAGTGTGGGTAAACAGAGCGGCGTTTCTGGTGCGTCGGTAGGGCCGGACCCCGCATTCCGGTTCCATGACGACAGCCTGTTTGGTTGCCGCTTGCTGGGCTGTGGGCAGCAGCAGTGTAGATGGAGACAATGGTGGCTCTGTTGAGATGCTGCTGCGGAACCCCAGCAGAAATGCATTTTAATTGCGCACTTTCCACCCTGAAACCTGTGGGGCTCTGATGGCCCACTCCTCCTCATTCCTTCATGTTCTCTTTGCAACTCAAGAGCCAAGTTATTGCAGCTCCCTTTTCCCTTT
>NW_006286675.1:8144069-8166084 GCF_000327345.1 Myotis davidii | reverse complement strand
TTTGGGGGGTGGGGATGGTGTCTCCAGCCTGGGTGTAGTTTGCATTTGGCTGACTTGGCAACAGGTGTGGGGGGAGGGGGGGATGGAGACTGAGGTGACTGGGAGTGCACCTGTCCCTGGCCTGGAGTGTCATCACGGGGCTGGGTGCTTCAGGAAGCTCGCCTGGGCTTTAGAGCATTGGCTCTGAAGTCAGACCAATTGGTTGGAATCTCAGTAGTAACATGTCCCATCTTAACTTCTCTGGGCCTCAGTTTCCTTATCTGCAAAATGGGGATAAGAATAGTGTCATAACTCATAGGATTGGTGGTGAGAACTAAATGAACTTAACATATAAAGTGCTAAGATAATACTGGACATACAGAAAACATCCATTAAAAACATTTATCATTATATTATATCATTTTACTATGTCCTGATCATCATCAGTATTACATTCACCCTTGAAGGGCTTCATCTAAAACTCTAAGAGGAATAGAGCAACAGTCTTTATAAAATGCAGATTCTATCTTGTCGCTCCTTGGCGTCCCCGTGACCTCTCTGCATAAGGAGGGAGGAACTTTTGTTTGTTGAAGCCCTACTGTGTGCTAAGTACTGGACGCTTCTCATTGAAAACAAAAACAGTGAGCAGTGAGCCCGGCTGGTGGCTCAGTTGGTTGGAGCATTGTTCCATACACCAAAAAGGTTGTGGGTTCAATTCCTGGACAGGGCGCATATGGAGAATCAACTGATGGATGTTTCTCCCCCCACCCCCTTTCTCTCTCTCTCTCTCAAATCAATGAGACATATCCTTGGGTGAGGATTTAAAAAAAAAATGGTGAAAGGCCATTTTCCCCTTAGAGTCAGGGAAAAAGAGTGGAAGACCTAATTTCAGGGAGCGGTGGTGCTGTATGGTTCATGACACCCGGGTTCACTGATTATTGGGCGCAGTAGTCAGGAGAGCTGGGACTTTATCCTGGTTCTGTACCAGGTTGATATTTTACAAATCTCACTGGTGGCTGTGTGTCGGGAGACCTGGCCAACGACAGGGATGACTGCTAGAGGGCTCCTGTGATAATCTAAGTAGGATATAGTTCAGGCCTGAACTGAGGCAGGGACGTGGGCATGGAGAAAGTCGAGAGGCACATTGTGTGTACGTGTGTCTGCACATCCCTATGTACCTGTTCTGGGAAAGGATAAAATTCTCTATATGCATGTTGGACAGTTCCGTTGTTTATTGAGATAATTGAAAAGTACAGACTCCAGCAGTTCTGCTGCTGACTCCATCCTTCCAGGTTGGTAAGTAGGCAGGTTACAGGGATGTTCATTGCAGCCTTGTTTATGATACTAAGAAACTGAAAACAACCTAACTGTCCATCAATTAGAAATTAGTTAACTGAAGTATGGAGCATGCAACCATTAAGTGATGCTGCACGTCTACTTGTCTGCACACAGCGAGAGAGCTACATCTATTCAATGGAAGAAGGGAAGAACGTATGTGCACCATTTAGCTGCCATTCCTTTGCCCTTATTTTCCGTGATCTGAAAGCCCACCAAGGTTGGGTTTGCTCGTTTCCCCTGGTGTGTGACTTCCTGTCTTAGGTTACTGACAGCAGTTTGGTGTCTGGGTCTGTATGGAAAAGGACCAAGCCTCGTCCTTGCTCCCTTGTTTCCCTTAAGCAACAGGAGTAGGTGGCCACTAATTACTGTAGAGCTTAATTGAGGGACGTGAACAAAAGGCCTTGTTATCAGCACCCAGTGATATTAAGCTGTAGGCTGGTTCTCCCTCCCTCTTACAAACAGAAACAGTGTGTCTGGCCCATAAAGAAGCTTTTAAGCGAAAGTTGTGTTAACAAAGACCTCTTCCAGAGACCTCCCTGCTCGAGGGGAGCGAGAGTAAATTCAGGCTTTGTTTCCTCTGTCTTTGGGAGCCAACTGGAGGTGAGGGGAGATGAGGTGTGCCTGCTGTCCGACCGGTTTTCATGCACATCTGATCCAGTGTGTTTTTATTGGGTGGCAAGGGGGGAGCTTTGGCTTACATCTACTAGCATCTTATGTTATCTTGTTTCCTCCTCCCAGCAGCCTAAAGACGAAGGAAATTCTACCTCATTTTTCAGACAAGGATACCAAGGTTGACTAACTGGCTTAGGTTGCCCAGTGAGGAATTGGTAGAGCCAGGATTTGGCCAGAAGTCTGTCCTTCCTTGAGCTCGTGTGTTTTGCCTTAACCACCAATGATCCAAGAGCAGGGACTGGGTCATGGTCTGGGCAGGTAGGCACTGTTGCTGCCTTGTCGGTTTGGCATTGGGTAGTGAGTCAGGGGTGGGACATGGAGTTGGGATGAGTGTTAACCAGCCCGGTATTTATTTCACACTAGAGGCCAGATGCACGAAATTTGTGCACAGGGGGATGGGCATCCCTCAGCCCGGCCTGCAATCTGGGACCTCTTAGGTAGGTTCCCTAGGCTTGGCTGGTGATCAGGGCCTATTGGGGCTTTCCTCCTTGCCCCCCCCACCCCCCGCCAGCTGCTGGCAGCTGGCCTTGCTTCCGCTGCTGCCACTACTTGCTATCTGTATGGTGCTGCCCCCTGCTCCCCTGCCACTGGTTGCCTCCCTCTGCAGGCGACAGGCGTGGGATTTGATCACTTGGCTGGCCTGGGCCTCCCTCTTTCGGGCGATCAATTGTGGAGCCCCTCCATCGATCGCCCTGCAGAGGGTGGCCTGGTGATCAACTCGGGGGGCCATCGTGGCCTCTGCAGGGCGATCGTGGGGTGATGGCGGCGCCCCCTGACCAATCACATCGCACCTGCCTTGGCTGGCCTGGCGCCAGTGCATGTAATAGCGGACCAGAATGTCGTCCAGATGGTGGTTCTGCTGTTTGGTCATTCAGTCGATTTGCATATTACGCTTTTATTATTATAGATGTGCTGTGCTGTGTATACAGCACAGTGCCAGGCACTGAGGGACACAGAGAAGAGGCTAGGATGACACTCTTCTTCTGTAGAGTCTGCCATCTGGTCGAAGCCATTCTTTCTTATCTGCAGAGAGAAGGCAGGGGGTTGTGAGGGATAAATCGAGGCACAGAAAATAGGAGGTGGAGGAAGTCAGAAAGGGGGCTGCCAGAGGGACTGAGATAGGCGGGAGGAGAGAAGGGGGGTGTGAGCAATGGTGTAAAGATGGCGGGTCTGGGATGAAGGGGGCTTTCTTGGAAGTGAGGAGGGAGTGGGAGCTTGTTGGAATGTACAGGGTTGGGAGGCCCTGTACATTGGATCGAAGAGTTGCACCTAATTGTCTAGGTGATGGGGAGTTCCTGAAAGCTTTTGAATAGAGAATTGACATGGCGGGGGTTCGTTTTCTTTCTTCTTCTTCTTCTTTTTTTTATAGGGAACAGTTCTAGAGTGTTTCTTCTGGCCATGGTGTAATATATGGGGGTTAGGAGGGGGAGGAGGAGATGCCTCCCCTCTCTAGAATGTGTACCCATCTGCAAGAATAGTGGTAGGGGGAGAGGGAGGGGTGCCCTGGTTGAGGTGGACTGGGCATGTCAGTCTTTGACATGGATGTGTGATGGTTCTGACAGTAGAGCCATAGCTGTGTGTGCTCTGGGTGTGTGACCACACACTGGCGGTGGGTGTGCATGTGTACATTCATCAGCAATGATTTATTGAGTGTCTGCCTTGGCACTTAAGCTAGGCATATGGTCATGAGCAGAACAGACGTGATCCCCTTCTAGGGTCTGGCTTTGAAAGTAAATGTCACGTGAGAAAAAAAGAGAGGGACAGGGAGAACAGCTGAGCTGCTGTAAGAAAACAATTTGCTCCATAACCTGGTTCTTCCACCCGCATGAAAACATTGCTTCTCCCTGCAGAGGTGGATCTGATAGTGGAAGCTCTGGGAAGAGCTTGCCTAGAGGGGTGGGGCTTTAGACACAGCCCCCTTTACAAGGGGTGAATTAAACAATGGGGCCTCCCAGAGGTTAGGGGAATTCCTTTGAGCTGTAGGCACATTCCTGTTAAGTCTCTGCTCTTCTCAGCTCTGCTGCCCCACACCTGGCTCTTCTCTGAGCCAATCTTTCCAGCCTCACTTCTGCTCTTGGGTGAGAGAAAGGGCTGGAGGAGAAACAGGGGACAGGATGGACATTAGAAATGGAACAAGGAAAACTTTTCCAACAGGACAAGCCACAGAGGAGCATCCTCTCTTCCCCCGTGGGCCAGTGAGGCCCCAAATCAGAAGTTCAGAGGTTCAGTAGCTCATTCCCAGGGCTTGTTCCTCAAGGCCCAGGTGGAAGGGAGCAAGAGGTCACTCACTTCAGAAGGCCAAATACCCTGAGAAACTGCAGAGGCTTTCCTTTGAGCCTTGGGGCTCTGGCCGAACAGCCCCTGGTGTGGCGGCAGCAGCAGGCAGCATCAGGGTCCTTCTTTAGTGCTGCTCTCCCACCCCCAACCCAAGGGCTGGGCCATCCAGGTCCAGCGGGGCAGGCAGTGAGAGAGGTCTCGCGGTGGGGCTATATGTAAAGTTCTTTAATGATTGTAAAGAGCTGTAGTATAAAAACAAAGTAGCATGATTCTCAAAGTATCCCTGCCTCACTTGTCTTTTTGCTCTAATCATAGCAGTTAGCCCTTGATTACAACATGAAAGCTTACACATAAGAGATCTTATCCTCTTTATCAGACCTTTGGCAAAACAACTTCAATTGCAAAATAGAATAGTAGTTCAAAGAGCCATTTAGGGGCCATCTCTCTTCTGACCCCAAAATATATATCAGCCAAGCCATGTTACAATAAAATAGCATCTTTTTCTTGATCATTGACTCATAACCACAGGTGGACCAATTGGCCAGAATGAAACCCAGAGGGCCGCCACTGGGTACTGAAGCTGAGGTCCCGCATGCTTAAGAGTCAAGGGTTACACACTAAATAACAACTAGACAAACAGGAAGAAGCAAGCAACCATATAGCATTATGATTCCTATGCACATGTCTCCCAGTAATAATATCTCAAATCAAGAGCACAATTATTAAGACACCCTACCAGATGAAGGCAACAAGAAAAGCAAACAATATCCAAAAATCCAAATACCAAAAATGAAAGTGTTCCATCCAAATCCCACATCAAGGAACTGGGGTTTTCCTTAGTCACTGAGCCGTGCCTACCACAGTGTGGTGCCTTTTGATTCCTACAGAATCCCAAATGGTTCAGAGAACCCCTCCCTTCCTCCTACTGAAATCAATAAAAACGTAAGTATTTAAAATTAAAATAAAATGGTGCTGTTAAATGTGAGCTAATGATATGGAAACTAGCTTAAACAGAGAAAGAAATACGTTGACTCCAGTCACTGGGAACTTCAAGGGTAGATCTGACCTGGCATTGGTACTGTTTGACCCCAGTGCTAACCAGGCATTTTAAGGGCTTTGCTCTCTCTTCTTTCAGTTTGGCCAGTAGCCTCTTGCCAGGAAGAGAGATGCTCATTCTCTCAGGATCTGCAAATCATTTCTTATAGAATATTCTGATTGGCCCTGTTCAGATCATGGGGGCGGGGCATGGGCACTGACAGCTGCAACATGACCCTATGGGGAGGTATGGCTTTCTTCAATGAAGGGTTGTGTGTCAACTGTGTGTGCCCATTGTATTGTGATGTGTACCATTGAACACTGTGTCAGGTGGTGTGTAGACAGCTCATCATTTCTCTTTTTCTCAACATTATACTTTTATTAATGTAACCTACAACCAAAATATGTCCCTTATTAACAGGTTATCATATTACATCAAGGGCTGAGGCTCAGCCTCTCTCCCCTCCTGTGCTACCTCTGCTGGGAGATTTTGGATTCAAATTTAGGTCTTTAAGCCTATTCCTGCTAGATTTTTTATGGCTGTATTGAGTCCAGAGAACCAGCCTGTGAGATTCTTTAGCCCTAATTCTGTCATCTGGCATCCTGATCTGTCTCCTTCCCATATCAGTGCACTCTGCAGTCGGGTGATAGATGTGATTGACAGTTAGTGATGCGGGGAGAGAAGAGGGAATGAGGTAGCTCTAGGTAATCACCGGCATCAGAAAAGTCTGAATCTTCTCCCACCTCCCCTGTCCCCCCAAAACCTCTACAGTTTTCTTTTCGTGACCTGTGAAGCCAGCCTTCTGGGTTCATGGTATGTCAAAGGTCACCAGGAATGGCATCAAATAGTCTGCTTGTGTACGGAGGCCCCAGCTGGACTAAGTTGAAGCAGGAAGGATCCAGGTTAGACCCTAAGAAGTTCTTGGCATGTGTGGGTGTGGGAGGTATACTAGAGAAAACAGTAGGTCCATTTCCAGAGGCTGTGAGGCACCAGCAGCTTCTGGAGAAGTCTGTGGTGGTGTAGGGTGGCCACAGGGGACCGACGTCCCTGTGAGCCTTGTTGAAGCAGGTCGATGTTGCCAGCCTCTGCATGCAGGCATTTTGGGTAGTGGGGTGTGGCATTGGAGTGCTGGTGGCTTTTGGCGTCCATTGCTCGATTGAAGGCTCCAAAGTGTGTTGTTCAGCTGCAAAAACAGTTTTCTTCCTTTGCAAGCAAGAAGCACAAAGCAGCCCTTCAGAGGGGGCCGGTGGGCGGGCAGCCGTCCTGGCAGTATGTTGCACTGATCTGACGCAGCACAGGGCACAGCACCCCAGATGGCCTGGCAGAAGCAGAGTTGGACAGCGGCAGCCGGTGGACCCCTGGAGAACAGAGGGCAGTGGGGGGAGCCTTGCCCTGGAAGGCCCTGAGTCCACGGACGATAGCGGGAGGAGGTCTGTGTAGGCACTGTCTCGCCTGTGAGTTGGGCAGGAAGGAGGCTGGAGAGTGGCCTTTTCCATGTGGCCCCGTGGGTCTGATGAAGCTGCTTGTGTTCCGTGTGTGTGTGTCTTTCTGTCCAGCTGCAGTTTCCCTGGCGGTTTTCTGGGAAGAGAGGGAGGTGGGTCTCTGCTGATGAGCATGGTGTGTGCCTGGGGCCTCCTCACCTCCACGTGGGTTTGCCAAAGCACTCGATATGTCAACAGCCTGTCCCTTTTGACATCCAGACGACTTCCTGTCTGTAGAGCCTGGCAGCTCTGTTCCCTCTGCCTGCACAAGCCCCTGTTGGAGTTTCAGTTTTGGTTTGGGCAGAATGGAGTTCTGTCTGCTTGTCCTCTTGCCCCTCCCCTGCCCTCCTTCCTTGTCTGCATCATTTCTTTCCCCGTTCCTGCATGCCCTGAGCCTCCATTCCACCCGAAAGGAGGTATTTGGTTAGGGGGTGGCTTCCTCATGCTTAGATGAGCCTCTCTTTTTGGGGCAGTAGTCCAAAGAAGGGTCTAAGCTCCGAGGCTGCAGTTGGCTGCTGAGGAGACAGATGTTTGAGGCAGCCAGCTGGCCAGTCTGCGTGTCTAATGGGGGTGCCCAAGTCACTCTAGTACTGGGGGGCACAAGACAAATGCTCGGTCTGTTCTGGGCTCCTGGCCTCTCACAGCGGAGGAGCTGGGTTTGTAGACCATTTCTCCTTGGAGAAGGGGAGCTAGTGGAGGTGGCGAGGCAGGAGTGAGAGAGCTGGTGGGCTGCTCTCTCCTGGAGTCAGGGTCCAGTGGGGTCCTGGACTCCCTGAGCGGAGGGGACTTGTGTCCATGCTGTGGCTTGTAAGGGGCAGCTCCCTTCCCCGTCCCAGCCGGGTGGGGAGTCCTGTGTTGAGTGCGCCTGGAGTGCTCATCCTTGATCAGCTCTGCCCAGACCTCAGCTACAGGCCAGGCGTGGACGTGAGTTGTCCCCGTTTTCCCTATCTCTGCTCCAGGAGCATGGAGTCCAGGGTAGGAAAATCCTTATGTGGGGACTTGGAGGAGAGCGGGGAGTGCTAGTTGAGGTTTGCCCTAATGAAATGCTCTCTGGGCTGTTCTGGGGGTTGCTGCAGAAATGATATTTTAATGGGAATGTTCTTTTCTAAACTTTAACCAGCAAAGCCATAGAAGTGTGCGCCAGTTAATAATGTACCCGGTGAGTTGCTGAGCTGAAGTTTAACAGCCAGTTTAAAAAACAAGGTCGGAATTTAAAAAATAGGACACTGGGAGCATGCGTGTCCTGAAATGATTTCAGTGTTCCTGTTGGAATAAGCGATTTTGTGCTGACGGGGGGCTTCGATGCCCTGTATTCTGGCCTTTCCAGGAGGCCTCGGTGCTGGGCTCCCTGTCCCTGAAAAGTAGTTACTGAGCAGCCCATTTGTAGATGAGCCGCTTTGGGAAGCCACATTGCCGGGGCTGCTCTTCCCACCGTGGAGAGCCCAGTGAAAGTGGCCGAGGCAGAGAAGGGAACAGAAGCAGCTGCTGCTGGCACATGACCGCTGTAAAATCCACATGGCCCATCAGGGGCGTGGGTGACCCAGGATTAGAGCAGGGTGTGGCTTCTGCCTCAGTATCCGAGATGACAAAGTCCTTTGGCAGTTTGCTTTGGGAAAGAAGAGAGGTTTAAAAAAAAAATCTCTGAATGGAAAATTTAGGGAAACCGAAACAAAGGCTCCTCTTGGATTCCGAGTGGTGTGTGTTACTGTAGGAGATCGGGGCCTTTTGTCAGAGGCCCTGGATCTCAGGCCTCTGCAGCTGAGGCTCCCAATTTCACTTTCACACTCTGGCTGGTGACTCCAGGCGTCCCCGTGCCTGGCGCGAGCTCTCTGGTGCCCTGGTGGCAGTGAAACGGGAAATGAGCTCGGAGAGTGGACTCTGCCTGGCTTGTACCTATGTCTCTCAAGGTCCCTGACACTGGTGGTTGCTCAGTGGATGGTTGTGGAACATATGGGGTGGGACACACACGCACACACACATACACACACATACACACACACACTCTGGTCCTTCCCCTGAGTCTGTCCTCACTCTCCCAGCTCCATTGGAGTTCTCCTTCCCTGGCCTCTTGTGTGCCCTCGCTCCTCCCTGTTTTATTAGGAGACCTTGCCGGGCTGACATTGCACTAGCGCTTTATGTCTATTGCCTCACATAGCTGCCCTATGAAGTAGGTGCGAGCAATAGACCCAAAGGACTTGAAAGCAGGGACTCGAACAGATCCTTGTCTACCAATGGTCATTGCAGCATTATTCAAGAGTAGAACTAACTCAAGAGCCCATCAACAGGTGAATGGATAAGTAAAATGTGGCATGTACATACAATGGAATATTGTTTGCTTGTGAAATAGAATGAAATTCTGATACATGCTACCACATAGATGAACCTCAAAGACATGCTAAGTGAAATAAGCCGGACGGAAAAGGACAAATATTGTATGATTCTGAACCTCAAAGACATTATGCTAAGTGAAATAAGCCCGACAGAAAAGGACAAATATTGTATGATTTCACTTATTTTAGGTACCTGAAATAGTCAAATATAAAGAAACAGAAAGATTAGAAGTTGCCAGGATCTGGGAGGTGGAGGGAATGAAGAGTCATTGCTAATTAATGGTCATAGTGTTTCTGTGGGTTAATGAAAAAGTTTTAGAAATAGATAGTGGTGAAGATTACAACATTGTGGATACAACAAAAAAAGGACCCACTCCCCCTCCTTTTTTTTTAAGAAAAAGGAGGAAACAAGGGGAGGAGGCTAGGGCTGGGGTGGAGGGAGGTTAATTCTTTTGTCTGAATGTGGTGCAATTGCCGATCAGATGCCAGACTATCCCTATCCCTGGGCACCTGTGCCAGGTATTAGGGCTGCTAGAATGGGGCACCTGTGGCCACACCCTGGCCATTCTGACTGGCTGTACAAATAGCTCTCCAGGCCTCCCCAGGGGAATGGTCATCAAGATTTAGGCCGTGAAGTAGGGCCATTTGTCCCCTTCCTGTCCCCTCTCCCCAGTCAGCTGATGACAGCTTTGGTACTGCAGCCCAGCACCCTGTGATCGAGGACACACCTCCCGGCGCTCCATTGTCAGAACTCTCTAGTTTTTAGAAGCAGGTAATGGTTTTTCTCTGAGAGTTGGAGTCATGAAGTAGGGCAGGCAGGTTTCTGTGGAATTATTTTTAGGGCTTAGAATCCAGAGGTGGACGAGAGAAGCTGTATCTAGCTCCTACCCCACCACCAAAAAAGAAGAAAAATGTCCTAAAATAAAGCAAGGGACACAGAACCCGAAGATACTTCAACCAAATTGGAACACGTACCTCTAAAAATAAAAGATGCTGAAATCTGGAAAAGACCAAATATGGCTGCGTGGTCACGTGTTTGCTTCTCTGCTTTCCTGTTTTGCCACCGCCTGTCCCAGTACTGGAGCTGCACTGGGCGGGTGTCACTCATCCCCTGGAGACTGTGTAAAGGCCTGTCTTTCTTTTGTAAAAAATATATTTTATTGATTTTTTACAGAGAGGAAGGGAGAGGGACAGAGAGTCAGAAACATCGATGAGAGAGAAACATTGATTAGCTGCCTCTTGTACACCCCCTACTGGGGATGTGCCCGCAACCAAGGTACATGCCTTTGACCAGAATCGAACCCGGGACCCTTCAGTCCCCAGGCCGATGCTCTATCTACTGAGCTAAACCGATCAGGGCAAAAGGCCTGTCTTTCATGATGCATGCTCCCTGCGATGGGGAGTGAAGGCCACCTGTTCTGCAGATGTGGCGGCTAAAGCCAAGAGGGGTCATAGTGGCTGCCCCTGCTCCTCATCACCCTGTTTCCCCAAATGTCTGTTCAGACCTTGATGTTCCAGGGGAGGGGGCCTTAACTCAGAACCCGGCTCAGTGCTACCTGGTTCCCAAGGCTCCCGTGGCCAACCCCCATATCTCAGGCACTGTGGGTTTTCTGGTTGCTCCTGGGTGCTGGGCAGACCAGGGTGTATGAGAGAGAATCTCAGAAACACAGGTTCAAGGGAGGCTGCCCAAGGGCCGCATCCGGGTGCCTTTTCCCATGGCCGAACTTGAGCTTGCAGGAGACGGGACTGACGGTTGTTTTAGTGACTAAGTGTTGCCTGGAGACGATGAGACCACAGGGCCCGTCTCCAAGGGTTTTTATGCAGTCTCACAACAACAGTGTGGGGTGGGTATTGTAGTCACGCCCTGTTAGAGTGAGAAAACCTAGGGTAAGTACCTTGCCCAGGGTCACACCGCCAGCAAGAGGCAAAAATGGGATTTGAGCCCAGGAGTCTGTGTGCAGGGCCTGTGCACCTAGTGACCATGCAAGGCAGCCATTTCTGCCAAGGCCACGGGGCTGTCTGCTCACCGGAGGCACAGTGTCGGGACTCAGGGCCCTGCTGCTCCTTCCCCTGCCTCCTGCTTTGGGACAAAGGACAGAATAAAGGTTTCCCCACTGTCCCCCACTTACTTTCCTTCTGGACACGGGCGGTGTCACCCTACTTTGGCACACAGGCTCCTGTTTTCCGTCTGATGCATTTCGGTCAAGTCCACCACGGACGTATTTATCAGGCACCTACTTTGTGCAACCCTTCAGTTGGTGCTTCACTCCCAGGATCTCGTAACAGCCAAGGAGTTGGGTATCACTGCTCCCAATTTACAGGTGAGAAAATAGAGGCTCAGAGAGGTGAATGACGTGGCCAAGTTAAATAGCTAGTTCGTGGCAGAACCTCAATTTGATCTTAGGCCATCTGACTCAAAAATCCTTGGCCTTGCCCTAACTGGTTTGGCTCAGTGGATAGAGCATCGGCCTGGGGACTGAAGGGTCCCGGGTTCGATTCCAGTCAAGGGCATGTACCTTGGTTGCGGGCACATCCCCAGTAGGGGCTGTGAAGGAGGCAGCTGATTGATGTTTCTCTCTCAGCGATGTTTCCAACTCTCTATCCCTCTCCCTTCCTCTCTGTAAAAAAAATCAATAAAATATATATTTTTAAAAAATCCCCCCTCTTCCAAAAGGGTATGTGGGGCAGCCATGACCTTCTTTACCCCTGGCTCTGCCAAAACCCTACCTTCGGTTTTGATGATGCCAGGGTAGGTGTGAAGGCCAAGGTTGAAACAACATGTGTCTTTCTGGGAAAGATGCTGGGGGCAGAGATGGGTGAGGAGGGTCCTGCAGTCCTGCCCGGGGGACACTGACAGCTAGGATGCCCCTTCGGGCGTGGCCACGGGCGGGTGCAGGGCCGAGGGCCTCTTTTCTGGGCCACTTCTCCGGTTGCCTGTTGCCCGTAACTGTAAACTCTCCGGAGCTCTTGGCCGAGGGAAGCCGAGGGTGGATCAGGCCTTAGAGGGGCCAGGGCAGGTGTGAGAAGCAGGCGCTCTTTCCCCTCTGAGACTTGTCCTCGATGAGCTGTGTGGAGCCTGGCATTGGGATCAGCGCCGGGAGCTGGGGGACTTACTGCAGCCCTTCCTGGCTGAGTAGCCGAGATTCTGCCACCTCTTTCAGGCGCCTCCGTCATCCTGGTGAGTGGCAGAGGAGTTGGCGTGGAGCTTGGGAACCTCACTGAGGAACTTGCCGAATTAGCTGATTTTTCTAAAACTTGAGGGCTTTTTGTTCTAGGTTTGGAAAAAGCTGTAGCCAGAAAGTGAGGAGGAAAAAGCTTCAGCCAGAGACCAAGGGCACCGCCATGAGTGGGCTTTCTGGAGGGGTACGGGGGTGCTGCTGGCTGGGTCATGAGGACAGACTGGAGACGCGGGCGAGGAGTGGGGATGAGGTGATGAGAGGAAGCCAGAAGTCTGAGGACGGGTTTGAGGACCTGATGGGTAACTGGAGTGAGAGGTCCTTCCTGCCCGGGGCCAGCCCCCTGTGGGCCTCAGTGCCCCCATAGGCATTGGGAGGTCTAGGCCGGGGTGTAGCCGTTACACAGTAGTTGTTGTTTTTATGTATTATTTAAGGGCTTCTCCTGTGGCTGAGCAGGGGCCTGGGGTGGAGTGTCACCTTAGGGTGTAGGTTCCTTTCTCTGCTGGGCCCTGCGATCACCTGTTTGTAGTTAGCACCTGCTGCACCAGGGACTTCACCTGGGTCAGTCACAGACATGGGGAGCCTTCCTGGGGCCCCCGGGGAAGCTCTCCCCTCTTGCGTGGGCTCCTGCAGGGCTTGTTTCTACCGGGCTGGTGTGCATGTCCCCTGTCCCACCCTCCCCTCCCCTCCCCCCTGATCCTCACCTCACCGTCCCTGGCACCCAGGCCTCGGGACATATTTGAGTCAATCCAGGGAGGTTTGGAATCCAGGTCTTTAGCGGCTTCTTGTCTCATTCCTGTTTCCTGGGCCAGCGCCGGCCCTGCATGCCGGGGCCTCCTGCTCTGGGTGCCAGTCACCTGGGGGCAGTGCTTGCTTCTCCAGGGCTCTGTGGCTGAGAGAGGAGGGGGCTGCCAGGGGCTGTGCATTCGGGACAAAAAAGGGTCCAGGAGTGAAGGGACCACAGGGATTGAAAGGAGGCATGGCCCACGGTGGATCAAGAAGCCAGTTCACCGTAAAGGCTATGGTTGGTGGAGCCATGGGATAGTGTGAAGGGTGGGTGTGCACACGCTCGGCCTGGGTGGGAGAGTGGAGGGTTGGGTCGTGGAGTGCCTAGGAGTCCTGGCCATTACTCATCCTCCGGTTATCAGTGGGTCCCTTGGGGAGAGTAGGTTTCAGCTCTGAAAATCCACCATTGTCACCCGGGCTCCTTCTCCTGGGTTTGGCCTGGGGTGAGCCAGGTATGGGGGTGCGGGCCTCCATGGCTTCTGAGGGGAACCCTCAGTCCCCTCCACCCAGGAGCCACGTTTGCGGGAGAGCTGGAGCCAGGAGCTGCGCATTGATAGAGAAGTGTTTTCATCCTCGGGGGCGTTAATTAACACAGATTAGATTTCAGTGGAGTGGGCCTTTTGTTGCGGGAGCCTTCTAATCAAGGTAGTCTCAATGCTGCTGTGGTTTCCCCGAGCCCATTCAGGTTCATTACTTTGTTCTGTTACCACCCGGGTATTCAGCCCTGATGTGATTACTTATGGTCCCCCTGGGTCCAGTTTTTCAAACTCACTTTCACTACTGACCTGCATCTCCCTCAGGCATCACCCTCGTAGGTGCTGAGCCTGGAAAAAGATAACCCAAGCATGCACACACGTTTCTTGGCTCCGTGAATTTATTAAACATTTACCAATGTGTTTTCTCAGTTTCCTGAGGTCATCTGGCAAAACAAGATGGGCTTAGCATGGTCTTTCCAGTTGTCCTGTTTATTAATAATTCTGTCAGTTCCCACCATTTGCAGAGAGACTAGTAGTAAACCAGACGGTGGTGACCGGGAAGACAGGAGGAAACAAGGCTAAGGCCCTGTGGCTGGTGGCCGGTCATCAAGTATAAAGATGGGGTGCTTCTTGGTTTGAGCCCCCTAACCTTGACACTTCCATTCTTGCAATGGCACTGTTTGTGCTTCTGGGTGAGAGCCTTCATGCTTTGTCTTTTCAATATTTTTTTTTCTGTCCTTACCCCTGCTATGTAATTAAGGAATTAGCAAAGAAGAAAATAAGTCACCCATAATCCTACCACCCCAAGGTACAGATACTTGAGATCTTAGCATATTTCCTTCTAGATTTTTGGAGGCATTTAAAAAAATATTATTGAGGTCTTATACACACTCTCTCTAAGACTGTATAATTGATGCTTGCTGAATAGTTCTTTTTCTTATTACAGATATAATGCATATTGCAAAAATTTGGAAAATACAGAGAGGAAAAGTACTAATTGTTTCTCCATTTGGTGATAACCACTCTTAGTGACTATTTGTATGTACACACTGACAATCTCTTCTCAAGCATATAGCATTCTCTCTCACCACAATTTGGGAGCATGCATATGCAGGCATCCTTTCTTTCCACTCTTTACTTAAAAATATCCCACAAATGTGTATCATAACATAAAATTTTCTTTTGAGACATGATTTAAAAAAATAATTTATTTACGTGAAACTTAAGTAATATAAAATTTACCATTTTAAAGTGAACAGTTAGGCCCGCTGGCATGGCTCAGTGGTTGAGCATCGACCTATGAACCAGGAGGTCATGGTTCGATTCCCAGTAAGGGCACATGATTCCCTGTATGGGGCATGCAGAAGGCAGCCGATCAATGATTCTCTCTCCTCATTGATGTCTCTATCTCTCTCCCTCTCCCTCCCTCTTTGAAATCAATTAAAAAAATAAATGAACAGTTCTGTGGCATTTAGTACACTTATAATATCATGCAATCAGCACTTCTGTCTAGTTCCAGGATATTTTCTCACTCACAACTTAAACTCCTGCCTTGTTTCTATATCTCTCTCCTTCTCACTCTCCCTTCCTCTCTGAAATCAGTAAGAACATTTTTTTTAAAGTTAAACTCCTTACCCATTAAGCAGTTTCTCCCATTTTCCCCAGCCTCTGGCAACCAACCAATCTGCATTCTGTCCTATAGGGACAGAATTGATCTATTCTGGATATTTCATGTAAATGAAATCATACACGAGATATTTTTAAAGCTGTGTGGTATGCTTTTATGATCTATTAGAACAGGCCCTGGTGGTCTTCAGCATAAGGTCCCACCATCAACGAGCTGGGATTCTGTCATATGGATATACTATAATTTACCCAACTAATCCCTTGTTTCTGGACACTGAAGTTGTTTCCAGTTGTTTTTTTTTTTTAAATATGTTTTATTTTTTTACAGAGAGGAAGGGAGAGAGATAGAGAGTTAGAAACATCCATGAGAGAGAAACATCGATCAGCTGCCTCCTGCACACCCCCTACTGGGGATGTGCCTGCAACCAAGGTGCATGCCCTTGACTGGAATCGAACCTGGGACTCGTCAGTCCACAGGCCGACACTCTAGCCACTGAGCCAAACGGGTCAGGGCTGTTTCCAGTTTTTTAATGCCTCATGAGTAGTAATGTGTTGCACATCTTTGTGCATATTTTTTTTTTTTTTGGAATTTCAGATTAGTGAGGACATGTATTCTTTCTTTTTAATTGAGTTTATTGGGGTGACATTGGTTAATAAAATTACATAGGTTTCAGTATTTTATATCATGAAATTCTATAATATATCCCCTGTATTGTGTGTTCACTATCCCTAGTCAAGTCTTCTTCAGTCACCATTTATTCACCCTTTACCCTTTCCTACCTCCTCCCAGTCTTCTCTCCCTCTGGTAATCATCATACTGTTTTCTGTGTATATGAGTTTTTTCTTTTTTTGTTTTTCTTAATCTCTTCACCTTTTTCACCCTGACCCCAAACCCTCTCTACTCTGACAGCTGTCAATCTGTTCTCTGTATCTCTGAATCTGTTTCTATTTTTTTGTTAGTTTATTTTGTTCACTAGGTTCCACATATAAGTGAAATCAGATGGTATTTGTCCCTCTGACTGTCCCCATATCCATCCATGCTGTTGTAAAAGGTAAGATTTTCCTTTTTTATGGCCAAGTAGTATTCCATTGTGTAAATGTACCACAGCTTTTTTATCCACCCATCTACTGATGGGCACTTGGGCTGCTTCCAAATCTTGGCTACTGTAAATAACACTGCAGTGAATATAGGGGTGCATATATTCTTTGAATGGTTGTTTTGGGTTTCTTTGCATATATTCCCAGAAGTGGAACTGCTGGGTCATAAGGCAGTTCCATTTTTAATTTTTTGAGGTAACTCCATACTGCTTTCCACAGTGGCTGCACCAATCTGCATTCCCACCAGCAGTGCATGAGGGTTCCCTTTTCTCCACATTGATTTATTGATGATAGCCATTCTGACAGGTGTGAGGGTGTGAGGTGATATCTTATTGTGGTTTAATTGGCGTTTTTCTGATGATTATTGACATTGAGCATCCTTTCATACGTTTGTTGGCAGTCTGTATGTATCCCTGTTAATTTAGTTTGAATGTGGTTGTGAAGTAAACACTCTTGTTTCCTTGAATGAGGCACTCTTGCCTCCGACCTTTGGCCTCCTCCTGGCTTTTTTGACAGCTTTATCTCTTCCCAGAAAAGCACTTCCTTAGCAAGGGTGACTAATGCCTCATTCAAGGTGATAATAGCTCACATTATAGCAAGTTAGCAATTAAGAAGGTAGCACTTAAACCTGCCACTTCCGCTGGGATCATCTGGGCTATTTTTGCTTAATCTTTCTGTTCTTCGAGGGTAGCATAGCTTCTATAGAGGCTGGTAAACTGCTTTAGGTGGAACTGAAAGGGCTCCCTGGTGCTTTCAGAACTTGTAACTGCCAGAGGCCCCAGGTAGAGTGATTTGCTGCTTCCTGTCTCTCTACAGGTGCAGGAAGTGCTAGGGTAAGAATGTGAATTGCTCTGTGTAGACAGATTGTGGATTAGGGCACAGCCAAGAACAGGCTTCCTGCAAAATCCAAGGCTGGCAGGATATTTCTTTATCCCGGTCACAGACCTGGATTGGGGTTATTAAAACATGAGCTACCTTTGACTCTTACTGCGGGCATGGGGCATGGGATCATTAAAATCGTCAGCTGATTCTGGGAGAGGTGGAGATTGTCACAGACCGGCCGATGGCAGAAACGCTGGAGTGCAATTAATATTTGCTTTGACTTTGGGCAAGGCCCTTCTCCCTCCAGGAATCAGATTGTCTGTACTTTAGGGTTAGTGCCCCCCTTAGAACTGCACTTGCTAGGGCACCATGGATGACTCTTCCCTCCAAACCTAGTACGTGTCTGGGACAAGAGTGAGCGTTCAACAGGCACATGTGTGGGCACACACCTGCTCACCCACACATATTCCTATGAGCTGCTCCATTATGACAGTAGAATCTGCCCATTTGCTTGGTCCCTATGGAAGGTATCCAAAAAGAACACATTTCTTTCAAGCTAGGTCACTGGGTGTGATCCTCCCCCCACCCCGCTTTCTAAGAGGCTGTATATGGTCTTTAAAATCTCCCCTTTCTAGAAGACTGGGTCTCTAACCATGCCCTAGTCATTTTAGATCCCTTGTGTGGACTCACTAAGCCTGCCTTCATTTTTGATAACTGGGATCGGTCCTGAAAATCCCATTCCCCCTTTCCATTCTACAGCTTTCTGGAGGTAGTCCTTACTGTTCTTTATGGAAATTATGGACTGCTGGCTCATGTTTGACATGGCCTGGAGGAAAACAAAAACTTAGAACTCTCTCTAGATCAGTAAATTTCTTTAAGCATCATTGATCCTCAGCCTAAGTGTATATATTATCTCCTCTATTATTCTGTAAGCAACTGACACATTCAATTGATTAAAACACTAAATGCACTTCTACTGCATGCCAGGCACTATACTAGATGCTAGGAGAAACAAAGATGAGCCCATCATGGTTCCTCAAGATGTCCCAGTCCAGTGGGGACAATTAAATACATAAACAACTGTAATGTGACAGGTGTTCTATGGGTATACCATAATTTACCTAACTAACCCCTTGTTTCTGGACACTGAAGTTGATTAGAATACCATAGGAACATAGATTGGGGGAGGAGAGGCAACCCATTCCATGGGATAAGCTCAATAGGAAGCAGTATTTGAACTGGGTCTTAAAGGATGGGTAAGAAGTTGCCATATGGATATATGGATGGGTAGCAGAAGAGTATTCTGGGAAAAATTCATTCATTCATTCATTCATTCAGCAAATCTGTCCTCTTAGCCTGCTGTAGTCTAGGCCCCATGGTTTGTTAGGAGTTTAGATTTTCTGCTTTATAACCTCTAGGGTGCCTTAACATAGTGCTTTGCATACAACAGTTGTTTGGGAAATATTTGAGTAGATTGAAAAAAAATCCATCTGACATTTGTAGAAACTGACTTTCAAATGAAACTGTTTATGAAAATAAAGCATGAAACAAATGTATGGTGTGTAGTTAATATTTAACTCTCATTAGCTGTATTTATTTAGTTCCCTTCTCAAGAAATTTATTTGGATGATTTCTGTGACTTCTCAAATAACTACAGCATCCTATATTATTAGTTTTATTCTGTGCTCTGATAGTGCTGGGTAAGAGAACATTTATGGTGATGTTTTTATTTTATTTCATAATTCTTTTATTGTTTAAGAAATTATATAGAGCCAGAAGCCCTACAATACCCTCTTAAAACTTGTGGAGTTTCCTCGTCTTCATCTTAAGTTTGTTTCTCAGCTAATAATGCCCTGAACTTCCTTTCTGACTTCTTGATTCAGTTTAGTTCCTGTGGGTCTGAGGACTTAGTTTCTGAACTTTATATAAGTTTCTGTTTGGTGAGTCAACTTTCTGATCATGATAAAGGCCAAATTATTCTTTTATGAACCTGGTACAGGGTTTCTTGAGGGGGAAGGGAAAGAAAAACATAAGCACCCTCAAAGTCTGCTTTGTGTTTCCCTGCAGAGTAAATAGTGGACTTTTCATTTATTTGAACAACAAAAGTAAAATAAAATAAAATAAACACAAACTAGAAAAACATTGTCCAATCAGCCAGGTAAATTTACCTTTAGTAGGCAGGTTAAGTTCTGCCCTTAAATGCAATACTATCACCTGGCCGGTGTGGATCAATGGTTGAGTGTTGACCCATGAACCAGGAGGTCACAGTTCAATTCCAGTCAGGGCACATGCCTGGGTTGTGGGATTGATTCCCAGTAGGGGGGTGCAGGAGGCAGCCGATCCAAGATTCTCTCTCATTATTGATATTTCTATCTCTTTCTCCCTCTCTCCTCTTCTCTCTAACATCAATAAAAAAAATACTAAAAATTACAATACTAGTATGATTTAGTTACACATTAAAAGTTAATAAATAAAGGGCTTTAATGTAAACTTTGTCAGTGTAGGTTCTTCTGTTTCAGTACAAAATATGTCATGTATAAAAGGAAATCTTGTGTTTCAAACATGTGACCAAGGGTCTTAGTTTATTACCATTCTGAAAAGCCCTGGTCCTCTCCATTTGGTGTAGCTTATTTAATTTTTAGATTGAAGTGGTGTACATAATTGTTCTTATTTGTCCTTTGTTTTTTTTTTTTTTAAAAAAATACAAAACCTTAGAACTTTAAGGCTTCTCATAAAAGAAAAGAATTTGAAGGCTTCTTGTAGGTTATAGTCACTTGGGCACTCACGTAAGATCTTCCTTTGGTTTCTTCATAGTCATTTATTCTTATATTCATTTAATCAACCAATACAAGGCATTTAGCTGATTTCTGTGAAGAAAACCAAAGTCTAAAACTGGTCTGTGAGACCATATAATCCAATGGGATCTAGTAATATCATATCCATGACTCTACATTTGCCATTCCCTCTGCCTAGTGTGCCCTTTCTTTGTCCCCTCTTATGTGTCTGACAACTTAATCCTTAGCCTTCCAGGCTCAAACCTCTATGAAGTTGTCTCTACCCTCCCTGTGTAGCTCAGGGCAGTGGGTCCCCAACCTTGGGCTATAGATTCTCAAGGGGAATTTGCCGTTGTGGCCCCACAGGCAGTTTTAGCCTCACACACCCCTATCCTTAGCCGTACACCATCTGATCAGTCCCTCAACTAGCCTTTCACACCTCCAGGGCGATGCACACAGGGCTACTCTGCATGGAACACCTTCTTCCCAACATCTTTCCCTCACTCGGTATTCAGGTCCGATTCCCTTTTTCCCGCCCTTAGTTGTAGCATTTATTAACTAGTAAAAACTTACCTTGGCTGCTGTTCTGGTCTTTCCCCTCCCCTTCACCCTCCTATCTCCAGTTTGGTTTCTTTCCCTCCTCTGAATTCCTGTGGCTCATGATTGCTGTACTCTGATGGCATTTGCTACTTTCTTTTTGTACTTTGGTCATTTCTGTTCACCCTTTTTTAACTCCTTTGCTAGACTCTCAAGGCAAGATCTGATTCTTAATTCTCCTCTTTATTCCCCCAAGTACCTAGCACAGGCACAGTGGGCAGTCAGACATTGGAATAAATGAATGATCTCGGGTTTGGGGATTGTGGTAAGTTATCTGCTTAGTGATGTTTCTCAGTGTTTTCCGCAGACTGTCTTCATAGGATTGATGTGTATATGATGGGGTGCTTATTAACAAGGCAGGTGTGTCAGGGCCCTATCCAGGTTTGCTGAACCAGAATCTCTGAAGTCTGAATTTTTAGCAAGCGCTCTCCTCCCCACCTGGGTGATCTCACTCACATGAAAATCTGAGAAGTCCTGGCTTAAGGGACAATGAGCCAACCGTATAGATGTGTAAATGCACTTCCGTATAAATGCATTTCCGCTGCTGAGCATCAAGAGTCTTCTGGATGAGGCCTGGGAGGGGTGCAAGCCCCCTGTCTACCCCTCTCCTCTTCCAGGGAAGATGGGGCTGTGGGGGGGAAGGCGTGGCTTTTGTGCAATGGTGAATGGGAAGAGAGCACAAAGCGGGGGTGTTATCAGGAAATGGGTGGACAGACATGGCTTGCTAAATAGAGATGGGGAGAGGGTAAAGAGGGGGAGTTGGGGGGCTTTCTGGGAAGAGGAACCAACTTGTGCAAGGCATGGAGATGAGGACACGACAAGCCAGAGTGGGGAGATGACAAGGGGTCTGGGTTGGCTGGATCTGGATGGAATGCATGAGGGGAAACAGAAGAAAGACTCAGGTGACAAGGGCTTGGATGCCATGCTTCCTGCTCTGAAGACGATGCTGAGGAGGCTGGAGGCTGGGCATCTGTGTGGCCCTGTCCCTGCTGGGTCTGCTGTTCTCTCTGTGGGTGAGGATGTCCCTGGGGAGCAGGGGAGTTGGGGAAGGGCTTTGTGGAGAGGGCTGGGGATCCTGGAGCTCATGATTAAGTCCTAAAACACTCCTATCCATATTTGATGTGGGAAAGTATCTTTTCAAGTTCCTGTGCTTCCCCCCACCCTCCTCTAATCTTCTCCAGCTGCTGTGCAGTGTGTGTGTGTGTGTGTGTGTGTCCGTCCCTCTTTCATCCTGCCTCACAGCTCGCCCAGTCATCTGTATCTATGTGTGTGACGTGTGTATATGTGTGTGAATATACGTATTTGTGCAGGTACCGCCTTACCTGCCTTCCTTTCTGGTTGCTGTGACTATTGTCACCTTCCTGGTATGAGGGAAATGGAGGGTGAGGCGGTGCAGGGCATTCTGATACTTTCCCATGTGCTTTTACAACCCCAGGCTGAGAGAGGAGCCTCTTCAGTGGTAGCCACAGGGGCTTGCAGATGCTGCAGCTCACAGGCTGCTGGGCTCAGGCGCAGAGTGCTTCCCTGCTGGGGGGGGAGGGGGGGAT
>NW_006286675.1:8142628-8143931 GCF_000327345.1 Myotis davidii | reverse complement strand
GGGAAGGGGGGGAGGGGGAATGGGGGTGTGTGCTTGCAGATGCCAAGGTAGCCCAGATGACCCAATCACTCTGCCCTTTCACTGCGGGATTAGGGGCCCAGGAATTCCTCAGCTGGGTTGAGGGATTTAAACTTGAGAATGACTCCTTCTTCCTCTTCTTTGATCAGTAGAGAGGAAAATACTTCACAGAGCAGAGAGGAGGCTGCGGGAATGTTCCCCCAGGTCTCCTCTGTGGTGTGTGTGTGAGTGTTGCCAGAGCCGAGTCTAACTGAATGCTCATTAAGACCCACAGCAAGTTGGGGCCTGTCAGTAATGAATACTCTTTGCTGTTTGCTACAGAAATTTCATTTCAACACCTGATTTGCCTTCAAATACCCTGATTTGCTATTCTAATTAGGCACTGAAGTCGGCATTGTGGGCAGCTTTGAGGCACCCTCTGTGTATCCCTGATCTGCGAGCCTCTTGGGAGACACTTGAAGTGAAATTCTTTGAACACATCAAAAAAAGTCAACACCAACAAACAGAAATTGCAGTGATTCCCAAGCCCTAAATATATTCACATCCAATTTCAAAGTTCCGACTCCCCTCCCTTTAAAGTTGATGTAATCCTGCCTTGTGATATGAATGAGGAAGGAGGGTTCACACTTTCAGTGTGTGTGTGTGTGTGTGTGTGTGTGTGTGTGTCTGAGTGTCTGAGGGTTGGGGGCTCTGGCAGCTGGGGGTATCCAGTCCTCTTTCGTGCTGGTTATCAGGTAACTAACTGGTTGGGAGAAACCCAGAGGCCTCAGCTCTGGTTGACAGGGTACGGGGTACTGACTCCCCCAGCCGGCTCTGCCCACTTTTCAGTCTCTGGGAGGACTGATGGGGAAGTGTGGGCAGTGCCGCAGGCGGTCTCTGCTGCCCCCGTGAGGAGGACTTGGGAAGGCCAGGACCTTTCCGGATGGAGCCAGCCTCTCTGGCTTCCCCTAAATGACGCCACAGAGGAGGGAGTCTGGGGAGCTCCTGTCTGTGGCTTGGTCATGAGCAGACTAGGATTGTGAGGCAGAGAATATTCTTTTCCTTTAAGAACAAAAACAAAAGCACAAGTGATTTAATGGCAGAGTAAAGGGTGATGGCCTCTGAGGCCAGAGAGTGAAACCAGGAGACTTTGTAGGACTTTTGTTCCTGATCAGTTGCCTGCTAGGCACATAGTCCAGCCTTTCCCTAGGCCCAGATCTCTGTTTCTTCTTTTAATTTGGCCTTTGCTGCACTCAGGTGCTGTGCCTTCTTCCCTTCAGATCACTATCTGTAGGGCCTTCTAACA
>NW_006286675.1:8131547-8142567 GCF_000327345.1 Myotis davidii | reverse complement strand
TCACGTTGCAGCCCCTCACTCCCAAACAGTCCCAGGTACTCCTGGACCCTAAGTTTTTATTCTGTCCCCGCTAGAAAACCTTATGGAACGTGCATTTATCTAGGTGACAAACTCCTCTGATCTAGATCTCCCTCCCCTCCTATCAGGTTTAGAAAACCTTATGGAACGTGCATTTATCTAGGTGACAAACTCCTCTGATCTAGATCTCCCTCCCCTCCTATCAGGTTTGAACCCATCCATCCATCCATCCATCCATCCATCCATCCAACACTTACCAAGCACCATAGGGTTTTGTGAAGTTTCTGATACAGAGACACATACAGCAGAGAGGAGTACAATCTTCAAGATACTCTCAGGCCGTCGGGGAAGGTGGACAACAGTCAAGGACGGGGCAAGCTTGGTGGGCTGTGGGATAACAGAGAAGGAGCACCTGTGTGAAGGCGGGCCAGGTTCGCTAACGGTCACCCAGTGTTTGTCAGAACACACTAGGTGCTGGAAAGAAACGTAGTGATTTTTAGTTTTAGGAAGAATAATGAAGTCTTTGCATTATACAGACCTTCAAATTAAGTTTGATGAAAAATATTAACTCTTCTGAGCCTCAACTTCCTCATCTGTAAATTGGGTAAGGCATAATAATAGCACCGGCCTCAGAGGATTGTTGTTAGGACATGATGTGTATTTGTGGAACATAGTACCTGTTCAGTAAGTATTGGTTATGTAATTATTATCAAAGTCAGACAAGGAATTTTCTCTAGGATCGTTGGATGGAAGTCACTGATGCAGAGTAAAGCATTTTCAACAGTTTGCTCAGCGTGAATTCAACAAGCCTTAAAAACATGTCTATTGTACCAGGCCTCCGTGAAAGGAATAACTCCAACGGCTCAATTTAACGGAAGAAATGGACTGGATGGAGACTTACACCCTGAGCTGTCAAGTGTGTGTTTTTGCACATTGGATTTTTTTTCTTTTGAAGGAGAAGCATTTTACTACTTGCAAAGTGGTTTGGTGTGGTCATTCCCAAAGAGAGGCAACATCAGAATCACCTGAGAAATGTCTTAAACATGCAGATCCTGGGGTCCTGCCTTTCTCCCCTCCCCCAAGCTGCTCCAGTGTATCTGAGCAAGGCCTAGAAGTCTGTGTTGAAATAAGGACTTCCAGGCAATTCTGCTTCGTGGCTCAATTAGGGAACCCAGGGCAGAGCTCAGGGTGTGGGGCCAATCCTGGGCTTAGTTTCTCCTGGTGCTGCCTCCATCTACCTGGGTGACCTCCTGGTCACTTGGCTCTGGAGTGCCAGTGTTATTAGGCATGGCTATTGGAGGAGGTGACGGGTGTGAGCAGTTGTGTGGGTGCTAAGTGGATGTAAGGTTTTGCAAAAAAAAAAAAAAAGGTTTCTAAATCTGTTATTTCACATTCACAGCACATCTCAATCCAGACTAACTGAATCCCAAGTGCTCAAAAGCCACACATGGCTAGTGACTACCACTTAGGACAGCACAGACCTCAAGCTGTCAAACTGCAATCACACATGCCTGGCGCAGTCCCTGCCTCCACCCACGGCAGGAAAGTGTGTGGACAGACCACTGCTGGGAATCAAAGGCTTTTTAACAGCAAAGAATTTGCTGTCAGGCCAAAGCACAGGCTCTTGCTCCTTATTTTACAAAATTAAATCCTATCAGAATCAACCACACACACACACACACACACACACACACACACACACTGCCCAGGCTTCAGAGATAAATGTTGGGAGGTGGTAACACTGATTATATCATTGGGGGAAGGAGTGGGACTGGGAAGAAACGATTATTATAATGAAAAACTAGGGGGATAAATGGTGATGGAAGGAGACTGGACTTGGAGTGGTAAGCACACAATACAATATACAGATGATGTATTATAGAATTGTACACTTGAAACCTATATCATTTTATTAACCAATGTCACCCCGATAAATTCAATTTTTAAGAAAAGAAAGAAAAAATGGGAATGACCCATTTTTGGGTCATTTGGCTTTAGTCTTGGAAGCCAGTTCAAAAGTTTACAGTGTTTTCTTGTTTGCTAATTCAAAGGGTAGGTTTTACATTTGCAAAAGGGCACACTTTGCATTTGCAAATTCAAAGCCTCGGTTTTACATCCAGGACAGTTATTCTGCGTCATTGAACTCAACCTTGAATGTTTGCAGTGCTGCTTATTATCGTGGTGTTTTTTAAAAGCAGGAATTTCATGAAATTCTTTCTGAAGGGCATCTGGGGTGTATCTACTGTTTTAAAAGAGCGTCTCCCAGCACTTCTAGGAGGGGCAAGAAAAAAGCCTAAGTGGAGAAATTGCCGTGCTTAGATTGGATTTTTATTGCAAAGCTGCAAAGCCCAGAAGACACCAGTTTACAGTGGACACTGCAATTCATTTCTAACTGTGGGCTGGAAATGAAACTGCTATGAAATAGTAATAAGAGCTCTGCTTACCTTTTTTTCTTGACATTTTTTTTTCTTATCATCTTTGGCCTCTCCTTCGCCCTCTGCCTTCTCTCTCCCCTGATGTTGTTTTGAGATTGCAGTGTGTGAGGTCCAGCCAGGCACTCACATGGCGAGGTTGAGAAAGGCAGATTTAGCTCCCAAGTAATAGGCAAGTGGGAGTGGGCACTGGTTGTTCATGGAAAAGGAGACCTGGCTCTGAGGGGGTCTGCTGGTGGTATATGGGTTCCTGACTTCTTGTAGGAAAAATTTCACAACATGGGTCCAGGTGAAGGTTAGAGATCTTCATTAAAGCCCGGGACAATGAAACAAGGGAAGGCTGGGGAAATGAGCCCAGGCTGGTCTACTTTGAAGTCAGGGAAAAGGGGCCTTGGGTCAGGCTCAGGGGGTTTGCCTGGGACAAACTACCACTGCCCATTGCTGCCCTGCCTGCAAGCCTCATGGAGTCCCATAGCGTTTGAGAGATGTATGCCTGTGGGGGAAGGAGGAAGGGAGAAGGTGTGGGAGTGCTCCTGGGAGGGAGAGCATGACTTTCCTTTGAGGGGTTTTAAAGGCTGGGCATTTAGGGGAGGTCTTAGGGAAGGATCTCAATAGAAAATTCATCAGCTTTGCACTGATAGTGCAAAATGAGATTTATTCTCTTAACTTCATCTGTTCTTGGGTGGATGGCAAATGGCACTAGTTGGATTTCTGCCATCTATCTCCCTGAGTAAGATGACTTAAGCTATTTACCCTCTGGTTGGGGAGGAGAAGTGCAACCATTTACTCTTAAGTATCCTTGGTTTAGGGAAGATAGGATTCACTAGATGGCTGCAAAGTGCTGTTTAACTATCTGTCTCAGTTTCCCTATTCCGCTTGTCCTGGCTTACTAGCCTGCCTCATGGTCACTGAATTTCTCCCAAAATGGCAGCAATCCTGGGAATTGAGAGCAGTTTTTTCATCTCTAAAGTGGCAGTGCTCAAATTCTCAGGTCTGCCTCGTGGTAGGATAATGAGAAATAAAGAGAAGCAAAAAGGCAGGATGGATGTCAGGGGTTCAGAAATAGTCCATAGTAAAAGCCCAGCTGAAGATCAAGGTTCCCCGCCATTAACTGTTTCCGTTGCAATCTCTCTTGTAGAGGCCTCAGATCTTTCTCCTGCTATCGTTTAAGGGAATAGAATGTCTCTATATAGTTAAAAAAGACACAGAGCCTGACCCCAATTTGAATTCCAATTCTGCTACTTATTAGCTGTGTGAACTTGGGAAATCTATTTGACCTCTCTGTGCCTCAGTTTCTTACCCTCTGGCTTGCGATAGAAGGCAGGCCCAGAGGGATAAGAATGACGGGCCTAGGTGTTGCCAAGCTGGCTAGCCTGGGGAGCAGGAGGGAAGAAAAAAGGGATAAACAGTGGCCTTGAATGAGCTGCTTTATGAGAGTGACTTTTAAATGGGGTTGATAGAACCTGTTGTGAGGTTAATCATTCGAATACCTTAGAACAGTGCCTGGAACATAGTAAACACTTTGTGAATGTTGGATTTATTCAGTCGGCAATATTTGTTCCTTGCCTTCTGGTGCTGTTCTAAGCATTGGGCAGAGCAGTGAATGAAGCAACAAAACTCCCTTGGAGAGAGGCACCTTTAATAGAGGAATTCAAGGTGTGTTTGTTAATGATAATCATCAGAGTATGTGCCCTACCGTAGGGGTCTTTACACAGTGCTGCTTTATTTTATCCATTGGGTTTTGATGACGAGATTTTAATTTTTAGAAAAGGGTTCTACTACTAAACAAAACATAGCAAATACAAAACCTCGCCCACCTGACTCTTCACCGTGTGACTTTGGGCAAATGATATTAACTCTCTGTAGCTTCATTTCCTCAGGTAAAAAAAGAAGTGCATAAATAATATCTCATTCAAAGGAGAGTGTGACTATAAATGTTATGTTAAATGAGAGAATGTCTGTAAAGCTCTTAGATATGCTTGACTCCTAGTAAGTGTTTTGTAAACGTTAGCTGTTATTGCCATCGCTTCTAGTTGTAGAGATTCTCTACATCAGCCTGGTGGAAGGGGAAACGGAATCATTTCTCCTGTCGTGCCCCTCTCCGTGGGCTAGACTGTTCATGAGTGCCTTGGAAACCATCTTCTTTTTTAGAGAAAAACAACGGAGAGCCGGACTTTCAATAGAGCTGCCCAAAGATGGAGTCATTTTCCTTGAGAGGTAGTGAGTCCCTCATCATTGAGGGTGTCCAAGTGGCCTGCAGAGATGTTATAAAGGGAAGGGCCTGTGTTTGTGGTGTTGAGGCTTGCTTTTAGCTGTGAGATTCTGGAGCCTCTGTTTGCTCATCAGCATTTGATTGAACTGGGCAAGGAGACCCTAGGGAATGGCACCCTAACAACCCCCCCACCGTGGGGCACCCATGTGTAAAGCGCAGCTGGTGACCTCAGGGGCTTGCTGGGTGGGTGGGGCATCACTTTGACATTGCCTCTAAAACGCTCCTTCTCCCCAGTGTAGTTATTTCTTGGAGGTGGGCGCTAGGCTTGAGTTAGCGAGAGGCATGTCACTCCTTCATCACATTGTTTATCCAGAGTCAGGGCACTGGGTGCTGGTGCCACACTCATCCTTACACCCCTTCTCGGGGATGGAGTGGACTGAATGACTCCAGAGCGAGGTGGCTGGTGGAGGAGCGTGCAGCCACTGCCAGCTATTAATTATGGTCCCACTCACTCCTCCAGCTTCATTTGCCACCTGGACTTGATTGCGGAACGTGAAAAAGCAAAGGCACTGTGTTTGCTAGATTTATTTGCTCTTTTTTTTTAAAAAAAATGATAATTATCTTAAGAAAGACAAACAACATCCTGGTTTTGTCAGGGAATTTAGTTGCTTTTAAAAGAACTACTTCCTGAGCATTTACTAGCCTGGGGCACCTGCTGGCCACCAGAGGGCAGAAGAGATGAGATGTTGCTTCCCCTTTCCCCGAGAATAGCTCAGTTCTTCCATTCCCTTAAAGTGCCTACTATGTGCCAGACACTGTGTGAGGGCCTGGAGATACAGGGCTGAGAATAAGACACAGTGGTCCTTCTCCTCCTAGAACAGTGGTTCTCAACCTTCTGGCCCTTTAAATACAGTTCCTCATGTTGTGACCCAACCATAAAATTATTTTCGTTGCTACTTCATCACTGTAATGTTGCTATGTTATGAATCGTAATGTAAATATCTGATATGCAGGATAGTCTTAGGCGACCCCTGTGAAAGGGTTGTTCGACCACCAAAGGGGTCGCGACCCACAGGTCGAGAACCGCTGTCCTAGAAGCTTTAGCCCAGATGGGAAGACGCATGCTGAGTAAGTGACTTTAGGGTCCTGATTGGTTGTGAAGGGGAGACAGACCCACACAGACTGCATGGTGGTCCTTCCCGACCCTTCTTGCCCAGCCCCCAGTGGCGTGGCTTTGGTTTGGCAAACCCGGCAGCATTGTCGGGTCTCCTGGGTTTCTGGCTCACTTCCTATGGGCTGTCTGGGTCTCATCAGGTCCTGGATGTCAGGGACATGTAGCTGGTCTTTGTCACCTCGTCCTGGTCGATGAATCTCTGCCCAGCAGCTCAGGGAAATCCCCAGCCCTTTCACCCCACACACGTCTCTGTGCCAGGGCAGCCTTTCCCCGTTCATAATCTTCTCAGCAAACCAGGAATCCTCTGGCTCATGATAGAAGGCAGGCCCAGAGGGATAAGAATGACCGGCCTAGGTGTTGCCAAGCTGGCTAGCCTGGGGAACAGGAGGGAAGAAAAAAGGGATAAACAGTGGCCTTGAATGAGCTGCTTTATGAGAGTGACTTTAAAAAAAATTCCAGTTTTTTAGAGCAGTTTTAAGTTCCCATCAAAACTGAGCAGAAGGTGAGGAGATTTCCCACATAACCTACCCCCACTTAGACACAACCTCCCCCATTTGGACACATATAGAATGACTTTTAGATGGTTTTGCAGGGTTTTCAACCTAGATTTTGTGACTCTTCTATGCTCTGCAGTGTTCCCTAAACGTTAGGCATTCCTTCCACCTCTACATTTTTTCAGGAGCCATGTGGTATTTTTCTTTAACTTGACTCACTTAAAAAAAAACCACTAAGGTGATTTTAAAAAAGGTTTTTATATTCATTTTTATTAACCTGCATAGCTCTTATCTACATTATAGATAACTATTATTTATGGCATTTATCTTTTTCAAGTGTTCTTGCCACACTGCCGTCCTGGGCACCCTCAGGTATCTGCTCCATTCTTAGGGAGGGTCTGCCTGTGAAGTTCATGAATGGACTTGCAAGAGGTCCTTGAATCCCCTAAAAATGTCCAGTATTGTGTTTATGTATTTGTTTTTTTCCTTGGGGAGACAGTTTTCATCCTATAAAGGGGGCCTGGGCTAAAAAAGAAGAGCCACAATTTGCAGTTCTTGGAATTATGTCTAATAATTATTTACGAAGATTTCATCTTCCTGGGAAGAGGGATGAAGTTTTCTACAAGATATGGACTTTTTACTCATAGAACATTTTTTTTTAAATGAGGTGCAGCCCTAACCGGTTTGGCTCAGTGGATAGAGCGTCGGCCTGTGGACTGAAGGGTCCCAGGTTTGATTCCAGTCAAGGGCATGTACCTTGGTTGCGGGCACATCCCCAGTCGGGGGGGTGCAGGAGGCAGCTGATCGATGTTTCTCTCTCATCGATGTTTCTAACTCTCTGTCCCTCTCTGTAAAAAATCAATAAAATATATTTTTAAAAAATGAGGTGCAGATAAATTGCAAATTGAAGGGGGGAAAAAGGCAATGGCCTCTCCCACATCTCCTCATCTCTATTCTGCTTTAACCTTCAACATGTAGACGTTTAATTCATCATAAGAGGAGAGCGACTTTTCTGATCCAGAAATTGTGTTGTAGGGTCTGATGAAGGATTTGTACGTATGTGTTGTCCCTTTCAGAGGTACAAAAGGAAAATGCCAGTTATATATTTAATGAGTTGCCTGCTAAACAGAGACAATTGGGGGAGCGGGGGAGGGCGGTGAAGATGGTGGGAACACCTGTCCAGGAATATCCAGAATGTAGGTTCACTATAAATATAGGTCAGTGAATGTTTCAGAGAAAAATGAGCAAAAGGAGAACTGCTTGTTAGGGCAGAACTATAACATGATAAAGTGGCTCTGGTGGGAAAGCAGGACTGTGTAGGTCACACAAATCACACGGAATGTTCTGCTTGGATAAAATTGGAGCAGCCATGTGTCTTTCTCTGCTTTTGGGGTAGCACACTGGGCAGGGACACACAGGGCACTCTGTTAATTCTTTCCAGCTCAGCCCCTTAGCCTTAGAAAGAGTATTAATAAGTCTCTATGTGTATCCTGCTTCCTTCCACCGAAGCTTCACGAACCCTAGATGCGATGATAAGATAGAACTAGGGTTTGAAATCAGGACTAGGGAAAGGAAAAGAGGAAGGAGACAAACCCAGGGGAATGGGGAGAATCTCTATATATAAAAGCCTAAGTGACCATATGACCAGTCACTATGATGCACATTGACCACCAGGGGGCAGATGTACAATGCAGGAGTTGCCCCCTGGTGGTCAATGCATTCCCAAAGCCAACCTCCCATGGTCCCTCCCCCTGGCTGGCCAACCTCCCACAGTCCCTCCCCCCAGACTGGGGGAGACAGCCCTGATTGGCCCTGATCACCAGCCAGGCCGAGGGATCCCATCTGTGCACAAATTCGTGCACTGGGCCTCTAGTAGATATATACATGCACTATTGCTGAGCTTCCCGTTTGACTTGGAGCTTCCTGGCAGCAAAATCAAAAAGAGAACAGAGTAGGTTTTCTGGATTTTACTGTTAGAGAAGAAAAACATTCTAGTCCAGTGATGGCGAACCTTTTGAGCTCGGTGTGTCAGCATTTTGAAAAACCCTAACTTAACTCTGGTGCCGTGTCACATATAGAAATTTTTTGATATTTGCAACCATAGTAAAACAAAGACTTATATTTTTGGTATTTATTTTATATATTTAAATGCCATTTAACAAAGAAAAATCAACCAAAAAAATGAGTTTGCATGTCACCTCTGACACGCGTGTCATAGGCTCACCATCACTGTTCTAGTCATTAAGAGGAAGCTAAAGTGCTTTCTAGTTTGGTCCTTTAAGTTAAATTTCTTTTTTCTTAAAAATATATTTTATTGATTTTTTACAGAGAGAAAGGGAGAGAGATAGTCAGAAACATCGATGAGAGAGAGACATCGATCAGCCGCCTCCTGCACATCCCCCACTGGGGATGTGCCCGCAACCCAGGCACATGCCCTTGACCGGAATCGAACCCGGGACCTTTCAGTCCCCAGGCCGACGCTCTATCCACTGAGCCAAACTGGTTTCAGCTTAAATTTCTTATATAGCGCCCCCTGTAGGTGTGGAGAACAAAGTCCTCTTCAGCTTTTTTTGTCCTATTAAGCCCTCATCATCCTGCATCTCCTCAGACTGGGCCAATTTCCTCATTTTAGGTGGCATAGTACAGAAGGCCATGCATGTCTCCTTTGTAGGACTTATCACAGATGTGCATGTGCATCTACTCAGGAGATCATTTTGAAAGCTTGTCTTCACTAGATTGTAAGTCTCAGGAGGGCAGGGTCGTTTGAACAAGTAAATAAGGCAGAAGCAGCCAGGGATTTTATGTGATTCTTGCAGCACTCTCGCAGACAATGAGGTCCTTCAAGGGTACAAACTGGGTCTTGTCCACCTTGAACCCCATGGTTCTTGGGATATCTCCAAGTTCATTTTACTCCACTGTACCCTTCAGAAGTTGTTAATAATAATCTTAACAACTCCAGTGTCTGTGTACCTGCTCTAAGTCCAATCCTGCAGTCGGCACTTGGTACGAGTAGCTGCTGGTCCTTCCAGATGAGGGAGCTGAGGCTGGGGGAGGGAAACGGCTTGCTCAAGGTCAAGGTCACATAGCTGGTGAGAGTCGGAACGCAGGTCTGCCTGACTCCGGAGTGCATGCTCTTTCCTTGGTGCCTGCGGTGTCTGAACCTGAGCCACAAGTGTCTGTGTGAATTATGGCTTCTTATCTCTTGGCAATTAGAGCCGCGCAACAAGGGTATTCCTGGCTTGGGCCGTGGCTGCTTTCTGACAGCTGTTACATTCCGAGGGAAGAAAGCCCACACCTGGGGTTGGCCCAGGCAGTCTCAGAACTCACTTCCCCTGTGTTTTGCACACAGAGAATGTGTTTATTGCTCTTGTCGCACTGTATCCTAACGTGCAGGCGTATGAAAGTTGAATATCATTTTCATAAAAGTCTCTAGGGAGAAAGGGAGAAGAGACCCAATTCTGTCGTCTCCAGGAATAATTGGATTTGCCCGGTGATTGGGGGAGTGGGGGTGAGACATGGCAACATGCCAGGAAGTACTTTGATGGTGCATTTGATTCCGAATTTGTCAGGCGTGTATTTTTAATTACTTTGTGCCTGTTGTCATTATTTTAATAGAGACCTAATATTTAGAATGGGATTTATTATTATATTAAACTTTCTCTATTCAGCAAGACCGGCAAATGGGATAGTCCCATGGCTCAGTGTTGCCACCTACCGGGTACTGCCTGGAGTGTCAATCTTCAAAGGATAAGAAGGCAAGGAAACACGTTTCAAACTGCAGCCAGGCATAATTTGATCTGTCTGTTCTTCCGGAAGGTTGCAAGTCCTCAGGGGGAGCATCATAAGCATCTGTCATCACTGCTTGCTCCAGAGCGCCAAGATATTGGTTCCAGTGACTTCTGGTGATGGAAAATGCTAGTCAGAAATACCACTTTTCCTTTGCTCCCTTGAGAATGAGCCTTCTCAAAAGCATTTGCTGCCTACACACGGGGAGGTGAATAACTACTGCATTCAGGTTTATGTTAGAGTGTTACGGAAGAAGGCACTTAAGGGGCTATTTGTAAATGTGATAAGGCTTTGGTTCTATCTTTGGCCCACGAGTCTCAGTAAGGGTTTTGGCTCCTGTCAGTGATTTAGAAAACCTAGTCATTTTATGTCTCTAAATTGTATTCCTGAACTGCTGGCCATTTCATATTCTAAGCTTGCCTCTGCATGTCGAAGGACACCTGGAAGAGCAGTGGGCTCTGGCACACCTGGGCCTCCCCACCCCAGGAAAGGGCTGGCAGACCCAGAGCTTTGTTTGCGGATAGATTTCCATTGGGTCATATTCCGATTTCCTTCCGTGGTTTTGACAAGTCTGATTTGGAAGATGAAGTAGCACAGTTATTGAACTGGCATCCTGTCGTTCCTGGTTTGTAGAGTAAGAACCTCAAAATCATCCACACACAGGTAAGAGATAAGATTTTACCCACTTTCCCTATAAATTATTACTTAGGCAATTTGGGACAGAAAAATATGAAAAATGAAGGTGCTAGTTATTACTATACTCTTTCTTTTTTTAAAAAAAAATATAGGAGATCAAAAATTTAAAGTGTTTTACACTATTATTTCGGGTATTTCTTTCAATTAATATCCATAATAAAAAACCTTTATTGATTAGATGGATCTGGAAGTTTCATATACAGGAATG
>NW_006286675.1:8130697-8131376 GCF_000327345.1 Myotis davidii | reverse complement strand
AACCCCCCCCCCAACCTCTACCTGACCTCCAGCACACACCCTCTTCCTCAGAGCCAAAGAGGTGTCAATACCAAAAGTATTTTATCAAGCGAGGTTGCTATTTTTCGGGAAAGGTTGCAGCCTGGACGCCAGCCGAGCATTTGGGGAGCCTGAATGTGGGAGGCTTATTTTGGAAACCCTTTCATTATCACTGCTCTGTGAGCGGTTCCAGGGACTCACACCCGTTGCTAATGGGTCACAGCATTCTTTCTAACAAGCTCAGATCTTGCCTTGAGATGCTTCTCAACCAGCACTGTCGACAGTTACTATATATTGAGTACCAGCTGAAAAAGAATCCTATTTGCTATTAATACGTTGTGAACATCATATCATGCTATATAAGCCACAGATAATGAACAGTTGGCATACAAGAATAAAGCACAGTGTTTTAAAAAACTGAAGTACATACCAAAATTGGTATGTAAATAATGATAGGCATACAGATTGCTGTTAGGGGATGACTAAGCGAATGGTGATTGATTACTAATGTCTTCTATAACATCTTTCACCTGAGAAAGGTTTTCCTACGTGCTTCATTTCTCCTCACCTTAATACACCCAGTGAGATAGTCTTACCTTCATTTAGAATATTTCAAATTGAAATAGAGATGGGGGTGTGTACACAGAAGGGGTGTGGAGAA
>NW_006286675.1:8102053-8111741 GCF_000327345.1 Myotis davidii | reverse complement strand
AAGAGAACCTCAAAATCATCCACACACAGGTAGGAGATAAGATTTTACCCACTTTCCCTATAAATTATTACTTAGGCAATTTGGGACAGAAAAATATGAAAAATGAAGGTGCTAGTTATTACTATACTCTTTCTTTTTTAAAAAAAAAATATAGGAGATCAAAAATTTAAAGTGTTTTACGCTATTATTTCGGGTATTTCTTCCGATTAATATCCATAATAGAATGCCAAGATTGTGTTTTATCCTAGTCCACAATGGATTCGAGGTAGCTTAGGGGATAGGGATAAAAAATAAAAAAAGAAATAAAACAATCAGCACCAGCAAGAGTATACATTATGTGAGGAGATGAAGCCTAAGGAGACAAGGAGAATGAGAACAGCCTGGTACTATTTCTGTTAAGCTGAAAAGCCGTTTCATTGGACAAGTTGATGTAGCCATTTTTTTAAAGCCCCTTGGAAGCTGTTCTCGGGTTTGGAAAGCTTTGTGTAAACACGGCTGCTTCATGTTCCTGACATTTCAGCTAAACTTTAAATAAAAATTGCCTCTTCTCCCCTCCCCCCAACCCCCCCCCCAACCTCTACCTGACCTCCAGCACACACCCTCTTCCTCAGAGCCAAAGAGGTGTCAATACCAAAAGTATTTTATCAAGTGAGGTTGCTATTTTTCGGGAAAGGTTGCAGCCTGGACGCCAGCTGAGCATTTGGGGAGCCTGACTGTGGGAGGCTTATTTTGGAAACCCTTTCATTATCACTGCTCTGTGAGCGGTTCCAGGGACTCACACCCGAGAGGCTTCGATGATAGGGGGACTGAGAAAAGGAGTGTTGAGTGGAAGAGCCGGGCAGAAGTCCCCTTCTCACAAGCCGCCAGGATGTCCGATAACCTCCCTTCTGTGGTTGCTATTTCCAGCCTCTCCTCCAGGCCCTCCAGCCTCTGTGTTGCCTCCTGGAGACCTGGCATGCTGGAGGTCATCTTGAAAGAACGCTGCTCCCAGGGGCTCCCAGGAAGCTGGCTTAGAGGATGGGCTGGGACGCGGACTTTTCTGGACCACAGAGGGTGGGCTGGGCAGGGTGCTTAGCCTCAGGGCAAGTTGTAATCCTGTGTTGAGATGTGGTTCCATTCTTGCTGGTTATAGCTAACCAGAGGGAGTCTTCCTTCCCACACCCTACACACCTACACTAAGTAAGGATCACTACGTAGGATCACGCGATGGTGAGCTACCACTGATTACGTCTCCAGCCCTGACCTCTCCCCTGAGTGGAGACTGCCACAGCTCACTGCCTTCGGGGCCTCTCCACTTGGACATCTAATAGACACTTCAAACCTAAGGTGTTTAAAACAGAGTTCTCTTAAAAAATAACTATGTTTTCATGAATTTTTAAAGAAAGGGTAGAAGGGAGAGGGAGAAACATCGATGCATCAACATTGATCAGCTGCCTTCTGCACGCCCCCTACTGGGGATTGGGCCCACAACCCATGCATGTGCCCTGACCTGAATCGAATCTGTGACCTTGCCGTGTATGGGATGAAGCTCAACCAACTGAGCCACACCAGCCAGGGCCAAAACAGAGTTCTTGGCTCATTTTAATGCCTCCCTTCCCCTTGATTTGTTCTTTCCGCAGGCTTAATCATTTCAGGAAATTGCACGGGCACCCACTCTGTTGCTCACACTGAAAACTTGGGAGTCATCTTTGCTTTTTTTCTCTTCTCTTTACCCCAGTCATAAATAAATCCCATCAGGAAATCCTGTTGGCTCCGCCATCAAGACATTTTGCGCAGCTGAATCCCCATCAGCATCGTCACTGTTGCCGTCTCACCAGCCACCACCCTCTCTGGCCTCTTCTCCTGCAGCGGTCTCTTTACCTAGTCTCCCCACTTCTTTTTAAAGGCATTGCAGTCAGACCATCTGGGTTGGCATATTGGGTCCTCCACTTACTGTGACGGGCAAGTTACTTTTATGCCTGGGTTTTGGCATCTCTAAAATTGGGATGGTAATAGTACTCATATCAAAAGTTTCCATGACGGTTAAAGGAAGTCATACATATCCAGTTCTCAGGCTAGTTAAGAGCACATAGTTAGGCACTAAAGAAATATTAGGTTTTTATTTCTTGGCCCTAATCCTCAGCCCCCTTCGCCGCCCCCCCACCCCACCCCTTAGAGTAACCACAGAAGTCTTTTTAAAAAGCATATCAGGTCATGGCTCTTCCATCGCAATCTTTTCTTTTAAAACCTTCCATGGCTTCCTATGACATTTGGAAGGGAATCTAAATTCTCACTAGGTATTACACGGCTCTACTTAATATTCGCTATCTCACTCCCCAGCTTTACCTTTTACTGTCCTCTCCAATGGTCACTGAGTTCCAGCCTCACTGTCCTTCCTTTGCAGGAGTGTACTTTGTTTGTTCCTACCTATTCTGGTGCCTAAAATGTTCTTTCCGTAAGTCTCAGTTTAAATACATTAGTTTAAAATCTAAGGCGGCTTCTATAAAATACCCTGAAACCCAAATCATGCTATATGACGGCTTTATTTCCTTCAGAACACACATCAATCTCTAAAATTGTTTGTTTACTATCTGTATGTTTGTCCCCCTTCCTGTCTTGCCTAAACCATTCTGCACCTACAAAAATCCTAGGCTCTAGGCACTTTGGCTCAGAGGATAGAACATCGGCCTGTGGACTGAAGGGGCCTGGGTTCGATTCCAGTCAAGGGCACATGCCTGGGTTGCAGGCTTGATCCCCAGTAGGAGGTGTGCAGGAGGCAGCCAATCAATGATTCTCTCTCATCATTGAGTTTCTATCTCTCTCTCTTTCTCCCTTCCTCTCTGAAATCAATAAAAATAATTTTTAAAAAGTATACCATTCAAATCCTTTTAAAAGAGACCAGTTTGCCCTGGCTGGGTAACTCAGTTGGTTGGAGTGCTGTCCCATACACCAAAAGGTTGTGGTTAGGGTTACATATGTAGGTTGTGGGTTCAATCCTCAGTCAGAGTGCTAATGTGAGGCCCCCATCAATGTCTCTCTCTTTCTTTTTCTCCCTTCCTCTCTCTCTAAGGTCAATAAAAACATATTCTCAGGTGAGGGTTTAAAAAGAAGGTTCCAGTTTTAGAGGACTTCCTGTGTGCTAAGTGTTGCCTTTACTTGTATTTTCCCTTTTCTGGCATTCTTCACACCCTGGTTTTGTTGTAATTTTGTTGAGATTTCATTTTGTTGCGTTTTCACGGGAGGTATCAAATGAATTCACTCTGCTACAATTATGAATTGATTTAAGCCTATTTGGGTGAGGCCTGCTAGAAGGTAAGGGAAGACAAGAGTGTTAGGTCCTCCTGGCCCTGTAGCTTTGAATATCTCACAGTGTGGGCTCCAGACACAAGCCGCTGAAACACCTGGGTGCTTGCTAAATGCAGGTTCCTGGGCTCACCCTAGGCTTCTGTCATGAGAGTCTTCTGGGAATGGACCCCTGGGCTCTGCTTTTTAAACAATCATCCAAAGTTTTCTAACTAAAATGGATGTCTGAAGATCACTGGTCATAGACATGTGCTCTAGCTAATTGGGTGTTTTGTTCTTGCTTTAAAAAAAATTCTGTAACTCAATACAGGGGTGGGCAAAAAGTAGATTTACAGTTGTGAGTATGAAACACGGAGTTTATTCTTGTATTATTATTTATTAATTATTGTGTTATTTATTATTATTAACCTACTTTTGCCTACCCTTTATATTTACTTATTATTCACTTTCTCAAAGCTTTCATTTGGGTGGCTTTTGGTCTCCGACTACGGAGCAAATAGGCTTTTTTCCCGTCTTGATCCTGAAGTTCCAAGTCCCAGGCCCAAGTTGGTTTCCTTGGTCAGTGTGTTTGTATTTCCCATTGATGTGAAGCAGGTACCTTGTATCTGTCCCTAAGCTGTTGCCTGGCTGTGGAGGGCTGGCCTGCTCTCAGGGGGGCTGGATAGTTGCACAAGAGTGGACCTTCGGATGTGTGTGGCCTGTTATTTTTAAAAATCATGTTTGTTCCTGCGACTTCCTTCCCAGAAATAATTCTGGATTCATCAAAATTCCTAGCCCTTGAAGTCTGTGCTTTCCTCCCTTCTGTTCACTCTAAACAAAGGCCCCATGTTTTAATAGACACCGTAACAGTAAAATTAGCTTTATTAGACTCTAGGTGGATTTAAATTGTAACCTAATGGCAGCTCTGGCTCGCCTGGAAGTCATGTGTTTTATTTTGAGCAGAGAATTTGGGAAGTTGCAATGTCTGGTAGGGGATTACGTGATTATTGAATTAGAGTGGCCACATAAGACAACCATCCCTCTTCCTTTGATCCTGCCTTGGTGGTTTTTGCCCATTGTGTTTTGAGAACCTGGATCCCCAGCTTGGAGTTTTTTGTTTGTTTGTTTGTTTTTTTAAATATATTTTCTTGATTTTTTACAGAGATGAAGGGAGAGGGATAGAGAGTTAGAAACATTGATGAGAGAGAAACATCGATCAGCCACCTCCTGCACACCTTCTACTGGGGATGTGCCCGCAACCAAGGTACATGCCCTTGACCGGAATTGAACCCGGGACCTTTCAGTCCTCAGGTCGACGCTCTATCCACTGAGCCAAACCAGTTAGGTCCCCAGCTTGGAGTTTTAATCCCACCTGCCTTCTGTCCTTGACTTAGGAGCTCCTGAGTTATGCCCCTAGAGAAAGTCAGCACAGTTCTTTTTGTCACCTCAGCTCGCTCACCTGGTTTGTGAACACTCTAAGTTCTTGGAAAGCTTGAGATATGAGGCAAATTGCTGTTTACCAGCCTTGTGCCAAAGGACCCACAACTAACCAGTACACCCCCACCCCCCAAATCCCAGCATATATTTTCATTAAATAACACCCTACACAGAAATGATGCTATTCACTTTGTCTTAATGAAGCGAAACTAAGGTTTGGCTGCCTGCTGCCACAAAAGCCAAACTAGTGAGACGGGTGCTTGTGAAAAAGGAAAGAGGTTTATTCACGTGTCAGCCACCCGAGAAGATGGGGGACTCTTGTCACAAAGCCCATCTCAACATCTCAGTGCAGGTAGAGGTTTTTATAAGAAGGGAGAGGGAAAGCAGAACAAAGAAACCAAGGAGAGGGGTTTGAAAAGTTCTCTACACCCTGGCTGGTATGGGCCAACAATTAGAGTGTCTGTCCAAGCACCAAGGGGTCATGGGTTCAATTTCTGGTCAAGAGCACGTACCTGGGTTGCAGGTTCAATCCTGGCCTTGGTCGGGGTGCATGCAGGAGGCAATCAATTGATGTGTCTCTCTCATATTGATCTCTCCCTCTTCCCCTCCCCTCGCCCTCCCCCTCTCCTCCCTCCCCCTCTCCTTCCCCTCCTTCTCCTTTCCACTTTCTCTGAAAAGCAATGGAAAAAATATCCTTGATGCGGATTAAAAAAAAACAAACAAAAAAATAAACTAAAAAGTTCTCTACATGTAGGCTAGCATAGGCGAGCACAGTCCATTCTAATAATGATCTCAAAACTGGTTAAGTGATGGCCTGGTGTGCATCATCCTGGTCTTCGTCATCCTGGTTCTAGGTCTTTCTGGTTCGATGGTTGAAGGTCAGCAAATCTCCCAGAACTGGGATGACTGAAGGTCGGAGTCTATATCTTCTGAGACTAGTTCCTGGGATTCTTATACAAACATGCTGTTTATCTATAAGCTACATATTTGTCAGAGTCAGCATTTACAGAAACAGTGTCAAAAGAATAGTGGGGTGGGTTACAGTTTCCCATTGTTATATTAGTGCTTTTGTATCCGCCCCCTTAAAAGAAAAGTAGAGCCTTTATTAATAAGGCTATTTTCCTCAGAGGGAAATGGAGGCACAGATTGTCCAACTAGTTACTGGCTGAGCCCAGTTTGATTTATGGCCTATTCTTTTTCTGCTGGTCCTTGTGGTCCTTGCCACTGTGCTTGGTGGCACTACCAGGTCTTGGAAAAGCAGGTTGAATAGTTTTTTTCAACCTCTTTAGGAACAAGGGTATATGCCTTACATGTTCTCAGCTTATTAAGAATATTTGTATATATTTAAAAAAAAAGAATATTTGGTAGAGAGTTTCAGAGGTAGGGGACAGATCCATTAGCTGATGGTCATGGCTGCTTCATTTCAGACCCTTTAGTCTAAGCTGCTAAGCATTATTATAAGCACAGCCCAGGAGGTAAATGTAAAAATAATTTTCTTGCCAGTTTTCCTGCATGGTTTCCTAGCGACGATGTACAGCCTGTCCTTGGATGTTGGGGCACCAACTGGGACAGTATCAGAGCTTGCAGAAGGTAGTGATATGAAGGGCATGGTCAGAGTCACCCCTTCTAAAGTCAAGACAGTTTCCTTTTATTTTTTGGAGATTTTTTTTAACCCACTTATTTTAAAATACATATTTAAATATATTTCTTTATTGATTTCAGAGAGAGAGAGGGAGAGATAGAAACATCAATGATAAGTCAGAATCATTGATTGGCTGCCTCCTGCACGCCCCCTACTGGGGATCGAGTCCACAACCCAGGCATGTACCCTCATCAGGAATCAGACCATGACCTCCTGGATCATAGGTCGACACTCAACCACTGAGCCACGCTGGCCAGGCTAACCCACTTATTTTTAGGCAGCATTTATTTTCTCATGACTAAGCTAATATATGTTTATTGTCAGACAACTTGAAAAATCCCAAGGGAGGAAATAAAAATCCAACATTATTAACATTTTGGTAAATATCCATCTGGTAATTTTTAATTTTTTTTCCTTTTTCATAAAGTGATTAGGTTCTAAATTCAGAATGTGAGGGGCGGGGGGAAATCTCATTAAGTCAAAATTATCCCAAACCACCATGAACAGTCATTTTTATGCACTCTAAAGTTTGGAAACCATTGAACTAGACTCAAGGAAAGAACAACAGAAAAATCTATATGAAAAGTCTTGGGGGAAAACCAATCCACCTGTAAGATTAATGTGAGTAGATGGTAAAGAATTGAACTCTTTTTCTGCCTGCCGGTAAGGTTTATTTCATTCTGTTTTAATATTGAGCTTCTATAACTTTAATATGGGTTAATAGATTTATTTATGAGGATGACATATCACAGTGGCATCATGTTTTGCTCTAGGGCAGTGGTTGGCAAACTGCGGCTCGCGATGTGGCTCGCGAGCCGCAGTTTGCCGACTACTGCTCCAGGAGGTAGGCTCTGAGTCAACCAGTAAGAAAAAGGAAGACTGCAACTCCATCATAGGTGCTTAAACCGTCCCCCCAACATACACACTCATGCACACACAATTGGAATCATTTGTTTTGTAACCTTGGTTTTTGTTTTATTCAATATAGTAAATATCCTATATATCATTTTAAAGTTGCATATATTCCACTGTAACCAATCTCCTCATTCTAGGTAGAGAAACAGGTTATTTTCAGTTACTTGCTGTTATAAAAATGGTGAAGTGAACATCCTTGTGGATAAATCTTTGTGTTCATCCATACTTACGTTTGAGGATAAATTCTTCCATGTGGAATCAGTGGTTCAAAGGAGATGAACATTTTTAAGGCTTTTAATTCATATTGCTAAATTGTCCCCAGGAACTGTGCATGCTTCCTTCAAATCGTCTGTTTCCCAGCAACACTGGACATTATCATTCAAAGGAATCTTCCACAGCATGTCTTTTTTTTTTTTTTAATGATGACCCAGGGTTTCTGTTCATTGTCTGGCCAATTTATCCTGAAAGAATAAAAGTAAGGAGGCTAGAGATAAGTGCTGGTGGCCAGCGGTTCATGTGGGAGGGAGAGCGACCAATAACAGGAAAAGGATGAGCTTGGAAACCTTTTTTTAATTTATATTGGTTTTTTTTTTTTTTACTCTTGTCTCCAAGTTATTTTCATCAGACATCTAAAGACAGAATATTGCTTAATATTTAGAGGGCATATGCAGTTTTATTTTTTTTTTAAAATACATTTTTATTGATTTCAGAGAGAAGAGAAAGAGAGATAGATACATCAATGATGAGAGAGAATCATTGATTGGCTGCCTCCTGCATGCCCCCTACTTGGGATGGAGCCCGCAACCTGGGCATGTGCCCTGATCTGTGAGTGTTCACAGGTCAATACTCAACCCACTGAGCTATGCCGGCTGGCAAGGCATATGTAGTTTTAAAAGCTTGTTCAATATTATAGTTTTTGATTTGGAAAATGATTTGATGGCTTGCCATAGATGCTATAGGATAGGATTGACATTTGTATATTTATCCAAAAGGGAGTATGGGTTTTAAAAAACAAGTGGAGAAACACTGTTGTAACCCAACCCCTCGTATTAGGTAGAGAAACTGAAACCAGAGAGGGGAAGGGATTTCTGTAGAGCCACACAGCAAACTGGTGATGGACTTGGAGCGAGAAGTGAAGTCGCCCCACTCCCTGTTCAGAGCCCTTCCATGGAGGTCGGAGAGCATGGTTCAGGGGAAAGGAGGTAAAGGGTAGAAAGGCCTCTTTGGACAGATGTCCAGACTCTCTTCTAGGGCCGGGCAGCCTCCCCATGGCCCCTCCTGGACAAAGGCCCAGGTGTCTCCAGCATGGCGGTTCCCTTCTGCTTGATCATCTCCATCTGTGAATGGAGTGAGCTTACACTTTAATAACAGGGTCTTTGTCTGAACTTTCCCTCCACCTGGATAACTTCTCTTCAAGCCTCAGCAGTTCAAGTGTCACTTCCTCAGAGAAGCCTTTCCAAGATAGTTTAGGGTCCCAGTGTGCATTCTTACAGCACTGCTTACCTCCAATACCCTTGTCATAATTACCTGGCTTTGTATTTACTATCTCCCTCTCCCTGACTAAACGCTCTATGAGTGTAGGAATGTTGTTTATCTTCTGTTCCTCCTGGCTCATGTGAAGCCTTAATGCTTGAATGTCTGACTATTTGGATGGATGCTAATGAGTGAGTTAGAAGTGTGTGGGGGCTGCTGGGTGGTGCTGTTTCTGATTGCCTGCAGAACCAGGAGAGTTGTCCCTTATTGCCAAGGGCATTGAGAGAAGAGAGAGGGAAAGGAGACCCCGCTGACTGACGCTGCTTCTATAGAAACAAGCCAGAAGGTATGGTCTGCTTTCCTGGGTGCCCCATAGCAGTCTCCTGGGGGATGAGGTTAGCAACCACATCCAGCCAAGCATTCATTCCTGGCTGGGCAACATGAGCCCCTGCCTTTAGTAGGGGTGCTTAGCGAAGAGCCTCCTTGAGTCATTCCGGGCAAGAGAATTCAAGGTCAGGGCTCTCCATGACAGGGAGAGGACAGCAACCCGGGTCGCCTGCAGCCTGGTCTGCATGGGCCTTGGGCGCTTGCGGCACCGGCTGTAAGATCTGCTGGTGGCTGGCTGGGCGCCAGAGCAGCGCTGCTGGTAGGCTGCAGGTCCTGTCCCCTCTGCCCGTCTTTCCTCCCCCACCTCTCCCCCCTCCCCAGTCCCGCTTGCGCATCCTCTGCAAGAAGAGGCATGTTGGTCTCGGACGCGCTGTCCTGGAGCAGCGGCTACACCTGAGGCGCGCTCTGGACCGCTGGGGGCCGCCGCCTGGCGCTGCGCCACGTGCTTTGATTCGTGCTGATGTCAAGTGGGTGTGGGCTCCTAGGGAAGGCCCAGGCGAGGACGGGGAGGGTGCGCGATGCGCCGCGGGCGAGCTGAGGCCCCAGCGCGCTCCCCCGCCCAGGCCGCTGACC
>NW_006286675.1:8097354-8101960 GCF_000327345.1 Myotis davidii | reverse complement strand
GCAGGTATGTCCGCGTGCGGTAACTTTCGGGTGGCTGTGGGCTGTGGGATCGCCGGGGCGCAGGGTGCACGGGCTGCATTCGGGGGTGCCTTTGTGCCTGTGCGCTGGTGTGTCGGGAGCCGGGTTGTCCCCGGCGGGCAGTCGGCTTGGGAGCCGCAACGCGCCACTGGAGTTTCAGCGAGTGTGTTCATTGAGCCGGCGCCCGGCTTTGGTTACTCACCGGGAAGGGCGCCGAGGGAGCTGCCTTGTTGCTTTGAGAATTGGCTCTCCAAGTACAGCCGGCGTTCATGGTAACAGGATTATCGCCCGGCAGACTGCGCGGCTTCCCGAAAGCGGCCGTGGTTGGGGGCACCGCTCGTCAGGGGTGGGGGTGTGGGCAGAGGCGACCTAGCCATCGGGTCCACCCCGCGCGCCCGGGCGTCGGCCCCTCCTCTTCCCCTCCTTGCAGCCGGGGAGCCGGCTATGGGGGAGGTAAGGGGCCAGCTTCTCGCCGGTGACAGGTTTGGTTTCAGGCACACCTTCCCGGAGGAATGCGAAGCCTTTGTTCCCGGCGCCGGTCCTAGCCCCAACCCCGAGCCCAGAAGCCCAGAAGCCCAGAAGCCGGCGGGCTTGGGGCCGGGGCTTCCGTGCCATTACTCATCTTTTATGGCCACTCCAGCGAGCTCTCGGGTAGGCAAGTTAATTATTCATGTCTCTAGGCTGGAGAGAGGGAATCTGGAAATGAGATTGGTGGGTTGCAGGTTTCTCTCTCTCTCTCTGTTGACAATCAATATTTAAGCCCATGGTATTGCAGCCTGTTTCCTGAGAAGGATGTTGGCACTCCCCTCCTCGCCAAGACCCGCACTCTGGTCAAGGACGGGGCCCCTTTCCCCCATCTGTGGGACTGCCCTGTCTCCCTGAGAGGGCCTTTCGGTTTTCATCTACTTTTAACCAGTTTCTACCTTTCCTCCTTTGCTTTTCGAAACCACCCTTCACTCTCCCTCCCCTGCCCCAGGGCAGTTTTTTGATAAAGTTTCCAGGCTGGGTGTGTGAGGCCTGGGTCCGCAGCCTGCTCCAGGCGGTCTGAGAAGTGCTGCCTCGTCCAGCCAGGTGCCTGGAAACCTCCGCACCTGCGCAACAAGTGGCCTCGCGTGTGTTTTCAAGGCACCGGTTTGCGAGACTGTGGGCAGAGGCAGAAGAATCTGCCCGGTGGTCCCCGGGCCTGTCTCTCCCAGGGCCGCCATCTGAGCAGAGAGGAAGGAGGTCAAGGCCGAGCGCAGCTCTTGCTCAGATGGTTTCAGTTTCCCTCCCCCCTGGCTGGGAGGAGGTGGACTCTAAGACTCCAAGTGCCACAGGTGCGCTCTTTGTGTGCTGGCCTATTTCCGGGCAGACTCCTGTTGAAAGGGAATGGAAGGGCCCCTGCTAAATGGAGGGCTGTGGGTGGGGCTTGGATGGGGGGGGGGGTGGATTGTGAGTTGGATGAAGGCTGGTTGGAGGTAGGCTTGAGATTTGGCCCCAGCTTGGGCCAGAGGACAGTTGTAAAACTCAGTCTCCCCAGCGGTGTCATGCCTTAGAGGCCGAGGAAACTGTTTGTTTGTTTGTTTGTTTGTTTTTGTCAGCTTAGGATAGAGTACTCAGCCTTCTAAACCAAAGGGTTGATGGGTTTGTATAGTAAGTGTTATGGGAAGATGAGCACATCTTGAAAGTTGACACTCCTGGTAGGAGTTTGGGGAGGGGGAAGGACTGTCGAGGGGGGTGGGCTTATGGGGGACCAAGGAGTGCCGGAGGGATATTGAAGCTGTCTGTGTGCTGTGCGTTATATCAGAGAGGTTCTCCCAGACAGGCTGCTGTCGTACCCCACGTCGGTCTCCTTCCTCAGTGACCTGACTTGCTGGAGTCACCTTCCTTGTCTAGGAGGCTGGGCTGTTCTGGTGGCTCCTAGGGACACATAGTTCCCATCTGACCCCACCCAGCCTTCAGGGAGGAAATGAGGGAAGGAGAGCTTGACTTCAGAGAGGCTGCTGATCCCAGTACCTGGATTAGTGGGACATCCGTGCCCTCCTGTCCTCCCACCTGGGTTTGTGGTCTGTGCACTTAGTGGGACCCTCCCCTAACACACATGCTTTTGCAGTGCCTCCTTCTCCAGCAGTGCCCCATCCTGTGGGTGATCTGCTGGCAGCCCTGGTGATCTGAGCTGAGGGTTTGGAGATGGCCCTGATTAGGAACAAGTTTTTTCTGTTATGGGAAATCTGCCCAGGGCTGCAATGTATTTAACATCTGCTTACCTTGCAGCCAGATGGTCATGACTGACTGAATATTCTTTGACAATGGCCTGACCACTGCCTGGGGAACCTACCCACGGTGATTCTGTAAAGAGAAGGTGGGGAGTAGGGTGCTGGGGTACTGTGAGGTGAGCAGGAGGACATGAAGTGTTTTGGGGGAAGCTAGATAGTTATCAGAAAGGCTGTGGGGTTGTGGGCTAAGGAGGGGGTCAGGGTCACTATGGGTTGTAGGGTCAGAGAACTGAGGAGGGTTGGTTTAGAGATTTTTCCATGTGTCCTGTTCCTAATGTCTGTGCTGGACAGAGTCGGCTGTGGTGGCTGTGGTGAGTCCAGTGTCCGCCGAGGCCTCTGTGCTGGGGCCTGACTGCCCTCCCACCGGGGGAAAGGGGCAGCCTCTTTCTGTGTACCAGCTCCGGGCCTTGTCTTCTCCCCACTCTTCAAGGAGGCCCGGGGTGGTGGGTGGCTGTTTCTGTGCTCCTCAGCAGCAGCTGTGGGCAGCAGGACAAAGGACCCAGGTGAGCCCTAACCGGTTTGGCTCAGTGGGTAGAGCATCGGCCTGCGGACTCAAGGGTCCCAGGTTCGATTCCGGTCAAGGGCATGAACCGTGGTTGTGGGCACATAGCCAGTAGGGAGTGTGCAGGAGGCAGTTGCTTGATGTTTCTAACTCTCTATCCCTCTCCCTTCCTCTCCATAAAAATCAATAAAATATACTAAAAAAAAAAAAAAAGGACCCAGGTGAAGAGAGAGGTGCTCTCAAGGTTTGCCCTGAATCACTATCGAGAGAAACAGAATAAAGACCCTGGTGGCCTTTGAAGTCTTGGTTTGCAAAAGCACAAAATTTCTCCCTCGGGTTTATCCTGTCTCTGTATTCCAGGCCTGTGTCCTGTGGGTGCAGGGAATGAAAAGGAGAGGTCGGGGCCAATGGCGAGTGGCACTTTCTCTGCAGATTTGGGTTCAAATTCAGTCTCTGCTGTTACTAACGTTGTGTCCCTGGGCCTCTCCGAGTCTGTTTCCCTGCCTGTTAAATAGGGACAAGGGTGCCTCTCTTCACCGGATCCCTCCCTCCTCTAGTTGAGGATTATATGAGGTGTTTGTAAAGGGTTTAACACAGTGCCTGTTCAGTGGCAGCTATTATTTTTTATTCCTTAAAGGTAACTGTTAGGTCGAAAGGGGGTCCAGGAGCTGATGCATGCCTCCGCCAGGCAGATGGTGACGTAGATACTGGGCCCTTCCTAGAATCCGTAATAGGCCAGTGTACCAGGTAAATGGTGACGCAGATACCCGTCCTGCCCTGGGATTCCTAACGGGTCAGCTACCAGACAGATGACGACACCTGGAAACTGTGACGACCCCTGCAGCGGGAACTCCCACAGCTCATGCTCCCCCACCCTCACTGAACAGCTGTATGAAGAAAGTGCCCCCCTCCCTGTTGGTGTGGATCCACATGCCCTGTCTTTGGGGTTTGTGGGTCGCCCGGGGACGCAGAATAAAACCTCTCCTTCCTTCCTTTTCTGATCAACTCTCTTTATTTCCTACGCCGCCTCCTGAGCCACCTGACCTAACTATCAGGTCCTTGGAGCTTTATTATGTGAAAAATAAGAACGTCACCAATGCCATTTTTGCCCACCTCAGAGGCCGTACGGGCTCCTAGGGTCAGGTGTGAGAACTGTCCTGGCAGAGTTTCTTCCGACCTTCCCGTCAAACCTCTTTTGCAGCCTCAGATATTCAGAGCGGCCCTGGAGACCGGTGCATCCCGGACCGCAGGCACACAGCACAGTTGGCCTGGAAATGGGGCATGCTCAGACTCCTGCTAAAGCAGCCGTCCCTGGCCCAGCCGGGAGTACGGGATGTTGGTCCTAAGAGCCACTTCATACCTAGCACTTAGTAGCTGCACGACTCTGGACAAGTCCTTTTATCTCCTTAAACCTGTGTCTTGTGAGAATAACAAAACCTCACACAGTTCTTAAGATCAAGTGGGATAATATATGCAAAATTGTAGAGAAGCATGAAAAGAATTATTGATAGCTCACTGTGTGCCAGGCTCTGTTCTGGGTGCTTTTGTGTATTAGCTCATTCTCACACAATGTAGGATGTAGGCAGGTCTTGCCCACATTTTATTGATGAGGAAGTTGCACTGTTAGGAATCGGAATTCTTATTGTTGGGTAGCTGACCTCCTGTGGATATCATACATCTGAAGAAAAACCTGCCTCCCAGAGTAGGAATAGATCGAAGTTTCTGCAAATAAGTTTGCACACTGCATTTCTTCCATTGACCTACCACCCCAGGCTAGTTCTCGATATAAGTTTGTAAAATGAGTAAAAGAGGTTCTTATTGGTCGGTTTAT
>NW_006286675.1:8087179-8097327 GCF_000327345.1 Myotis davidii | reverse complement strand
AACCCCCTCTCTTCCTCTTTCTCTCTGGCCCTTCAATTGGGGCTTAAGAGACACAGCACCTTCCTGGATGGAACTTTTAAGTGTCATTTGTGTAGGACTGCACCCCTCATACGCTCTCTCACCTAATGGTGCCTTTTAAGGAAGATGGCTAGTTTGACATTAGACAGGGAATGTGTGGTTGAGAGCCGACCATGAAGATTGGCGTTTTCAAGGACCCATCTTTCTTTTTGATGGTTCTGTTAGCTGTTTTGCCTCCGTCCCTCTGCTCCCAACAGTCTGCCAGTGAGCACTCAGGTCTGAAGTTTTACATGTGTTAGGAGAAAAAAATGAAAGGAAGAAAGAAGCAAACCCCCTGTGAATAAAGGGCTCCACCAACACGGCGGGGTCATTCACGGAGGGTTACCAGCCCAGCCTCAAATGCATTCTCATTACTTGTGCAGCAGGTTTATAGGATAAGAAAAAGGCTGCAGCTTGTGGGTTATTCGTTCTTTTTATGACAACAATAATCTTTATGAAGGTGTGGAACAAAGGAGCAAAGGTAGGGTTTTTCACAGCACCCACCAGGCACCCTGGCTCCCACGGCAGCCTGGTGATGTCCTCAGAGTGAGTATTGGTCCTGTCATTTTACTGGAAAGAGGAGTGATTTGCTGAAGGCCAGGTAGCCACATATTAATGGTGGAGTCTGAACCCCAGATCTCTGACTTTCTGACTCTGAGACAAGCAGTCTCATTTATCCTTGTAATAATTTAAATAATTTTTCCTAGCATGTACACATTGTGGAAAATTTAGAATATTACTGAGGAAGATAGAGGGAATCATGGCCCAAGTACCACAGACAAACACTGTTTATATTTTGGTGGATTTCTAAGGACTGTTTTTAGGAAGGAAGAGGGAGCATTTGTTTTTGTCAGGGAAGATTTGTGTTCTTTATACATCTCTGGGCATATCCGGTTTCCTGTCTTGGAGCAGTCACTCTTTTTTAAAAAATACATTTTTTTAATTGATTTCAGAGAGAGGAGTGGAGAGGGAGAGAGATAACAACATCAATGATGAGAGAGAATCATTGATCAGCTAGCTGCCTCCTGCATGTGGGGATTGAGCTCACAACCCAGGCATGTGTCCTGATCGGGAATCGAACCGTGACCTCCTGGTTCATAGGTTGACACTCAACCACTGAGGCACGCTGACCGGGCAGAGCAGTCACTCTTTGCTTTAGTCGAGGCAGGATTGTAAAGCAAATAGCTATCTTGTCCAGCGCTGTTCCAGGTGCTTTAGACAAATTACTCATGCTTAATCCCCAAACAACCTTGTGAAATGAAGACATTAAATGGCTGCCTCAGGTGATAAAATTAACAGCCACCCAAGCTAAGATGAAAATCCAGGTTGTTCCATTACAAAACCAAGTGCTCTCTCTTAGGAAAAACTGCTGATATAATTGATCCCAGGAGAGAGAAGCACAAAGTCAGTCTTTCTTTTTTTTTAAAAAAAAATATATTTTATTGATTTTTTATAGAGAGGAAGGGAGAGGGATAGAGAGTTAGAAACATCGGTGAGAGAGATACATCGACCAGCTGCCTCCTGCACACCCCCTACCGGGGATGTGCCTGCAACCAAGGTACATGCCCTTGGCCAGAATCGAACCTGGGACCATTCAGTCCGCAGGCTGATGCTCTATCCACTGAGCCAAACTGGTTAGGGCAAGTCAGTCTTTCAAGATGAGGGAAGGCATGTAGGATCCACCTCTTTGCCGTTCTCTTTTTGCTCTACCTGTTGCTGTTGTGTTTTTTAATTGAATTTATTGGGGTGACTTGGTTCACAAAACAATACAGGTTTCAAGTGTATAACTCAACAAAACATCACCTGCACATTGCAATGCGCACGCCCATCACTCCAAGCAAATTCTCTTTTGTTCCTCTACCTGGTTTTAAGATGAATGATGCTAATTATTTTTATTGGTATTCATTACCTTTGGACAAAGTTCCTTGCTCGGATTCATTTGCTTATTTGGACCACTTGATATAATCTCAGAATCTCGGAACTGGGAGGAAATGGAAAGTTCGTCTAGACCAGCGGTCGCCAACCAGTGGTCCGGGAGGTCCGAAAGGTTGGCGACCGCTGGTCTAGACCGTCCTCTTTATTTTCTTATTTGGGGGAAACTGAGTCTCAGAGAAGGGAAGTGACCTGGGCATTCATGATTTTAGTTGAGCTGGGACCAGAACTCAGGTACTACAATGTATAATTTTTTCATGCGTGTTTGGAGAGAAATACAGCTAGAACATCGCCCTCATCATTTGGCGGCAGTTATTGCTTAGGATGTGGCTAAAGTCTGCACGGTCTATTTAAAGGAAAAAGTGGAAGTACAGGTTGGACAGGGACACGGCAGAAACCATGGAGGCTGTGTGTGGGCGACGTGGGGATAACTTTAGGGAAACGGTGCATATAAACCAATTTGCACTCTCTGAGAGGATTTACTTGTCCTGCCAGCTTTATTCTTTCAGGGACACGAAGAAGGGGGCCATCCCCTATGGAGACATTCTACCTGCTAGACATTCTACCTGTGGGTCGGTATTAATGAGCTCATAGTGCGTTTATTGAGAAATCTCAAGAGAGGTGGGTCACACAGGATAGACTGGAGAGTCAGAGTTCAGTGTGGGCTCTTTCCATCGCTCCTCAGCCACCTGCCGCATTTCACAAGGGAGGCGAGCTTTGGACCCAATCTGCCTTGTCTTAGCTTCTGATACCTTCTTGTTCAGGTACCAGGTTCAAGTGGAAATGAATGTGGTTAGGTTGCTAGGTTGCCTCTATAGCCTGTTAATTTAAAGCTTCATTTTGACAGAATTTCAAAGAATGTGCTGTATTTATAATATGTGCTACTTACCAAATCTGACTCATGCTGGTAAGCGATAGAACCCTTATCTTGCTGCTTTTTGGCTTCTGTTCACATAGTGATTATGCCGTGTGGATTGTGAGCTCCAGGAAGACATACACTGCGCTTGTCAAGTCTTCTAAAGGGCACTTGCTGGATGATTTTCAGGATTGACCCATCTATGTTCAGAGAATCAACTAGTAGGTGTTTACCTAGATTGGGAGCATGAAGCTATTTGCAGGTGTGCGCTGTTCCAAGTTAGCTGAAGAAACCCAGCTGCAGGTTATGGAGAGAGCACCCCCTTTGGGAGATTCTGGCTAGAACAGGTGGTCTAGGCCAGTGATGGCGAACCTATGACACTCATTTTTTTGGTTGATTTTTCTTTGTTAAATGGCATTTAAATATATAAAATAAATATCAAAAATATAAGTCTTTGTTTTACTATGGTTGCAAATATCAAAAATTTTCTATATGTGACACGGCACCAGAGTTAAGTTAGGATTTTTCAAAGTGCTGACACGCCGAGCTCAAAAGGTTTGCCATCACTGGTCTAGGCTTTAGGGCCCTCCTACACCATCTGAAGAGGTTCTGCTTCTCAGTGGTTTAGGACCACATGGAGCATGGTCTCTTTCGTGAGGTAGACAGCCACTGCCCATCTGCTATGCATGAGGTGCTGTGGTAGTGGGGCAGACTGAGTGATGGTCCCTCCCCCAAAAGATGTCCATGATCTCATCCCCAGAATATGTTACCTTATGTGGTAAAAGGGACTTTGCAGTGAAGGATCTTGGGATGGAGAGATGGTTATGGGTTATCTGGGTGAGCCGGTATAATCAGAAAGATCCTTATCGGAGGATCAGAGTGAGGAGAAGAAAACATGATGGTAGTAGCAGAGGTTGGAGTGATGTGGCGCCATGAGCCAAGGAATGTATGTGGGCAGCCTCCAGAAGTTGAAAAAGGCAAGGAATGGATTCTCCCCTGGAGCCTCCAGAAGGAATGCAGCCCTGCTGACTTCGATTTTATCTCAGCAAAACTGATCTTGGACTTCTAACCTCCAGAACTGTCACATGACAAATGTATGTTATTTTAAGCCACTAAATTTGTGGTAATTTGTTACAATAGCAGTAGGAGGCCTTCAGGTGGGCAGTAGGGATCAAACAGTGAATATGGCACAGCCCTTGTTCAGTGGCTCTTGGGCTAGTGGGGGAGAGAGGAAAGTATAGAGCCAATTTTGATAATAGCGGTGAGCACCCTGATAGAGCTGTAAATCCAGGAATCTGTGGGGCCTAATCCAGCCTGGGAGGTAAGGGAAGATTTCCTAGCTGAGCTGACCGCAGAGGTGCCACTGAAGGAGAGGAGTTAAAGGATGAAGTGGGGCAGAGAGAAGAGCATGTTCAAAGTCAAGTCCGTAAGACTTGAAAACTAGGTGGAGGCTACTGACCAGGCCTTGCAGGGCAGAGAGCTGGTTCCATCTATGTTGGTGCCGGCCCTTATGCCCTGTTTTCAGGCTAAAGCCTTTTGGGCCTTGCATAGTGGGGAGATAAGATGGACGAGTCTTGCTGCTATGCCTTCAGGGATGTGTGATAACAGAGCCAACAACATCCCAGGCACCTGCTAACGTTTTCTCACATATGATCCCACTTAATCCTCACCATAGCTGTGCCAGCTGGGGACTGTTATTTGCTTCATGTTGTGATTGAGGAAAATGAGACTTAAGTGAAGTAATGGGCCCAAAGCCACACAGCTGGTACTTAGTGGGGATGAGATCTGAGTCCAGACCTTCAGACTTCAGAGCCCAAGTTCTTAGTATTCGTCTCTGTGGTGGAAAGATCTCTGGTCCGGTAATCAGTGACCTGAGTTCTGGTCCTAGCTCTGCTGCTTGTTAGACCCGGAACAGGTCAACCCACTCTCCAGCCTCAGTTTCCCTTCTGTGAAAGGGGTTGAGAGGCCTGCTGCTTCAGAGATGTTGTGAGCATAGAGGAGATCCTAAAGCTGGTTTTGCTGTGAACTAGAGGACCCCAGAGTTTCAGACACCCCCAGAGAGGGCTTAGTCTCCAGGCTTGGTCCTCCTTTAAAGGTCAGGGAGCAGTTGGGGAGTTGGGTGTCCACAGGGGACTCATGTGTTGGCATCCATGGGTGGTGGTGGAGATAGCAAGTGGGCAAGACATAGTGAGTGGCCTGTCCTAGGTACCGAGAGGAGGGGTGTAAGTGTGGAAGGAAGAAGTGTGGTCTGAGTCGTGCTCCCTGCAAAAACGCTAATGCTAGAGGTGACTGAGGAGGGAAGCTTTCCTGACTTGGAGTCGGGAGCAGCATGTAGGCCCAGCCCTGCTACTTACTGTCTGTGATTTGAGGCAAGTTGATGTGAGTTCTGGAGCCTCAGTCTCTTCATGTATAAAATCGGGTTAATGACTCTTGCTTTGCAAAGTATGTGAAAGCATCTTGCCCAGTTCTTGGGATATAGGGGACATTCGGTAAATAGTGACCATCTCTAAATTCTGGTAGTTCAAGATTTCTCAGGGTTAATCCACTAAATCCCAGTTCTTTGCAGGATTCCATCTCTTTCTTTGGCCTTTCAGACTTACTGAGGCACATTGTCCTTGGATGTGGAGGGAGGGTCTGGCTGCAGAATGAGAGCCTCATGCATCTTTGAGGGGGAAGAAGACCCTGTGCTTCCCAGCGGGAAATAGTGACGAGTGGTTTTCAGGTGGCTGCAGTGGGTTCGCTGAGCCATTTTGGAAGCAAGAATATGTTTGTCTTGCCAAGTACAAGATTGAGTGTCACCGTTTTGCTTTCTGGGAATAATGGCCGTGCAGATAAAGTAGATTTATGGCGCTGAGGTACGTCAGAGAACAGACTGCTTTTTTTTTCCTTTTAATGTCTACATTTTCTGGTTATTAAGGTAATAGGCTTATCTTAGGATATTTGGAAAATCAATAAAAGAAAAACATTTACTTCCCCACCCAGAGGTGACCACTGCTAATATTTTGGTATAGTTCTCTTCATTCTTTTTTGAAATGTGCATATACTGTTTTTAAAATACACAGTCTAATATGCTTTATTCACTTAACATGATGTCACGTGCATTTCCCAGATCATCACATATTCCTTAAAAACATATTCATTTGCTACATGGGCCAAACTATTCTTAATCCCCATTCATGAGCTGGGCATTTAGATTGCTTCCACTAAAATACACAAACACATATTTCCACCTACAGTGCATACAAATATTTGACTTTTTCTTTTGCGTTTTTTACCACTTTCTGAGATTCCTAGAACTGAAATTCCTTGGTCAAAGGATAAGTCCATTTAAAAGTGCATATTAGTGGGATTATCAGACTGTCCCACTTGCCTTATATTAAAAAGCAAAAAAGTTATGACACAATTAGGGGCTGTGGCCACCTGGGTGAGGGCCCTGCTTCTGACCATTGTGTACAGAGGCTGCTCACTCACGTCCTGGCGGACAGCACAATCGGCCCCTTGTGGCTCTCCAGTGAAATTTAAGTAATGGGTCAGCCTTTCCAGTGCTTCCCTCTGTCAGGAAGTTCGTCTTTGAATCTAACCTAAATCTCATCTTCTGCATTTTAAATCCTCACCCGCTGCTGGTTCCCCGCAGTGGAGTGGAGTGGAGTGGAGTGGAGCCGAGCTGCAGTCTGCAGGCGGCCCCCTCGCCTCTCCCCCACTGCCTGGGCACACGGCTCCGCCACCAGCCTTATGTTACCTTGGAGGAAACTTGAGGGTCTCTGGCTGCTGCTTTCTCGACTGGGAGGGCGGCCCCTGCATCGAGTTGCTGCTGATAACGCCAGGTAGGGTTTCTGAACCCGAGAGTGCCCACGCCATGGACGCCAGTGTCCCCGCCTCTCCCGTGCCCTCTGCAGAACTCGTGAGGGCAATTAGCATTCAGAAGGGTGCTCTCCTATTGACACTGCGGGTCTGTCAGATTCATTCTCTGGGGGAGGGGCGGCGGGGAGGGGGGAGAAGGAATGTGGCTGGAGCAGGGATTAATTGTATTTCAGTCCCAAGTGCAATCAATGGCCAAGTGGTAATGTGCGGCAAAGGAGGACGGCCAGGCAGGGAGGGGTGTAGGGGTGCATTCTGGTGAGGGGAGACCAGCTGTCAGTGTGGGAGGAGTCCCACGGTGGGATCAAGCAGCCGCTGCCCAAATATCCTTGGCCACCTTTCTCAGCCAGCATCCTGTGTCGGGAGCTGACAGCTTTATTACGGGGCAGCAGCATATTAATTTGGAAGGGAAATGAAGATAGCTGTAACTTTGTGGGCAGCAGGAGGCCCTACTTAGGCATTTTAGAGCTGTCTGGCAATAGGCCAGCAGGGTGGAGCCAGTCGCACAGGAAACAGACTGGGAATTGAGTCCTGCGGCACCTGTGGGAGTATCTAACCATGGCTGGAGCTCAAAGCGTCTCTGGGGCCCAGCCCAGGCTGGCTGACCTCCTCCAGCTCCTGCTCTCCCTCCACACCTACATCAGGGGTACGGCCTTGATGGGAGCCTCTGGATGCCCTGGCTGCTACCTCCTCAGAGGGTCTTGTTTTATTGCCACGGTTCCCTGCTTCATTGCCTGATCCAGTGCTAATGTTTGCTTGAAATGAAACAATACTTTATGAGGCAAAACCCAGCTAGTTCTCTGCTCTGTAGCCCCCTTTTAAATTTCACACGGCAGATTCGTTTTCTTCCTTTTGCGGAGGAAAAACTTCCCTTTATTGTTACCCCAGATGCATTTTGGGGCTGGATGTCACCAGGACTTTAGCTGTTAGTTGGAGCCCACATCCCCACTGCAAGGCCTGAGCTGAGTGAATGCCAGCCCTGGCTGCATATTATAGTTCCTTGGGAAACTTTAAAAAAATGTTTGATGATGCCCGGGATGCAGTGCCAGAGTCTGATTTATTTGGTCTGGGATGGGGCTCTGGCATCATCATGTTAAAAACATTCCACAGGTGATTCTAATGGTCAGCGATTTTTCCCTAATGAGGAGTAAGATGTGCCATGTTCTGTCAGCAATTTCCTTTCATGGGACGATGTGCGTAGAAGCCGGTGATGACCTTTGGGGAAGTTTGCTCCGCATCCTTTATGGGAGCAGAAAGGGTGAAGTGGCAAATGAGAGGATCGTGTCAGGCTCGGTGGGAACGCCCATGGATGTACCTAGTACTGTTACCAGGGTGTGCTCTGGCTGTGTCACTCTGCCTGGTGGTTAAGCAGGGGACCTCGAGAGGATGCGGATGAGGATGCCTTGGGGAAGGTAAAAGATAAAGAGGAACAAGTGGGACGTGAATTTGCTTATATTTGGTCATTAGCCAGGGCATGGATTCACTTTTTTCTCACATTTGGAGCATGGGGCACAGGATGGAGGAGAGGGGAACGGGGCTGTGCGTGAATGGCAGCAGGTGGCTCTCAGTTTGGGTGTAGAGGACAGACAGCTCAACGTGGCAGGTGCCTGCAGTGAATGTCCAACCCTTCGTGGCTCTGGGTTACCCCTTGTGGGCTGGGGGTCCCTAAGACCCCACTTCTGCTCATTTTCCCTTGAATGTTGTAGATACCTCTTCCCAGAGGAGTTACTAGGAGACCGAGTTATGGCTACAAGTGAAAGAGTCCCTTCACTGAGATCATTTGGTTTTGCCTGTGGGTTCCTTTAAGTGATTTATGAATAGTTATGCTCCCTGTTGGCTAATGCATTTGCCTTGATGTCCGAAGTCCGACCACCTTTCCCCGCCTTCTGTAGGGTGTTCATCGTTGGGATTTTGTTCCATGAGCCTCCTCTCAGGTGGAGGGGTTGCTGTTTTGGTTTCAGCTATTCCTTGGCTTCTGTCTCACAGTTGGGCCACCTCCCTGGTTCTCTTGGCCTTGGAGAATCAGCGCTCCCTTGATAGAAAGCCCCCAATAATTTAACCCCTAGGCTGCTGATGGCACCATTTCTAAAACTCACAAATCCTGCGTAGAAAAAGCTACACACATTTTTATTCATTTGTTTGGTAAAGTGTTCTCATGCTATTCAAACTGAAATTTGCCAACCATCTGTAACAGATTCCCCTGGGGTGCTTGTTAAAAACTCATCTCTGAGAATAGAACCTAGGAATGTGCATTTTAGCCAGAATCCCAGGCCGCTGTCAGGTACAGGAAAGTTTGAGAATCAGCACCTTGTAAAACTCTTGTTTTACAGGGGGAAATTTGACAGAGAGTGGTTAAGTGACCTGCAGGATCACACAGTGAATTTTAGGGCTGGAGCCGAGTCTGAAAGAACCCGAAGCCACATCCAGATGTTAATACACCTTACATTTGCAGCGAGCTTTGTTTTTTGAAAGCATAGCCCATCTTTCTGCTCCTCTAGTTTGCTAAGATGGAGAGTGTCATCTATCTCTATTTTTTATTTTTAACGGATTAGTCTTTGTTGGGGTGGAGACTGTCCTGTGTATTGTAGGGTGTTTAGCAGAATCTCTTGCTTCTATCCCCACCGCCCCCATGCCAGTAGCATTCCCCAGGTGGGGCAGTAAAAAATGTCTTCATGGCCCTAGCTCAGTAGTTGGCAAACTGCGGCTCGCGAGCCACATGCGGCTCTTTGGCCCCTTGAGTGTGGTTCTTCCACAAAATACCGACTTCTGAGCATGGGCCTCCCAGGTTCAATTCCAGTCAAGGGCATGTACCTTGGTTGCAGGCACATCCCAGTAGGGGGTGTGCAGGAGGCAGCTGATCGATGTTTCTCCCGCATCGATGTTTCTAACTCTCTGTCTCTCTCCCTTCCTCTCTGTAAAAATTCAATAAAATATATATATTTTAAAAATGTCTTCATGTATTGCCAGATGTCCTCTGGGTGCCAAAGTCACCCTGGTTGAGAACCACTGCCTCGGCAGCAGAAGCTGTTGTCAGGGATGTTTCCCTAATGGCATCCTATGGCATTTGTTTTCATGTTTGGGGACTTCACTTTTACATTTTGCATAGCTGGCTTCTTCCCAACTTGGCTACTGTGCTGGGTTACACACATCAATAAAGTCACGCTGAATACAAGCTCTCTCCTCCGCTGTTTTTGCCTGCAGAGGAAAGGCGTAAATAAGCTTGGAAAGGCTGTGTTTGGACTCCAGTCGTCATTTGCCTGCCAGCCCTGCACTTCTTGGCTGTGGGGTCTTGGGCAGGTCTCTCAGCCATCGTTAGCCCCTTTTCTCATATGATTATGAGAGAAAGAGGTGTTTGTTGTGAATGAGAATTAAGTGACACCTTGAATGTGGAAGTGTTTATAAGACATTACTCATCTATTAAGTGGTGATGTTAAGATTCAGGTCT
>NW_006286675.1:8064854-8087152 GCF_000327345.1 Myotis davidii | reverse complement strand
TCTTCAGGTTTCTCCCAAATTCAAAAGTGCAGAACTCAGCACAGCAATTCTAGACTTGCATTTGGCCAAGTATATTACCCTTGTCATCTTTCTGCCCATAAAGTTAATCTTCCCCTCTCTCCCTGTAAAGTTAATCTCTTTCTTCTGGGTGGCCATCGGCGATATCTCCTTTGGGTCATCGTCTCTGCAAGATTGGTCATTAGTTATTACCTGTGACTGGGGATAGCCAGTTTCTTTTTATGGTGAGATTTCCGAAGGACTGTCTGATATTTTATGAAAATCAAAACCAGTGCCACCTTCCCTGGCCTCCTGGCCAGCACTCAGAGAGATGCATGGTAATTGACACGTGAGGCCTGAATGTGGGCGCTGAAGCCAGTATTTGTCTGCAAGGAGATGCGTGCAGATGAACTTGGAGATTAAAGGTCTCCGAGCTTCTGGCACAGCAAAGCTCAGCTAGTCCAGCACTGTATTTTGCAGACAAGGAAACTGAGCCCAGAGCGGGAACATGTCTGAGGTGTCACAGTGACAGGGTGAGGTTACTGTCCAAGCTTTCCAGGTGCGGAGGCTCTCGCTGTGATGTTCACACCTGTCTGCACTGATGGTGCAGGGGCGGTATGGGGGGCAGACCTGTGCTCCGTATCCAGGGTGCTCTGGCTGCCTCCTGGTTTACCTCAGATGTTGCCTTGCGGGTCTTGTGAAGTCATCTCTTTCTGCTCAATAATTTATGGATGAAAACTCACCAGAATTCAAAGCACATTACATGCTATTCACTGATTTTTATAGCAGGACATTTTGAGGGGAAAAGGCACTGAGCATAAAAGGGGCTCCAGTTTCTGTATGAACATACTGAAGAGGAAGAGGACTGAGAAACTGAAGCTCCTTTTGTTTCGTCTGTAACCTCTAACACAGTCCCTTGGCTACATATTTTCTCCCACTAATATAGCATCATCCTCACCAATATGAATCGCCATATTGTTAGTACTTGCTGCTGTTTGTTTACTGTGTGTCAATGCATGTGAAGTGTTTACCTCAATACACATCTCAGTTGATTCACTCAAAAACTCTACACAGAGGGTTCTGTAAGGTCTCTTTTTTGAAAAATGAAGAAACAGGTTAAGTAAGTTCCTCAAGGTCACAGAGTAGGAGGGGGAACTGAGATTCAAACCCCTCCAATGTATGAAGCTTACGTAGGTTTGTTCACTCTGAACCCCACCAGCCAGCTTCTCCTCTCCAGCCTAAGTCGGTGCTCCAAGGGCCTGGTGTTGGTCAGGTGGCCAGTTTGAACTTCTAGGGCTGTCTCAACTGGGCAGCACCCGGCTTGCGAGGCCACCACCTGCCCCTGGGCATTTCCTCTCAGGCTGTGCCAAGAGCCTGAATGAGAAGAGCTGTCCCTGACTCAAGGCATGTGGAGGTCTCCTGTCAAGGGACGCACGGCCTTGAGAGACGAAGGCCTGGATTTTGCGTGGGTCCCTTAACCTTCTGGAGCCTCATTATCCTCGGCTGTAAAGTGGAGGAGATTCCTGCCTCACATTTTCTTCTTCCCCTGCTAGTGTTAAATGAAACGCTCCATATGGAAAGTGTTTGCAAACTCTGAGGTGAGGTGGGACGTGGGACGAATGATCACCCAGTGCCCAATCCATCACCATCATGATTCCAGAGGAGGAGGAGGAGTGGGCGCCTGGGGAATGGAAGACAGGGACAGTTGGAAAAAGAAGCCATCTCCCTTGCCAGTCATTTCAAAGGCCTCTCACTCAGCCTTTCACCTTCGTGCAGCACTCTGACACCATGGGTGGGTGTGTGGGGGTGTTTCTGCGTCCCTCTCCTCTCTGGAGGAAGGCTCCCAGGCACTGATGGGGAGTGAGGGGCTCCTGCAGGTCCTGGCTGCAGCCAGTCGCCAGAGAGCCCACCCTGCTGCTCCCTGGGCCTCTGCAGCCAAGCAGGCTGCTGAGGGGATGGAGTAGGGGGACACTCAGGTTGTTTAAAGGGAAGGTGCTAATACAGTAGATACTTTGGGTTATGGTGATTTTGAGGAAAGCATAGAATTGTTAAAGTTATTTTTTTCATCCTGAAGTATAACTACATTACATCAAATGGATAGCCCTGGCCAGTTTCTCTCAGTGGTTAGAGCATCCAGCTCGCTGACTGAAGGGTCTCTGGTTCGATTACGTGTCAAGGGCATGTACCTCAGTTGCAGGTTTGCTTCCTGCCCCCTGGTGGCAACCAGTCGATGTGTCTCTCTCACATCGATGTTTCTTTCTCTCTCTCTCTCTACCTCCTCCCTCCCTTTCACTCTCTCAATATCCTCAGGTGAGGATTAAAAAAAATCAGATAATAGATAAGGGGAGAAAAGTACCCATATATATTTCACCTTAAAATATTTTTTCTGGACTTTTGGGGGAAGGTAGGAGAATATTAATTTTCATTTATCTTTTTTAAAAAATATATATTTTATTGATTTTTTTACAGAGAGGAAGGGAGAAGGATAGAGAGTTAGAAACATCGATCAGCTGCCTCCTGCATGCCCCCTACTGGGGATGTGTCCGCAACCAAGGTACATGCCCTTGACCAGAATCGAACCTGGGACCTTTCAGTCTGCAGACTGACGCTCTATCCACTGAGCCAAACCGGTTAGGGCTAATTTTCATTTATCTTAAATAGATAGACATGGCATAGCACAAATTTGACAAGATACAAAGCAATGAAAATTAAGTCTTTTTACAGAGCACTCTTTTATTCATAGTGTACATATGATTTTGACTCGCTCATTTAACATTACATTATCTTCATATGTCTAAACATTTCTGATTCTTTCCGATTTTAAAGATTCTTAAAAATTTTTGCAAGCAATATATGCAAAATATATTTATGAATTTTCTAACAAATAATGGACAGTATGCCATATTGATAACAGTGGTGGTGTGTTTATAGGTGATTTAAAAAAACATTTTTAATGTTTTGTATTTTCTTGAATGTTGTTAAATGAACAGGAATATTCAGAGAAGTATGCAGAGGAGATATCATCCATAGCTTAGGATTAACATTTTGGCCTATTTTTATTCTGTATTCATGCTTTGCATTTTATAAATATAGTCAGATTATGTTTTATATCAGCGTGGGTCCTGCTTGGTTTTCATCTGACGTAAGCATTTATTAAGCTTAGGTCCTCTATAAACTTTGTTTTTAATGGCAATACCATATTCTATCAAATGGAAACATTACATTTTGTTTAACCATTCCCTTTCATTGGTTACATTATAATGAGGTATTTTTCTAGTGCTTTACTGTTAAAATAATGCCAAATGAATAGCTCAGGAAACACAGCAGTTAGAAGTGTTGACCCTGAAAAGGTCAGTCTGGGGCTTTGAGGGGCTTGTATACCCAGTGGGTGCGTACACAACAGGTGCTCAGCAGTTGCTTGTGCTTAGTGAATGAGGGGACATGAGTGGGTGTTCTGTAAATTATTTCAATGAATGATAACATGAAAGAATAAAGTATTTTAAGGCAATGAAGGGCTGTCAAGAGAGACCCCGCAAAATGGACTGCAAAATTCAAACCTGTCATACCGTGACCGCCTCAAGGTCTTCGAGAGGATTCTGCAATTCCGGTCGTGCCCATTTGTCCAGCAGGCGTGAGGAGCTTGCTCTGTCTTCGCGCCACGTTGAAGGATCAAGTGGCGGTGATGCTTTTTCAGTCTCTGAAGGGAGGGAGCTGGCAAGAAGGACAAGGCCTGAAGGATGGTTTGTTGTCTGACTGCGTGCCCACTCCAAGTGGCTGCTGAAACCAAATCAATTTGTGGAAGGCCGCTGGGGTTTTCTTGGCTTGACTCTCTCTTCCGGAATTGAATAGGAAAATAGAATTTCTCCGAAATTGTCTCTTTTTATTTGTGCCTGCAGCACTCTGTAATTTGGAGCTTGTCAGAACAGCCCGTCTTGATTTTGAATTTGGAACCATTGACTCCCCCTTTCTCTCCACTGTGAGCTATTTATATGCCAAAAAGCATAAGTGGAGGCCTTTTCACCCTCTCACTGTGAATTCAAGAAATAAATAAAGTCAAGCAGCATTCTCTAGAATCTATAATCCCTGAGTGTTGGCAACAAAGAAAGGAAAGATATTCTAATGTAGATGGCTAGGCAGCGAGAGAGGCTCCGCTGCTGGGTCCTAGTGCTGTTTTACCTTTTCCAGGATCCTCTGGGAAGGGGGGCCTCTTTCACCTTGCTGAGCCCGTGTATCCCAAACACATTCTGTTTGCCCATTCATTCCATCCATTCACTCATTCATTCCGCTTGGTTCACCTCAGTTATTGCTCTCCTAATGTTCTATATCATAGAGTGTCCAAGGCCATAGTGATAACTTAGCTGTGACTAAGACTTCTTCATTCCTGTTTCAGCCAGGGCTCAATGGCAGTAATGAGACACTGGCTATTCTAAACAGAAACGGATTTACTGCAGAGAACCAGTGCTTAATCATTGGAAGGGTGGAGGAGCAGGGTCCAAACTGGCCTTGGGCAGTGACCCCTAAAACAGGACTCTGAAAATGATCCACTGGTAATTTTGTTTTTGTTTTTTTCCTTTTTTTGTATTCCCCTTGCCTCCTGCTCCCAGCTTCTCTGCCCCAGATCTTAGACTCTCTCCTTATGGGATAGAACTGTTTCAAAGAATTCATGGATTGTAAAGTGTTAATGTTCGAGAGTGTTGTTAGTAATAGCTGTCACTTGCTGACCCTTGACTGAGTGCCCGCTGTGTGCTAAGTCCTTTATATGCCTATCGAAATTCTTAAATCCTCTGTGAGGTAGTTGCATTATTGCTGCATTGCAGATAAGAAACTTGAAGTTAATAAAAGTTAACTGACTTATCCATGATACGTCAGCTAATACGTAGCATTTGAATTCAGACAGGATTCCTGTACAGAGGTACTTGCAGTTTAAAAGAAAAGCTGGGCCAATAAGCCGATGAAAAGATGCTCAACATCAGTAGCCATCGAGGAAATGCAAATCAAACCCATAATGAGATACCACTCCACACCCACTAGGATGTTCATATCCAAAAAGACAGATAATTAAAAAGTGCTGGTAAGGGTGTGGGTGGAGAAACTGGAACTAGGTAGTAATACATGCTGGTGAGAATGTGCAGCCACTTTGGGAACCAGTTTGCAGGTCCTCAGAAGGTTAAACGTAGTTAGCATATGACTCATGAATTCTACTCCTGGATATTATACCCAAGAGGAAAGCAAACATATCCACTGAAAACTCATGAATGTTCATAGCAGCAGCATTCATAATACTATCCCCAAAGTGGAAATTACCAACTGATAAGTAGATAAGTAAAATGTGGTATATCTGTACAATGGAATATTACTTGGTGATAAATGGAATATTACTTGGAATACTGATACATACTACAAGGATGAACCTTGAAAACATTATGCTAAATGAAAAAAGCCAATTACAAGAGATGACATAGTGTGTGATTCCATTTATATGAAAGGTCCAAGATAGGGAAATCTGTAGAGGTAGAAAGTAGATTAGCGGTTGCCTAGGCCCGTGGTCGGCAAACTGCGACTCGCGAGCTACATGTGGCTCTTTGGCCCCTGGAGTGTGGCTCTTCCTAAGCCTTAGGAGAACCCTAATTCAGTTAATAACAATGTACCTACCTATATAGTTTAAGTTTAAAAAATTTGGCTCTCAAAAGAAATTTCAGTCGTTGTACTGTTGATATTTGGCTCTGTTGACTAATGAGTTTGCCGACCACTGGCCCTAGGCTGAAGGAGGGGTGGGAAATGATGACTAAAGGTGTGTGTCTTTGTTTGTTTTTTATAGGGTGATGAAAATGTTCTAAAATTGATTGGGGTTATGGTTGCACAAGTGTGACTAAGCCATTGTATTATACACTTTAAGTGGGTGAATTTTTTGACATATGAACTATGTCTCAAAGGTGAAAGAGAGAGAGAGAGAGAGAGACAGAGACAGAGACAGAGAGACAGAGATAGAGACAGAGACAGAGAGAGAAAGCAGGCTGGGCGGGACAGTACTTACCCAAATAAATGAATTGTTAATGGGGGAATTTAGGGAATAGTAGATAAATCCCATACAACTCTTATCCTCACTAGAACTGACTGGAAAAAAATGTATTTAGCACAAAATTAAGTATTTAGGTCCCAGTTGACTGTCTGGTCGGTGGACCTAGATCCGATTATTTTTTCTCAGCCATCTAATTTTCTAGGTTTTTCTATTTTTCTCTAAGGGGTATGTTTACTTTTTATATGTAGGGAACCGAAGGTAAACTATGTCATAAAATACATATTCCATTGGGTTAATCAAAAAGAACTTAATGAATTCCATATGTTGTGCCCCTGGAACTAGTTTGAAATTCTTTTCTAGATAAAAAATTTTAGGGGGGGAAAAGCGAGAGGCATCACAAGTGTTTGTCCCTGAACTGAGCTGGTGTCAGAGTCCAGCTACTCCTGGAAGCCTCCTGCCTTTCACCCTCTTGTTTCTTTCCTGCCCTTTGAATCTGTCCAGGGACCACCAGTTGTGACTGATCACAGTGTTGTGCACAGTTTTGCACTCAGCTTTATTTACATGGAAAAGATGATTGGAGGTGGGTGGGTGGTGATGGATAGTTATGTTAAATTGAATGTGAATAAAAGAAGAAATGTAGAGGGCTGACTGTGCCCTCAGGTAATTTGTCCCATTTTATTTACCCAAGAATAATTGCCGATGCCAGCATTTCATGGTCTACTTGTAACCCAGTAAAACACCTCATGGAAGTTACAAGCCCTTCGCAGAACGGGAATTCATGGGAGCCCCCTGCTTTCCACTTGAGCCAAAGGCTGGCTGGACCATATGTATGTGTGTGTGTGTGTGTGTGTGTGTGTGTTTTGTTTTTTAACAGGATTTGTGGATCAGCACAGTTAAATTTATTGAGCTCTGACTATATGCTTGAGCGCAGAATTTGCTGTCAAGCAATTAGAGTAAAGCTGAGGATTTACATCTGTGAGAGGCTTAAATGTGGGAAGTTCTTTCCCCATTACACATTAGGTTGGCAACTTGGAGCATGACCTGGATTTCTCATGCTGCAAGTGGCAAGCTCTGGCCTCTGGGGCCTTCCTGCTTACTGTGCACGTGTGCGTGTCTGAAAGTAAGGCTCAGGTGCTTTCCAGGTAAAAGGGGGTGTGGGGAGTGAGGGCAGGAGGAACAGGTCTACTAGGTGCTGCCCTCTACCCTCCACTCACCCCAGTGAGCCTGCCAGCACTTTCCTGGACACTGCTGGCGCCCGGGCGCTCTGTTCCCCGGCTGAAGTCTGGGGCTGCTAGGAGCAGACCTAGAACAGCTCACAAGTGTGGTATAAAGCGAAATCCCAGAGAACAAGGTTCTTCACCACTTACACGCTCTTTGCCTTTGGACAAATCACTTATCCTTTTCAAGGTTTTCCCAGTCTTTAACAGAAATAATGCTACCGACCTTACATGCTCATGGTGAATGTTAAATGAAAATCTTATGAAAAGCACATTGCACAGTGCCTGAGACACATTAGGCTTTTGATAAAGATTGTTACCTCTCTCCCAGCTCACTTTTCTTCTCCGCCTCCCCTTCCTATACTGCGGTGGTAGAGAAACTCATCCAGTTTTCTTCAACTCTAGTCTGAGGCCACCTGTCGGTATTTTTATTGAAATATTATCTCTCCACTTACCTATTTTTGTGCTAAATTTTAGTCTGTATTGACCACATTACTCCAAAATAAACCCATTGAAACAAAAGCATTATTTAATCTAGAATGACACTTTCTACAATGATGAAATGCTCTTGGCTATTTTTGTCCCTTTGCTCTTAAACTTAGATTTCAAGAGTGGTTTGCCAGATCCACACAAAAATCCTGTGAGATATCGATAGTTTTCACATTGAATTTATAGGTTAATTTAGGGAAGAATCAACATCTTTATGACAGTGGGGTTTTCTAACTCTCCTTTCACTTAGGCCAGTGGTCGGCAAACTGTGGCTCGCGAGCCACATGTGGCTCTTTGGCCCCTTGAGTGTGGCTCTTCCACAAAATACCACATGCGGGCGCACACGTACAGTGCGATTGAAACTTCGTGGCCCATGCGCAGAAGTCGGTATTTTGTGGAAGATCCACACTCAAGGGGCCAAAGAACCGCAGTTTGCCGACCACTGACTTAGGCCTTTAAAATATTTTTCAGTAAAGCCGTATTTTTCTCCATAAAAGTCCTATCAGAAGTTTATACAGAGCAAAGTGACCGACACGTATCTGGATTTAGAATATTGGTTGGGTGGCCATGAGGATGGTGAACTAGAGAGAATGGTTCTCAACCTGTGGGTCAAAGACAATGAAAATACATCCTGCATATCAGATATTTACATTATGATTCATAACAGTCGCAAAATTACAGTTATGAAGTAGCAACGAAAATAATTTTATGGTTGGGGGTCACCACAACATGAGGAACTATATTAAAGAGTCACGGCATTAGGAAGGTTGAGAACCACTGGTAGACACAAGGAAGTCAGTTGGGAGCTGTTGGAATAGTCCAGGTGGTTGAGATGAAAGCTTGAATTTAGGACTCTGAGAAGGGAGAGCGGCCAGCACATGCCAGAGACATTTCCTGGGAAGAATGCACAAGGCCCTCCTCATTCTTTCAGGGCTAAATAAGGCAAAGTAATAATAATGCTTGCCACCATTTATTGATAGCAAAGTGTTGGCATGTTACGGCCATCACTGCTTCTCCTTGGCAATGCTCCCAAGTAGGCATTAGTACTTCTCTCCTCCAGATGAGGAAACTAAAGCTCAGAGAGGTTAAGTAACTAACCCAAAGTCACCCAGGGAAACAAAGCATGTGTTCTAATCTAAATCTGCCTCTGCCCAAAGGCCACTGAGCCCTCGTGGAATCTTGAGTTGTCTCAGAATTTATTGGAAGCACTTTATAAAAACGTGTCAGACCTTTTGAATTTTATGACTGAAAGAAAAATGACTAAAATCCTCTTCTCAGTCAGAAAATTACATTAGAGTGTTTACCTGGTTTTATAATATTTGATAAAAGATCTAGACAAATGTAAATTTATGAGATCTATAAAATTGGAGTTTTTGAGGGCAGGAGGCTGGGCTTTGGGAAGATGGGGGCAGATCATGTGAGTCTGGAAAGACGCAAGAAGTATATTTGAATTCTGAAAGTGTTCCTGGTCATGTATTTCTGGGTAACATTTTGTTGATGTTTTTCTTCCATTGGTCAGAAAAAAAAAAAAAAAAGAATGACCTTAATTAAAATTTCTATTGTCTTTGCCATGGAGGAAGGAAGCCTTTTGGTGGTTGTCATGGTGATATCTCCATGACACTGCTGAAGTGGGTAGTGATTGCCCTCAGAGCCCTGGAACGAGCATTTATCATTTTCCTCTCCCAGTAAGAGGTTTGCAGAACCAAACTGCACGTTTCCTTAATCACCTTTGAAATTCCCATTTGAGCCAAATGTGCGTGTGCACAAGGCAGTGCGCTCCACTGCAGCCTCGGTTAGAGTTCTGAAGTCTGAAACCCCATTTCTAATTGCTTTATGTTCCTGGAGCAAAATGGCATATGCGAGGTGCTCATGAAAACTCTGGGAAAGTAATTAGGAACTAGCAGCCTTTCAGGTGGCACTGCGGGACAGCTGGGAGGCCTCCGCCCGCTCACAGCTCTCCTGCCCCCCTCCTGGCCACTCAGAAGGCCACTCAGAAGTCTTGGCTGACGCACCTTCTCTGCGAGCAGCCCATTTAAAGTGACTGGCACTTAACGCATGGCCACTTTAAATGCTACCACTTACCTCCAGTCCTCCGCTGTTTCTCCCTGCACCCAGCCGGCACGCTGGAGGTTATCATGCTGCATGCAGGCAGAGAGCGGCTGTTTCCAGTAGTAAAACCAGGCTCTTTTGTTGGCTTTGGGGTACTGCATGGTATGACTGGGGTGAAGGAAGGGTAGATGATGGGGGATGAATGATGTTATGCAACTGGGTAATGTGCATGGGTTTTTAAGTTACCCCCACTCTACCTCCACCCAGGCCCAAAGAGCACAGGACAGTGACACCCCTCTTCCCCAGTGGTGCTGTGCAGCTGCATAATGTGGATGGGTTTGCAGAGCTCAGATTTTACAGGCGAGGTTACCCCGGGGTCTACAGAAGGCAGGCTTATGACACCTCCCACACCCAACTGAATATCTGTTCTATAACCTTTCGTGTAAAGTGATGTTATGGCAATAGGCAAAGAATTTGCCTTCGGAGAACCTGGTTTCAACTGTGGCTCCGCCCCTTAGCCAGCCATGTGAACCTGGACAAGAACTTAACCTCTTGGATCCTTGGTTTCCTCTTCTGTAAATTGGAAATAATGACAGTAACTACCTCTCCAGGTCATTATACCGCAGGAGAGGCTGCTTTGTCAGCTGTAAATTCTAATACACTGGCTATTTTTCAAGCTCATATTGTATACTTGGCACAGTGCTAGAGAGTCAGAGCTGACAGAGCGGTAGGGCAAGCAGGACAGTCAGAATAAGATGGTCAATGTTGTGATCCCAATGGGCACCAGCAGGCACTTAACTCCACCTCACGTCTAGGAAGGCTTCCCGGAGGAGGTGATCCTCGCACTGAGTCTTGAAAGATAGAAGTTAGTCAGAGAGACAGGGAGACAGCCTTCAAGAAAATAGAGCAGTGTGTGCACAGACACTGAGGTACCACCAGGGGTATCCATGAGAGAGAGGTGAGCCGTGAGGCAGGGAACAGATAAAGGGTGGTGTTTGCCTTTATCCAGAAAGTGGGGGGATCTCTTGGATGATTTTAAGGCAAGGAGTCACAGTTTGTAGGTTTAGGGATATTACAGGTATTGTGTGGAGGACTGTTGAAAGTTAATCGGGAATAGGTGGCGAGTGGGTACAGGGAAAGGATGGCAACCTAGAGGCCACTGCAGTCCTCCAGTGAGCGTGGGGGTGCCGTGCGGGTGGAGAGGGTGGGCTGCATTGGTGATATAGAGGTAGAGTTGGCTGGTTTCAGCGACTGATAGGGACTGAGGGAAAGCGATAGGATGTCTTCCAGCATTTGGGGAGGGACAGGTTTTCACTGTGCAGGACAGTGCCGTTTAGCAGCTGGGGCCCCTGCCCACTAAATGTGCCCCTCGTCATTGTGACAACAAAAATACCACTGCTCTTTGTCCGAATGCCCCTGGTTGAAAATCACTAGATGGTGGTTTTAGGAAGTGGGGAATGAAGGAGGAAAAGGGACGGGAAGGGTTCCATTTTGCAGTATGTTGATGTAGTGGCCCTAAGTGTCCTGTAGGCCGTTGGATGTAGGAATTCAGGGCCCGAGAGTGGACAGCGCAGGACATACAGCTCAGGGGCCATCACCAGGGCAGTGTGTGAGCTGGGAAGGACCTGAGCTTTCCCAGGGAGGGTCTTTAGCACGAGAAGGGGCAGGACCATCATGCACGTACGTACCTTGTTTCATCTGGAGAGCTGGGGAGCGCTGATGGAATTCTAGGGCCGTTTTATAGGGAAGGGGAAAGTGAAATGCTGCAAGAGCAAGTGACTTTTCCAGGTTTTTCTTTCAGTCAGTTTTGGCCAAGTCTGTCCTTGGCCCAGCCAGTGCCCAGATGAGTCTGGGAGGGGTGGGTTTTGCCTCTTTTATTTAGTTGAGGGCTCTTTAATGTCTTGCTTTGTGGCCAGGAGGACCAAGTGTCTCCGTGACGGGGCGGTTACCATCCCTGCCTCACCTTGGGTTTAGCAGTCTTTGTGCCTCAGTAAGGAGGCATCTCACAATTTGCTTTATCCCCTGCAATGGCAGATTTTCCCTTGGCGCCCTCTGTGTTCTTGGTTCACTGATTAATAGGCACTTGAGGATTTGCAGGGAAGCGTTTAACATGCATCAGATACCATCACTAGCGGAGAAGGTGATTCACTGAGCTCGCTGCTGCCTGCATCCCTCCCCGGTGATACTGTTTGACATTGGGGAGTTGACTCTGGATCTGGAAAAGTGTAGTTTAAATGTGTGATTCAGAATCAGAGACTGTGGCTGTCTGCAAAGTAGTGGGTGCGCGGAGAGGTGGATGGTGAGGAGCCAAGGAGCTTTGTGCTTTGATTTCCTTTAGTTTCTTCAAAAGTGAGAGTAGCTCTGGGTTAAAGGTCACCAGCAAGTTCTGGGCTCTAACCTTCAGGCTTCCAGCGAGTACCCACACCGGGGAGCTGTGACCTCCAGACAGGGATGTGGAAGGCTGGTGATTTATTTTCAGCACATGAAAACTCTAATAATCTAAAGAACGGCTCCTTCTAGGAAGCCCTTACCCCAGCTGTGGGCAAACTACGGCCCACAGGCCAGATCCGGCCCGTTTGAAATGAATAAAACTAAAAAAAAAAAAGGCCGTACCCTTTTATGTAATGATGTTTACTTTGAATTTATATTAGTTCACACAAACACTCCATCCATGCTTTTGTTCCGGCCCTCCAGTCCAGTTTAAGAACCCACTGTGGCCCTCGAGTCAAAAAGTTTGCCCACCCCTGCTACCCTGTACCAAAGTTTCCTTCTTGCCTTGGAAATACAGTTTTGCCGTGTTACCTGCATGGGGAATATTTCAACCTTTGTCTCCAATTCTGGAGTCAGGTCTGAATCCTGGCTCTGCCCCCACCGAGCTGTGTAATCTTGCACAAGCCCTGTAATATTTCTCATCCTCAGCTTCCTCATCTGTGAAATGAAGATAATAGTACTTACCCCTCTGGGACAAAACAAGGCAGGAGACAATGCCCGCCGAGTGTCTGGAGTATGATAGGGTGTGCTCACTGAAGTTACGGTTACAGATCTCTCTCTCTTATCTCACGTGGTTCTTTATCCATTACCCCTCCTTCCTCACACATTTTCACGAACTACCAGGAGTCTGGCACCCTGGCATGATGGGCACTCAATTTAGGATGGGAAGCGCTGGTAGGTTTTCTTTAGGGAGAGGGGACCTCGATTAGGACAGCTACCCTCATTGTTCACCTCCTCGATGCCAGGCAGCATTTAGAGGTCCTTCACAGAGCCCGCCCTGGCAGTGGAGCTCTGATTAGGACCCAGTCCTGCCTCCAAACCCACACTCTTCCTCCTCCTCTCACTTTGATGCCTTCCTCCTGCTCCGCCCCCTCTCCTGTCCTGCTTTGTCCCCCATCCAACCAAAACAAAAAGGAAAGAAATTCTGGACTAAAACCAGGCCGGTCCGTCAGGATATTGCGCCTGGGCTCGGTGGTTGCTCACTGGAAGGTCTGGGCACTCAGGGCCCTGCGGGCTAGGCACTTTCTTCCTGGTGTGCTCCTCAACCTGGGCTCCCTTCCGGAATGGGCATCTGTAGGAAATTGAGAAGGAAATGGGCTTGGGAGGGGGTTTCCGAAGTCATCTCACTTCACCCTTTACTAGAAGTGAGAGAGGCAGAGAGCGCCCCTCCCTGCCCGGATGTCCTCTCCCACCCCAGCACTGAGGGTGGGGTGGACCCCTTCCCAGGTCCTGAGGGATGCGGGGCCAGTGCCCCTGTGTGGTTGGTCGGTTAATATTGTTAGGATACCCTCAGCGGGGCTGTTGGGAAATAGCAGGTCCTGAGCGAGTGTGTGAGGAAGCAGCAGGGCTAGCATCCAGGCTGTGGGAGCAGCTGCAGGAGGCTCCTCCCCCTGGAATGTGGCTGGGCTGCTTTACCTCGCACACCCCACTGACAGCCCAATCTTTTCCAAACAAAGACCCTGAGCTTGAATTCCTCTCGCTGTCCCCCAGGCTCTGCCAGCGCTCGCCCTCAGATCTGCGTGCTGATACTTTACAGCACCGCCCGGTTTATGGAGTGAAGTGCTAAATGTCAGGATTTATGTGGGTCATTCTACACTGCACACCTGTGAGTGAGCGCATGCAGCCGACTTTGTGCCTGGTCTTGGTTTCCTCCTTCCATGACTGGTCGGACCTCAAGGCAGCACGGGGAAAGTTACTGGCTGTGGTCTCCCCGGTGGTTGGTACTAGAGAATGCCCCCCTCCCCTATCACCACTTTCTCAGCCCTACCAGTGTGCAGGTGACGTGGAGAAAATGAGCCTAGTCGAGCAGCTCCCCGTGTCAGAGCTGGAAGGGCTCCCTGTGCTCATCATCTCCAACCTTCTCCCATTTTACAGATGAGGGGACTGAGGCCCAGAGAGGGAAAGCCGCCTGTTTGCTTTCCAGTGGGCCTGGAATTGATACTGACCTGGAACAGATTAAATTCATGAAGTGCAGAGGAGACATCATGGTGCAAGAAAAGAGTTTGGCTTCTGGACTTGGATTCCAATGGGAATCCTAAATCCTTCAGAAATGTATGGCCTTGGACAAATGGCTTAACCCCTCTTACCCATGGTTCCCTCAGATGATAATCCCTCGCAGTGTTGAAGTGATGTTCGCGGTACTATGTGCAAGCACTTCAAGCAGTTACTCCCAATGGCAGGTACTCAGAAAATGGACCCAGTGGTTTGTTAATGGAGACTGGTCACACTGGACTATCAAAGCTGCGTGTCTAAAAGAAAAGGCTTCACATAGGTACTGTGTAAACTTCCTGCGAAAGGGCTTAAGGGACCTAACCCAGCCTCCACTATGGGGCTGACCACCTGCTCCTGCGGCCAGGTTCCTGGGATATGGGCATCGGTTCTAAGTCGTAGATCTGTACGGGGCTTTGTTTTGTTGTTTTCCCTCCAAAATATCTCCTAATACGGGGGTATTTCAGAAATCTCTTGACTCACTTAACTGCTAAATGGTGTGTTTCATGGCTTACTAGAATCACAGAGCAGACTTCAGGCCTGGGGTTTGTGTTCGTTCTTTAGCAACATCTTGCCAAATAGTTTTCTGGCCTGAGCTTGAAAACTTCCACCAACAGGAGGCAGCCAGCCAGTCTGATGTTCAGAGGCCACTCTGGCTGTGACATTGTCGACACATAATTCTTTGAAAGTGTCTCCCAGTGACTTGACCCACTGATTCTAGTTCTGCCATCTTGGACCTCAGGGAACAAGTCAAAGTTCTCTTCCTCGTGATAGCCCTTCTGAAATGATGACGGCGGTCATGCGCCCTGAGTCTTCAGGCCATGAAACTCCAGTTTTTTCCGTGACGAGGTTTGACCCATTGGTGCCCTTCACGGTCGGGGCTTGTCTCTCTTAGATGTGCTCCAGCTTCCACTCTGGCCTGCGGGTGTGGTCACCAGAGGTGAACACAGTATTTGGATGGGGTCTGATCAGTTCAAAATAGACCTTTTTTTTTTTTTAACCTCCCTTCTTTTGGACCTTATATTACTATTAAGTGAGTCCCAAGGTCCTACTGGCTTGGTGACAGCTTTTCTACACTTTTGACTAATTGGGTTTGTAATACATCAATGCCACTAAACTAATACAGATTCTATATCATTTCCTGGAGCTGCCATAACAAGCTACCACAAGCCTGGTGGTTTAAAACAATGGAAACGTGTCCTCTGATAGTTCTGGAGCCCAGAAGTCTGAAATTAAAGTGCTGGTCGGGTTGGCTCCTTTTGAAGCTCTGAGGGAGAGTCCATTCCATGCCCTTCTCTTTGTTTCTGGTAGTTTCTGGCAATTCTTGGGAGTCCTTGTCTTGTAGATGCACCTGTCTAGTCTTTGCCGCTCTCTTCAAATGGCCTTCTCCCCCATGCCACACGAATCCAGACCAACAGCCCTGGAATTCTGTGCAAGGTGTTTTGACTGGACAAAAAAAAAATTCCCGGCTCTAAAATATATTTTTCATGTTTGTTAGTGGAAATTAGTCACTGGGAAATGGATTTTGTTTAAGGCAGGAAATTAGTTTTAAAACAATGTATGATTTATTTCATGATACTTGTTTCCAGGAATTAGCATTAATTTATGGTTGGTAATAACTATGACTGTGAGCAATTCTCTAACCTCCCCAGACCTTGGTTTCCTCATCTGTAAAACAGAGATTGGGAGAGGTGAGCTCTGTGCCATTTTTAGCTCTGAAACTCTTAATCCTGTGGTTTCTGGAAAGCAAGGGTTACCCTTTCGATGAAAGGTCTCAAGTTGATGGCAGATCTCAAGTTGGCTTAATAAACTGAGAATTTATGCTCTTGCCTAAGAAAGCAGATTCTCATTCACGAATCTGAAAATCTGAAAAACTCTGTCCTTTTGTTGACCTTTGACAGGACATAGAGACTATGCTGTCGAACATCCCCCACCCTCTTGGTTACTTAGGCAGTGCAAGACACTAGTGATTGGCGTCTGGTTGGCTCTCAAATGTTGTTACATCAATGAATGAATACACTATGTCCTATGTCATTGTTGCGGGGGGTGGGGGGATAATACAATATCATTCAGGTCTGATCATCTGGTACTTGTGGGCTTTTTAAAGAATCTTCCTGAATACCTGTCACAAGCAGTTATTTTTAAAAGATGGTGTTGGTAGAAGACAGGGGTTGCCAACCCAGATGTCTGCACAGAAAAGCAGACTGTGTTTATGATCTCCAGTTTGTTTTGGAATGCGCAGCTCACTCTGTTTATCTTTTGTTTTCCCAATTCTGATTGAGATCGTGATGCAAAGAAATTTCTCTTCGGTAAGAAAATCAGAAAGGCAGGTGTGATGATAAATAGCATGAGGCATATACCCTCGCCAGTGGGAAGCAGTAGGGAGCGGCGGGGACTGAGGTGAACTGAAGGTGCCATTCCACCTCTCCTGGGGTCCCAGTGTTGCCACAGTTGTCATTTTTCCAAGATAAGCTGGATTTTTATATGAACTTTTCCTATTTTTAAACTTTGGCTCAAATAAAACTAATTTTGGGGACACCCCCTCTCCCCCAGGATATCAATTTGAAATCTCTGACACATGTTGGTGAAGATTAGTACCTGGGATGGGCTCCCAGGTCATCTCTCTCTGGTTGGTCTGGTCTGGGGGTCCTGGCAGAGCCGTGTGCGCAGGAGGCTGCTATGTTCATCCTTGCATTCAGACGTGGAAGAATCTAAGACATGTAAAGTAACAAGCAAGTGGTAGAATAATATATAGTTTTATTTTATTTAAATAATTTTTTTTAAAAAAGATGTATAGATAAAATTTTAAATGCATAAAAATTTCACAAGAAATGTAAAGGCATTGCCTCTGAGATGGACACTGAATTGGAGGCAAGAAAGGAGCTTCTGCTTTCTTAGATTGTGCCCTCCTATAGCACGTAGTGCTTCGTTTTGGGGAGGTAAAATGAAAAGAGTTGGTGGGGAGTGTTGCTGTGTGGAGAGTGTAAGCCTTCCATGCTGAGTGTAGAGGACAAAGAAAAGCAGAGCAGCCTGGGGTGATCGGGAAGGACCACTGGGAAGAGAAGGGGCCTTGAAGGCTGAGCAGAATTTTTAAATTATTTTTTTTTTATATTTTATTTATTGATTTTAGAGAGAAAGGGAGAGAGATAGAGAGATAGAAACATCGATGAGAGAGAAACATTGATCACCTACCTGCCTCCTGCATGCCCCCTACTGGGGACTGAGTCCACAACCCGGGCATGCACCCCCACAGAATCGAACTGGTGACCTCTTGGTTCATGGATCGACACTCAACCACTGAGCCACACTGGCTGGGCGGGCAGACTTCATTAGGAAAAAGGAAGGCAGGAGTCCAAGCCCAGAGGTAGGAAGGCAGGGTGAGTTGGGCACTCGTGAATAATTAAGTATGGCAGGAGCCAAGGGTATAGGGAGGTGGTGAGAGATAAGGAGGCTGTAGGAGCCAGAACGGGTGTGACGGAGACACTGGACTGGGAGCTGTGCCCCAGCATGACTGACTCGGCTGCAGGGACCAGGAAGTTTGGAGGCAGGACTGCAGGGCGGGAGCCTCTCACGTGGCCTCTTCTGGCTCCTGGGTAGCTGTCACCCCTTCCTGCTAGGGTGTTGCTTTGTGAACAAAGGTAATGCCTATACACCTGATGAGTAGTAAGCTCATGGCGCTTTCTGTTTCTCCACTCCCAGGCGTGTGGGCTTTGGAAGCTTCCGACCTCTGCTGGTGCAAAATGTGGTTCCTGTACCCCTGAAACCAGCACGTCTCCCCAGACATTTTGGAGGTTCTGTAGGGCAACTGGCCACTAGCTGAAGTGTAGTCACTATAAACCAGCCCACACTTTGGAGTCAGGCAGATCTGGGCATGAATTCTGACCTTGCCACTTACTGGTTCTGTGACCTTGGGAAGGCACTTGACTCCTTTGGGCCTCAATGCCTTCGTTTGTAAATGAAGGTAAAATGATATACCTTCTAGGGTTGTTGTAGCTAACAGATTGATACTCAGCAAGTAGGTGTGCCTATACTTTTCTATTATGACACCTCCTCTGATCTGTAGTTATGTATATTGATATTACAGGAGTGGGCAAAGGTAGGTTTACACTTGTTCATATGGAAAATAATACAATAAATAATAATACAAGAATATACTCTGATTTGCGTACTCACGACTGTAAACTTACTTTTGCCCACCCCTGTATTTATGTTCAATATGTAAAATACATATTTATTTGTTTCTATATATGGCCATGTCCGTCTAGTCCAGTGGTTCTCAACCTTGGCTGCACATTAGAACCACCTGGGAATCTTTTTAAAATCCTGATTTCTGGGCCTCATCCTCCGGAAATTCTGTCTCTTTGTTATGGGGTGGGACCACAACATTAGTAACAAAGAAACAGAATTTCCGGAGGATGAGGCCCAGAAATCAGGATTTTAAAAAGATTCCCAGGTGATTCTAATGTGCAGCCAAGGTTGAGAACCACTGGTCTAGTCTGGATTGTAAGTTCCTTTTCAGTGGGGATAATTATGTCCTAAACATTGTTTTACCCCAAAGAACTGAGTATTAAGCCCATAATAGGGCTGACTACATGTTGGACGAATGGAGTTTGTGTTCTCAACCCTACTCCAGTCTTTACAGCAGCGGACTTGTGATTGAGGAGGATGTGTCTGCAGGCTGGGGATATCTCCTCCGTGGCTAAAACAAGTGTTGTTCGGCTGACGTGTCAGGATGATGCGTGATCATTTTGCTATGGCAGATCTATATTTTGTGGCACTTGATGTTTCTATGTTTTGGGAGGACTTCTTTTAAAATGTATGAAATTGCACAAGGTATGCCAACACATTGCTAGGGCCCTTCCGGAGACCTTAGATGGGGCTTGTGAAAGTGAGGGGCCTTAGAACTTGAGCTTTATTAGTTTCACAGCAAGTCATCTGAGCATTTAGAGACTGGTAGAACATTCACTGCAGGCAGTGGTAGGAGTTATGAAGGATGTGGAGATTTCTAAAAGGGAAAAAAAATGCTGGTACAGGTTTTAGTAAACCTGTCATTCCAAGTAGGCTCAATAAAATTTGCCTGTATTGTTTTTTTCATTCAACAGATATTTATTGAGTACCTGCTGTGTGCCAGGCACTATGTAAGCACTGGAATGTAGCTGTGAAATCTGCGTGGTGCTTGCATTTAGACCAGGGGTGGGCAACCCCTGGCACGCCTGCCAAACATGGCACGCCAGTAACTTTTGCTGGCACACGAAACCCTCTCTTATAATCTTCCATTTACAATTTTTTTCTTAATATCGACTTTTATATTTTTCAGATAAATTCAGTGTAGGTGCATCTTAGATAAATAAATAATTTTACATATCAAGTTATCTTAAAGACCATAGACATGGATTGACGAGAGAGGGGAAGAGCAATTTCTATGCCTCTGCCTTAACTCTCCCTGCCTTCCTAGATCCGACCAGTGTTTTGGTTTCATTCACATATGCTTATGAATCTTTGTTCTCAGTGATGAATTTTGTTAAGTCTCATAAGAGGAGTAGCCTGATGGATGAAAGTAGTAGCTCGTGCATATCTCTGAAGGGCACGAAATATAAACCTGATATAAAATCTCTGTCATCAGTGATGCAGCAGCAAAAGTCCCACTGATAATATCAGAGTCATAAAGTTTTCTGTTGGACTATCATTGTACATGTATACATTAAAAAATAAATGTATTTTTCATCATCATATAAGGTGTTTTTGATGCTCGAATGAATTTTATTATTTCTTCAAGTTTCTTCACATACGTACACCTTAAGAGATATCAAGTAGGCGTAACATGTTCTCAGAAAATTAGGGTTGGCACGCAGAAGAATTTTGAGTCAGAGATTTTGTTGGTTTTGGCACGCACTCACAAAAAGGTTGCCCACCCCTGATCTAGACCTAGGTTGCAAAGAGCCACAGTGTTGATATTGGGCTGTGGGGATAAAGCCACAGGTAGTAAAGGCATTTTGGTTTCTTAGTTTCACTTCTGATCCCTCTCACTTTCTCCTTTTCAGGCCTTTTCTGGGAATGAGAGCCACAGGGTTAAATTGATGCTGATTGGACCTTAACCATCCCAAACAGTGACGAAAGAGCCATAGATTGTTACGAGGGGGAGTAGGTACAGTGGCTTTTAACTGCTCGACCCTTCCTGGCCCTCACTGTGTGAAATACAGGTTTCCCCTGCTCCCTGAAAGTAGAGCTTTCTTATGAAACCTTTTGTAAGATGAAATAGCGTAAAGCGAAGTAATTACCATTAATTTATGTGGAAAATTTTTGGAATGTTCCAACACTCCCCCAAAAACTTATCAAATTATACCAAATAACTCATAAAACCTAAAATAGCACTACCATATAGTAAAAGCAGTAATGCACAATATAAGTCGAGATAAAGCAGAGGCTCTCACTTGGGGCGCGTGCTGCCTTTGCAACAGCTCCCTGCAAAACAAATGCTGAACGCTATTTTTGCTTCTCACCTTTTTTCCGTAGAAGCGAACATCCTCTTTGGATTTCTTTCAGTTAGCAAAAACAGGTACTCATTAATGTCGGTCTTTCGTGAAAGTGAGAGGTGTAACTTGACCTTTCGAAAAGGGGGCTACAGTGATATGGGAGCCATCATTTCTCCATCAAAGGCTCTGCCGTGGAGTCGATTTCAGCCAGTGTGGCAGAACAGAGCAATTCCTTCCGACTCCAGAGCTTGTTAGGGTAGGGTGTTTCTTATGTCCTATTTCTAGAGGGACAGCCAGCCCGAGCCTCAAAGAACAGAAGAATCAAGGCTGGAGACACACAGCACCTGCCTCACAGTTCACCCCCAGCAGCGCTCCGCTGGGCCACGGCGGGGTGGTGACTCAGAGCTGGAACTGTGTTCCTGCACCGTTGCCAGATTTTGCATCAGGGGCGGGGAGGAAATAGAATGAATGAGTAGGAGCAAGTGGCTGCTAGATTTGTAACACCTTGGGAGGCAGCTGCTCCAGAACCGAAATCGAAAGCAAGCAGGTGGACTGGGAGCTCGCGCTTTACCTCTGCAGATGCCCAGGTCCTCCCCCCACGTCTGACCTGGACTGGGGTTTTCATCAGGCCAACATGACGCTCAAGGAGAGAGTGTGTCTGCTGCCTTCCCCGGCGAGAACAGGAGAGCAGGTTAGTCCTGTCCTGGTTTCTTCAGGATTCGGTTTGCTGCGATGTAGTCCGATTCATGAAAACCCAAGTCATGACGGAAAGAAAGGGAGTTTTCTGTGGCTTTAGTTGGGAGTGCCTGCAGTTAAAAAACAATACTCTGTTTTAATTGGGAATAAGTAGGACAAAAGTATCATTAGCTGCACCTCCCTGATGTCGTTACAAAGGATATTCTGTTGGGAAGGACAGCTGCCCGCCTGCTTCCTTTGTGTTTTCACGTATGTGCAGTGCTGTCACATCTCGGTCTGTGGCTCCGGCAGGAGCCTGAGATGAACCTCAGCACCTTCAGACGTTGTAGCTAGAAGACCGCCTGGTCCAGCCTTCTCACTTTACACTTAGCGAACCTCACTTACTGAAGAGTATTAAACAGAAGCATAAAATTGGGTGTTCTCTGAGATCGAACATGCTTCCTGTGCAGTTTTAAAACTTCTCTAGGGTGTGCGTTTCTAGCTGAGCACAGCCTGGTGGAAGGCTTTTCTTCTTCGGCCACACTTTCCGAACCATGGGCCTCAACCCAGCGAGGGACAGACGTGTGGCTGAAGGAAGGCGCCTCTTGATCTTAAACTACTTTGCCTGGCAGGCGAGTTCTTTAAATAGAAGTTTAAACAGGAGGCTTGGGTTGTGCCTTAACTCAAAAGGAAGAATGTGTTCTTGAGCTGCTGTTCTGTGGAGGGCTAATGATACTGGAGCTGGCAGCGTGGAAGCAGATAAAACAACTCGATTAGAGAAGAGTTTCAGAGCTAGCACAAGAAAAATCTAACAGGCACTGAAGATTGAGTGTTTGCTGTAGGCCAGACACATTATCGGCACTCTTCACAACAATCTTGTCAGGTTGCAGTGGTCTTCTC
>NW_006286675.1:8054827-8064408 GCF_000327345.1 Myotis davidii | reverse complement strand
GAGAAATTTAAAAAAAAAAATTTTTATTTAATAGAAAATGGTTTCTTTCCCCTCCACCGGACCATTTGTTCAGTTGATAGTTCTGTGTGCCCAGTATTGGCCTCTAGCAACGGTGGAATAGAAATGCAGTCCGTCTCATGATTGAGCCGGAAGTCCCAAAAGAAAAGGGGGGAATGTAAGGCCAGGAAGAAGCCTCTCCCTCCCCCAGACCCTTCTTGCAAGCCCTGGCCCTAGTTTAGTCATAGCAGAGTCATTTTATCTCTTCCTGGGACCGGTCTGTGCTAACTGACCTTCCCAGTAAGACTGGTGCTCTGGTATAGTCACAGTAGAATTGTTTTATCTCTCCCTGGGGTAGGTTTGTGTGAGACAGACCACCCTGACCCCTCAGAAAATAAGTCAACTACAATCACAGGCCAGGCCCGTCATTGCAAAATGTTTTGTGAAACTGAAACCCTGTTTTTCAAGGCCACCTGCGTGTGGTTTTTGCCTTTATAAACCCCAGTTCCACAACAGCTCAGGGCTCCAGTCAGCCAGCACTTCCCTCGGGATGCTGCTTGTCTGCCTGAGGGCCCCTGCGCTGCGCTTGTAATAAAAATCCTCTTGCTTTTGCATCAAGATCTGGTCTCTGCGTTTGACTTGGGGTCGTCGCCCTCTCCGACGGACTCCCCGGGGGTCTTAGGACCTTACACAGGCACTGAAGATTGAGTGTTTGCTGTAGGCCAGACACATTATCGGCACTCTTCACAACAATCTTGTCAGGTTGCAGTGGTCTTCTCTTTTTTTCAGATAAAGAAACCAACTCTCAGAAAGATCACTAGCTCCTTCAGAGTCCTGCACAGCCGGTGTATGGCAGAGCTGGGATTTGAACTCCAGTCTCCATGACTGACTGGTCTGGGGGTTCATGCTCTACAGGCCTCCGGTGGCCTCTCCCCCAGGACCCCTTTAGGGGCCTGGGACTGGTTTGGTAGTAATTAAGCTGTACCTCAGCTCCTATTACGTTGCTTCCCTGACACTTTTAAAAAAGAGAACTAGGAAAGGGGAGGCTATCTGGGTTTGATTTTCCCATTCTATCAGGCATTTGCCTCTAATCTTTTCGTGATTATCGAGGTCCTATGAAGCCATAATTAAAACATCCTATTAACAAGTAGCAACCCTAAATACTGGGGCCCCATGTGGGAACTCGGGAAGCAGACGGGTTTGCAGCATGGTCACTGGTCAGGAGGGGTGATTTAGGAACTTCATTGGCCATAGAGTGGATCTGAAAACACCTGGAGAGCCTAGTGCAATAGAGGGCTTTCTCAGTCATGCTGATGACTTCCCTCTGTTGAATTCAGAGTCTGGAAAGGACAGAACTTCCCTCTTTGCAAGATGTGAGAGCTTTACGTTATCTCAGTTAATTTTGCGACTCTCTTACGCCCCATCTGTGCCAGGCTCTGCCCCTTTTGGCACCTCTGGGTGAGGAGAACAGTTACAGACTGGCCCTCCAGGTGGTGGGTCTGGGGTTTGGCTGGATTTCAGTGTCTCTGCCTAGTTAGGTGTGCAACTGAGTCAGGTGTGGTGGGAGAAGGGAAGGTTTTTCCTTGGTCTGCGTCATGCACCCCAAGGCTGGTGGAGTCTCATCCTGGGTGTAGGGTCCTTTATCAGGGCCCGTGGGCCCCTGCCTCGCCTGCTCTCTCTGAGGAATCTGATAGGTCGGGGCTGCTGACGTCAGAAAGTGAGATGGGCTCTGCACAGCCTCTCCCTGAAGGCCATGTGTGTTTGTGCTCTGCCTGTTGAGATAAAGGAGTTCAAGTGCCTGCTCCATGGTATCACTGCTCTGTGCTACAGGAGAGACAGGAGAAACAAGGGAAGGACTACTCCCAGCCCTCCGGGCACTTAGGATCTTGCTGGAGATAGGGGAGAGGCGAGGAAAACAAACACACCTGAAATAAGTAGAGAGCATTATGAGAGAGTATATAATCAGTCACCAAATTGTAGGTTTCACACCAAATACTCTCTCCCGGTTCACCAAAGGGAGATCCAGGTAATGTTTGTATTATCCTCCTATGTGTTTTTAATCACTCAGTAATTTCCGCTCTGGTGTTTGCATTCCGTTCTTTGATTCTCTCTGAGGGTACTAGCTTTCCCTGGCAGAGGTGGGGGATATTGCAGAGGAGGGCTAATTTCTCCAAATTATATTGTAACCGTTGGGAGAGAGCCAAGGACGAAGCGTTCTTGGCATGTCAGTGTCTCCTTGTTCCTTCCTCTGGCAGTCAGAGCTGAAAGCCACTGCCTTCTGTGGCTTCTGACCTGTTAGGTTCTTGTCTCTTTGTTACCTGAATCCAGACTTTTGTAGGGTTAGCAAGCCTATTTGGAGGCATGGCCTCACTTTAAGGTGGGAGTCTCCTTAGTCATTTCTCACTCATTCATGCAACAGTTATAATAGTGTTTGCTACCCGCTGCTATAGACTGATGATAGCAGTGAAAAAACAGACAAGGTCCTGGCTTTCCGGGACCACACATTAGTCAGGAAGACTGATAATAGCAAAAACATTTATAAGTAAGAAAAATAACAGTAATAATTAAAGTAGGGTGATGTGCTGTGACATGACTGGAAGCCTATTTCAGTGAGTGGTTGGGAAGGGCTCTGAGATGGTGATGATTCTGCTGAGGTCGGAATGACAAGGAACCAGTCATGAGAGGGGAGGAAAGAGCATCCAGGCTGAAAGGACAGCGGCTGGTACAAAGGTTTCTAAGTAGGAAAGAGCTTGACATTCAAGGAGCAGAAAGGAGGTCAGTGTGACTGGGGAAGGAAGAGAGCAGTACAATAAGAGGTGGAGCTAGGCAGGGGTCAAGTCATCTAGGATCTTCTAAACCAGTGGTTCTCAACCTTCCTAATGCCTCAACCCTTTAATACAGTTCCTCATGTTGTGGTGACCCCCAATTTCATTGTTATAAATTAAAGCATAGTGATTAATCACAAAAACAATAATGTAATTATATATGTGTTTTCCGATGGTTTTAGGCGACCCCTGTGAAAGGGTCGTTCGACCCCCAAAGGGGTCGCGACTCACAGGTTGAGAACCACTGTTCCAAGCCAAGGTAAAAAGCTTGGACTGATGCTGTTAACGGAAATAAAGACGCCTGGAGGAGGAGTATCAGGTTTGGCGGGAGTGGGGAGAGGAGGCTCATTCTATTTTTGCCCTGTTAAAATTTAGACACCAGTAGTCATCACCATAACCAAGGTACAGTCAGCTTTAGCAAATGTTCATTGCATATCTTCTGTATGTCAGGCATTGTACGAGGCTCTTTAATGTATATTTCCTCATTTTATCCTGACAACAACCTTTTAGGAGGATATTATTATTCTTTTTTTAAAATATATTTTTATTGATTTCAGAGAAGAAGGGAGAGGGAGAGGGAGAGGGAGAGATAGAAACATCAATGATGAGAGAGAATCATTGATCAGCTGCCTCCTACACGCCTCACACTGGGGATTGAGCCTGCAACCCGGGCCTGTGACCTGACCAGGAATGGAACTGTGACCTCCTGGTTCATAAGTTAATGCTCAACCACTGAGCCACGCCGGCCGGGCAGATATTATTTTTCTTTATTTGCAAATGGAAGCACTGAGGCTGAGAGGTGAAGCGGCTTGCTATGGTTTGAACCTAGATCTTCTGACCCCAAGGCTCTGGGCTGACTTGTTGCTCAGGGCAGATACTGAAGGAGGCTGGTTAGCATTGTGTTGCCACTTGGAGAGAGTATGGGGACCATATGTTGGCTCATCAAGGCCTGATTCCCATGCTTCTGGAAGAAGGGCCTGTCAGAGTTAACTCCCGTGTGCAGCGAGCTGTTGAAAATCTTGACATTTTCAAAATAGTGTGAGTTCCAAAGACCACTTGGGTAAGATTCTCAGGAAATGCCACATGAACCACGCTGACACTGCACTAAACAAGCAATTTTGTAAAAGTGTTAAGTAAAACAAAACAAAAGGAGCTGAAGAAATGTGGAAAGCTGTTTCAACTGTTGGCTGCTGTATCTCTTGACTCTGTAGCCCAAGTGGAAACGGAAGGAGATGGGGAGGCAATTCGTTCTGTTCTTGGAGTTTCAGTTACTGATTTGGGGACCTAAGAGTACATTAAGTTACCCAGAATCCTTGGTTTTCTTGAGTCACTGGGATTTGGAACAAAGATAGGAAGTGCCTTAACTAGCCTGGAGGCAGTGCTGAAAGTAGCTTCAGTGGTGACTCTTCTGCAGTATTCTGGGAGCCACACTGAGGAGCCAGGAGGTCCAGAGTGGCACATGCTGCTGAGCACGCCAATGGGAAGAGCCTTGATAGAGTTCTTCCTGAGGCTTGAGGCCGGAAGCTTTCCTTACCCCTGAAACCCTTTCTTCTCTTAATAACATGGGCCCGGTGAGAGCTAAATCTTTGCCGCACTCGCAGCGTACCAATACCACCGCTGTCAGAAAGCCAGATTCACCAGGGGACTCCGACCTCCATTCCCCAGCACCGTTCACATAACTCCACGGCTTCTTGCCATGCCCCCCAAATTGCCATCCCAAGGAATTGGAACCTTTAGGCTTAACCAACCAGAGTCACTGCTCGCCTTGTAGTCAAAATCTATATGCCTGGAAAATCAGTCTTGCAATAACGTTGCAAAGAAACTACAGGACCCGTGTGCATTTGGACGAGTCCTGTCTGTGGCTGCAGGTGGGCTCTTCCTTACACTGAGCTCAAGCCGGTCTCCACTTCTCCCTGGTCCTCACTCTCTTCTCTTTTGTGTTTGCTGTCGGGCTTCTTTAGGGCCTAACCCTAGCCCTTCCCAGCCCGGGGCCTGTGACGACGTGCTGATTTATGTGGACGGTTACCTGTGGCCCGCCTTCTCGGGGATCATCCTTCCCTGCCACCTTCATCCCTGCTACCTGGTCCTCTCCCAGGCGAGACTGGCTGCTGTTCAGCGTGGAGGGGCTGTTCCTGGGAGAAGAGTGGGATAAAGGCTAGGGCTATTTTTGGCCTCATTTGCCAAGTTACTTTCTCAGGGGCCTAAAGAGAAACTGGAGCCCTTGTATGGAGGAGAGAGAGTTTCTGTGCTCCCTGAGACCAGCCGCCTGGCTTCTAGCCGGGCCATCTCCATCACTACCAAGGAGCAAGGTGGCAATTCAGGTTTAAGAACAGGTATTTCGGGGGATTTGTCTGTGCCTGCTAAATATGTCCTGCAACAGGGTTATAGTACATGAGATCCTACGTGAGTTTTAGAAAATCAGGAAATGAGCAGGAGGGGTGCTTTTGGGGTAAGGGGTGGGGAGACAGCAGGAAAGGTGAGAACACTTGGCAATCTCCAGATGGGTGGAGGGCTCCAGCATTTAATAGGCAGCCTTGGTTTGGTAAGGGCGAGTCTGGAGTAGCAGAAAGAGATCAGGAAGAGCTTGACCGAGAGGCAGGAACGCAGGAGTTGACTGTCCCTGTGGGCAGGTCATCTACCCTTTTCGGGCCTCCCTTTCCTCACCCGTGGCGTGGTGTGATGAGACACAGCTTGCCCTACAGGGTACTTGGGAAGATTAAATGAAATAAAACAGCCTAAGGACCTAAATTTTCTCCTTTGCTCTAAAAATGCTGAACCAGAAGCTTTGCCATTAGCAAGTCGGGTGAGTCTGATCAGACATGATCAAATGTTAAACAGTATTTCGGAGGCATTACTTTGGTTCATCTCTTTTCTCAATATATGAGTCTCTTTTTTTTCCTTTAAATTTAGTGTTCAATACCATCCCATAACCCGAATCCTGTTTCCTATTGTGTAACATGGGGATAAGAATGCCTGCTTTGCCTAACTCAGTGGGTACTTGGGAGGGTCCAATGCGGTGACAAATGTGACTACACTTAAGGCTTCATGTAAACGCAGGAAAGGATGCTAATGATGCTGTGGTTAATGCCTTTTTTTTTTTTTTTTTGGCAAAAAGGGCAGCATTCATATTAGGGAGGAAACTTTAGGAAGTTACCTCTGTATTTGGTGCAATGACAGCTGTGTTTTTGTCCACTTTCAAAAACTACCTTTCTTCTAATGTCATAATGTACCAGTAAACTTCATCTTAGTGCCTACACCATTCAGCTCAGCATTTACTTACCCAAGACTCTGGGCTTTGTCAAGCTTGTACAGGTTGGGTGTGGGGAGCCCAGGAGTTGCTACTAAGGTTGTGTGGTGTTAGTATGTGAAGTGGTTGCTGGTGCTGGATGCTGCTCCAAGTACATAGAAGATTCCACCAGAGTTCCACCCAGTTGACCTTGTGATAGGACCAGAGGCTGTTTGGGAGTTACTGAGAGTCACGTTGGTGTTGTCAGTCGGACCCTGGCCCTGGCACAGGGGAGACAGAGAGTGAAGGACGGAGGGAGGGAGGGGCAGGGAGAGCGGTGGATGGTGCTATTTTTCTGTTGCCTTGTCTTTAGGGATTTCTGTCACCAGCCAGGAAGCTTCCAGCCCCACAGGCCCCTAAGGGAAGGGGACAGCAGGTTATCATGCAAAGAGAATGCCATTTAGAAATAGAAGACCTGGACTCATGTCCCAGGCTTGTCACTGATTGATGGAGTTATCTTAAACAAGTCACTTAACCTCTCTGAGCCCTTTCTTCATTCATAACATGGGGTGGCCGGTGTTAATAGCTGAGATGTGTAAGGGAAGGCTTTAGGACTGGAGAACCCTTAAGCAATGAGAGTGGATAGTGGTAAGGGTGTTGCTTTATTGTTACTCCCACTATGAGCAGGGTCTTTTTCTCCTGCAGGTGGAAAGGAGGCAGACTTAGATTAGAGCTTGTGTTTCCAGGTCCCTGGTGAATGGAGATGCCTCTCTTGAAGGAGCTGGGTGTAATAAAGCTCAACCCTTGAACGTGGTACAAGGATTTCTGAAACAGGTGTTAAGGGAGCCTGCTTCCCACCCTTATCCAGATGCTCATGTCTTGGAAAGACCAGGATGCTGCCTGCCAAATGAGGGCATATGGAACTTGCCTAGAACCAGAAGCTGGGATCCTGAGGCTGGCAGTGGTGGGGAGGGGTGAGAGGGTGCTGGGACCAGGGGAAAACCTGGCTCTGCCTGCTGCACGTTTGGCTTATTGGGAGTCAGGCTGTTCTAGCCTTGGTGCCAGCTCACCCCAGACACCAGAACACAGGGTGCTCTGACCAGGCTCCAGGACAGAGTAAGAAAAACTTTGTAGGCCTAGAGATTTTTTTCTTTATCGACCTTTATGCTACACTCATTTAAATCTACTAGTTTCTGGGTTGGCTCAGTGCGCAATTTGGAGGTGAGGCTAACACTTTAATACCAACAAACTGAGATGATGGATGCACTCTGACAGTGAAAACATGTTAACCATCTGTGTTAGGAGCCTTAAAACATGACCATGCTCTGGTCATCTTACCCCTGGGACTTTAAGCCAAGGAAATCATTTGAATTGCAGAAAAAGCCTATACTCAAAGATGTATCTAGAATAATAAAGCGTAATATGCTAATTAGAGCGGACAGCCGAACGACCTTCCGGATGTCCTTCCGGACAAAACTGCTGTGGTGGGGGATGAGGCAGAGGCAGTTAGGAGCAATCAGGCAGGCAGGCGAGCAGTTAGGAGTGATTAGGCAGGCAGGCAGAGTGGTTAGGGGTGATCAGGCAGGCAGGCAGGTGAGCAGTTAGGAGCCAGTGGTCCTGGATTGTGAGCGGTGGGATGGGGCCTAAACTGGCCGTTGGACATCCTCTGAGAGGTCCTGAATTGCAAGAGGGTGCAGGCTGGGCGAGGACCACCCTCCCCACCCGCTGTGCATGAATTTCATGCACCGGGCCCCTAGTTTATTATAACAGTGGGGTGGGGAGGGTGCCTGAAATGTCCAGTATTAGAAGAATGTTCATCTTTCTAGAGCGTAAGAGCTGTTGGGTAAGGTCTCCCTTGTCCACTCTGTGTCTCCAGCATCTAAAGCAGAGCCTGGCACACACACGGCCAGGAAATAGTTTTTGAACAGTTGGTGATATGAGAAAAAACTATATCTGTATGATGAGACCATCATTCAGCTATTTCAAATGAAGAAGTCTTAATGACACAGGAAAATTTCTGTGTTCATAGGATGTGATAAAAGTAGAATACAGATTTCTAAATACAGTAAAATCATAGCTTTTTTTAATAGAAGGAAAAAAATTAAAAAGCTAGGAAGGAGCACATGCAAAGGTATATGTCTAGGTGGTGAGATCATGGGTCACCTTCTTTCTGTCTCTATTTTCTAAAATTTGTCAAAGGATTGATTTGTGACTGGGGAAAACATTTTCAAACAAATCATATTCTTTTAAAAAGGAGGTTAGGTTAGTTTATTCAGGGAACAAACCAGCGGTCTCTAGAGCCAGCTCCTCCTTCCTTTCAAAGAACCAGGCAGCCTTTGTGGACACACAAAACACCTACACACTTTGGTTGTGCCTGTCAGCTTGGCGTGGAAGCTGATCCCTCCTAACTTCAAAAGGGTGGTGGGAACTCTGCAGTGTGGAAATCGTGCAGGTCATGCTGCAGAGACATGCCCGTACGTTTATATCCATCACTGACGTGAAGACATTCTGTAGTAGGGAGAAGAATTTTAAGAAGATGGTTGGCTTTTTTCCTGGGTGGGTGGTTAATTCTTAGAATTCTTTCCCTGGTTCATGGGTTGTGGAAGGGCCGTCTGCTTTCCTTCATTCTTGTTTTAGCTCGTGCCGTCTTAAAGCAACTTTTTGCTAAGCTGCTCCGTTTGTTGGAGTCAGTGCTTCGTGGAATGTCTCTCTAAGATGCAGTTCTTTCCTGGAGCCAAGACATCCCTAGAATTAAAATCCCTGCATCATAGGTGGCCTCTAGCACCTGAGCTAGAAGTTCTTTTTTTTTTAAGCATTTTTATTTATTAATTGATTTTAGAGAGGGAGGGAGGGGAGAGAAAGAGAGAAAAGAGAGAGGAACATAGATTTGTTGTTCCACTTATTTATACATTCATTGGTTGATTCTTGCATGTGTCCCGACTGGGGATCGAACTTGCAACCTTGGTGTATTGGGACGGTGCTGTAACCAACTGAGCTACCTGGCTAGGGCTCAGCTGGAAGTTCTTGGCTTTTGAATACAGCTGGGTTGTAAAAGATTCAGTGCCTCTCAGCAGAAAGGCCCACTTTCTCACCCTGGGAGGCGTCTGTGATGATCATGGGTCCTCAGACATTCCCAACCTATTGTTGTGTCTATAATCCTTTTCATTCATATGACTTCTGCTTCATTATTTCCTTCTCTTTCTCTTTAGCCATAACCAGCAGACCACAGCGTTCAGGCATCCTGTGAGTGGGCAGTTTTCTCCAGAAAACAGTGACTTTATTCTTCAAGAAGAGTAAGTACTTTAAATATTCTCTTTCCCGGCCAGAGCTTGGGAGCTTAAAGGCATTTGCTCAAAACAAAGCTTGTTGGACTATTTTCTCTCTCAGCTAGAGATGCACGGAGTGGTTGGTGAAATGGGAGAATTTTATTCTGTCATCTCTGGACTTTTCTCAGTGGGAAGAGGTGAAAGGGGGAGATGGCATGGGGATGTCTGTGATTGGTATTGTCAGAGCCCCTTAAAAGCTCTGTCTCC
>NW_006286675.1:8012189-8054805 GCF_000327345.1 Myotis davidii | reverse complement strand
AATTATTTTCCTCAAGTGACATCTAACACGTTCATCTGGTGTGAAAATACCTTAAATACAGCCTCAGACTGAGCTGAATCAGCCTCTATAGGAAGCCTCAAGTAACAGCCCAAAGCCAGGGCTTAGAAGAGAGGAGGATCGGGATACCCATTGTCTCTGGACATTTTGAACTCATGGTTGCTTTTCCCAACACAGGAACTTTCTTGTTCCTCAGTCCCGTCTCAACAGGGCCTCTGGGGAGCTCAGAGATGGGTCTGCCATGCAGGGCCGTCTACCTAAAAGGCCCGCGCAGCCCAAGCAGGATGGGTTCTTCAAACATGAAGGCAGAGACCTGGGCAAATGGCTGTGTTCCCTTCTCATCTGAGGCCGTTCTGTTCGAAGAAAACAAGTCTTCGTTTGAGAAACTAATAGAGATGTTGGCTTTATGTGGTATTTTCCCTTCAATTTATTTTTCTTTTGTTCAATCACCTAGACCAGTGGTTGGCAAACTGTGGCTCACTAGCCACATGCGACTCTTTGGCCCCTTGAGTGTGGCTCTTCCACAAAATACCACATGCGGGCGCGCATGTACAGTGCGGTTGAAACTTCGTGGCCCATGCGCAGATGTCGGTATTTTGTGGAAGAGCCACACTCAAGGGGCCAACGAGCCACATGTGCTCGTGAGCCGCAGTTTGCCAACCACTGACCTAGACCAAATATGATCTTTAAAAAAATTATCAGTATTCACATTTTACAGCATTTCCCTTCCTTGATACTTACACATATAAACTTTCTCTTATGGAAAATTTCAAACATATACAAAAGTAGAGAGATACAGTAACAAATCCAATGTATTCATTGCTCATCTTCAATAATTTTCAAAGCATGGCTGATTTTATTTCATCTATATACTACCCCCTTCCCCCAAGATTCTTTTGAAGCAAATTCCAAACATCATTTTATCTCTCTAGTATTTTCAGCATAGAATAATTATTTTACAGAACTTTTAAAATTAGAAATCTATAATTACAGTAATTCCTTGCATGTTTACTCTGTGCTGGGGATTTTATCTGCATACCTCTTACTACGGTAATCCTGAGGAGTAGGTCATCATCATTGTTTAGAGATGAAGACACTGAGACTCAAAGAAATAGTCACTTGCCCAGAGTTGCATGGCTAGAAGTAGAAAAGCCAGATGTCATTCTAGCTTGATCTCTTTAGTCACGCCTAACCTTGCCCTAGTCAGATGCTGCTTGCCAAATTATCTTCATGCTGGTGGCCTAGGGGACGTGATGGCCAAACTATGGGGTTGGGGTCCGACTTTGAAAGCATTACTACTATTAGAGAATGAGTGGAAGATAAAGACTATCTTGTCTTCTAATCTGAGAAAGAATTGCTGTGTAAAGACAGCCCAAATGTGGATTCTACGAATTCCAGCTTGGAATGAATTTGTTTATAGAACCCTGGAGGTCAGAAGCTCTTGAGAGGTCATTGGGTTCAGTCCCCTTTCTTAGGCATCCTGGAGACATGGGCACCTGTCATTATTAAAGGTCTGGATAAGGAATCCATCAGAATGCTTAAATCGGGAAGTTACCAACTTCTAGAAAAATGCAGACTTTTTTCACTGAATACTTCTGTCACACATACCTCCTCTTCCTCTTGTTAACAAAGACTTTGTCCCCCAATTACTTCTGAGAAGGTAGCCTCTTTTATTCTACCAAAATATCTCTGTAGCTAATCTCAATTCCTTACAGTTTCCAAGGAAAAGATGTTCTTTTCAAGGGTCACTGTTCCGCTGTAGAGTCTATTTCCTGGCTGTCATAAGGAGTACTTGTTTATCTGGAGTGGTGGGGGTGCACCGGTGTGGCCAGACACTCCTTCAAGGAGGCAGAAAGTGCTTTGGGCATTGAGAGGAAGGGAGGATTCCTATGCGCTGATGTGGTGATCCCTGCACTTACTCATGAAGTACTTACTGAATGCCCGCATTGTGTCAGGGGCTGTGCCAGACTCTGCAGTTACAGCAGCATGTAAGGCACATGTGGTCCTGTCTGTGAAGAACTTATGGCTGAATAGGGAAGATAGATGATCAAACGGAAGATCACAAATGTGACCAATGTTCATGACCAAGGAAACAAAGGGTTCAATGGGAGTTGATAAAAGACAGTTCTAACCTGGCTTAGGGATCATGGAAGGCCTCTCCATCCGGGGAAGGTATGTTGTTTAAATTGAGACCTGTCCAGTCCAGGTGAACAACCTGGGCAAAGCCCTTGAGGGCAGAGAGGGAGCGTGTAGAGAGGGGTCTGTACAGGCTGAGTTAGAGTGGGAACTGAAGAGCACCAGATGGATTCTGGAGATACTTGGGAGGTAACATTGACAGGACGTGGTGATGGATTGTCTGTGATGGGGATGAAAGAGAGGGCAGACTTTCTTAAAGTATCTGGCCCTAAACAGGAGGAAGAAGGAGGATTTAGATAAGTAAGGATCAGTGTGCACGTGTATGAGGGTGGTTCACAGCTGAGGGAAGTGTGACCAGTCTTGGTGGGGTCAGAGAGTGAGAAAATTTGAGGTGTAGTGGAGGTTTGGGAAGAGGAGTATGGAGATAAGGTTGGAGACGAAGGCTGCAGCCCATTCTAAATGGTTTCCTCCTGAAACACACTCAGATTTACTTCCTGGTGGAGCTCTGGAGGGCGAGTGAGGCATGAAACCATTTTTAAAAAGTGCCAACGAATAAGATGACTGTTACAATCTTTTACACGGGAGCTTGATTTTGTTGGGTAGTGTGTTATGTAGGGAGGAAGGAAAGGTGAGGGTCATTGATGTCCTTCACACATCAGCTCTCGGATTATGTTGAGTGGAAAAGGAAAATTGGCTCTTTTCTTTTTCTTCTTCAAAGAGAAGAAGGCCACATTGACTCCACTTGCAAAGCCTTCATCCTGGTTTCTTGGTGGGAATCCTTCTAGAGCTGTGGTTTTCAAAGTGTGGTCTCTGAACCAGAACTTGTTACACCGACAGGCAAATTCTTGAGCCCACCCCGGACTTCCTGAATCAGACACTCTGGAGTAGGACCCTGGAACATGAGTTTTAACAAGACTTCAGGTGATTCTGATTCAGGTTTTCATCCCTCCTGAATTAGTCCCAGATTCTTTCATTCATCCTTAAGTCTCCCCCACACACCCCTCATTCTCTGAGCAGCAGTGATAATCTTAGAGGGCTTTGAATCAGACAAATAGTTTCTTTTCCTATGGGAAGAAAAAAAGGTTTCCATTGTGACTCCCTTTAGAGTATTGCTGATGTGAACAGATAACACATCTCCCCCACTGTTGGCAGGTGGAGCTCACCTGGGCTGCAGATGCATGCCCACTAAAAGATGCTTTTTTAAAAATATATTTTATTGATTTTTTTACAGAGAGGAAGGGAGAGAGATAGAGAGTTAGAAACATCAATGAGAAAGAAACATCGATCAGCTGCCTCCTGCACATCTCGTACTGGGGGTGTGCCCGCAACCCAGGGACATTGCAAGCCAGGTACAGGCCCTTGACCGGAATCGAACCTGGGACCTTTCAGTCCGCAGGCTGACGCTCTATCCACTGAGCCAAACCGGTTTCGGCAAAAGATGCTTTTTCATCTTGCATATTAGAAGCATGGAGAAGAGAAATGTGAAAGCCATGATTTGGTGGATCCAGAGGACATAAGGTCTGAGTATTCTAGTTACTGTGTCAGTAATGCATAATTAGTCAGGATAGGAGGGTCTGCTACGGTAACAATATGAAACAAAATCTCAGTGACTTAAAAGAATTAAGGTTTATTCTCACTTTTACTGAGAAAGAAACCTGAATTGTCACCTACTGAGAGAGGCTCCATCTCTGTGCTTAATGATCACCAAAGGGAACTTTAGTGACTTGTGCACTGGCTCTTTCACTCACATTTCATTGGCTAAAGCAAGTCACATGACCACTCCTAACTTCAAAGGGGCAGGGAAGTGCATTTCTACCATGCACCTGGGAGGAAATATTTGTTGGTCAGCACTAATAACTACACTTAATGCACAGTCAAGATTTATTAAGGGAAGTTGGACCTTTCAAATCTGTCACTGACAAACTTCTTTTGCTGCATGACTCAAGTGTTTACTACATAACTAGAGCAGTGGTTCTCAACCTTCTGGCCCTTTAAATACAGTTCCTCATGTTGTGACCCAACCATAAAATTATTTTCGTTGCTACTTCATAACTGTAATGTTGCTACTGTTATGAATCGTCATGTAAATATCTGATATGCAGGATGGTCTTACGAGACCCCTGTGAAAGGGTCATTCGACCGCCAAAGGGGTCGCGACTCACAGCGTGAGAACCGCTGGACTGGAGTGTTTTTCTGTTATGCTACTGAGTTCATTGTCAGAACCAAATTCATTGTCACTCAGTGGGTCCTCCAGCCTTGTTCCCAGGGGACACCCCTGCACACCCAAACTGACAGGCACGTGGAAATCTCTGTTGGAGGAGCTAATATAAGCCCAGGCCGCATTAGGAAAAGTACAAGTATAGAGAAAGGGGAGAGTAGTTCTGGTGTATCGTGGTGTGTGTAGACTACTTCATTTGTTCATTTCAAGTTATGGAGCTCCAAGGATATGCCAAGCCATAAACACTGTGCTCTAGGTAATAAATTTCAAGAGGATGCTGAGCAATTGAGGTTCCCTTGAGGAGGGGGACCATTATGGTGAGTGGCCTAGAAATCCTGGCCCTAGCGTGTTTAGCCTGTAGGAGAGAGGATGGAGGAGGATGGGCTGCAAGTCTTCAAGAAGGGCTGGCTGGTGGAAGTGGGGTACATTTATTGCGTGGCTGCCAAAGGCAGGCATCAGATCAATGAGTAAAAGTGATAGGCAGGCCAGTTTCAGCTCAGTCACAATTTTCCAGGAAAGAGATTTTCCAGCAACCTTTGTTTCAGGATCTGGAATTTCATCTTTAACATTAAATGACGTTAATCTGCCTCTTAGAGTCTAAGAGTTGGCTTTTTCATGAATGGTAATAATGTTATCATTTTATAGCTAATATTTATAGCCCTTACTGTTTATTACCAGGTACTTTTCTAAGTGCTTCACATATATGAATTTAATTTCCACAACAGTCCTCTGAGGAAGATACCATTATTATCATGGATACTGAGGCACAGAGAGGTTAAGAGTCTTGCCAAAAGTCACACAGCCAGTGAGTGACGGAGTTGCGATTTGAATCCGGGTAGTCTGGCCACAGATGTGGTGCCTCTGCCCACTACACATACTGCCTGTCATTTCAGAGGTCTTCAAGAGACAGTGCCCTTCCTTGGCTGTATTCGGGCCTTAATGTGGTAACTAAGTAGGCGACTGCTGCTTAGAGATTTTCATTGTAATTGTATCCGATTGTAATGACATTTGATCTAATAACTTCACGCTTGTTTGGAAGATGCTAAGCCTCCTTGGTAGTCTTTTCTTCAGAACATGTTAGCAAGCCTTTTTTCAGGGCCTCATTTCCAGTGATTGGATCATCTGGGCTCCTCTTTTTAAGCCTCTTTCCTGATTCTCAGCCATTCTTTTAAATTGGGAGCTTGTGGTTGCCCCTTTGTGGCTTAAAGGGCCACACACAGGGGCCCTCCTGGAGGGGTAAGGTTGGCACAAGGAACTTCCAGGCTGTGGTTTTGGTGGTTGGTGCTCTGCCTGGGAGCATTTTCTCCTCGGTGCTGGTCTGCCCGGGAAGCTGCTGACAGCTGCCTCTGCAGCTCTCGGTGAAGAGGACAGAAGCATTCCGGAGCCTTGACGCTGGCAGCTGACTGACAGCTGGCTGTGTACGCGGATCCCCAGGCTCCGTCAAGCTCTTGATGTTGAGGTGGGGCCTCTTTGAGAGAGTATGAGCTCCGGAAGTTCGCATGCCTGCTGCTGTGCTCAGAAGCCAGCTGCAAGGCACCCAAGATGTCCTTGGAGTTTCCTAACAAGGAGAGGACTCCGGCCTAGCCTGCCTCTCAGGGCATCCTAGTGAGTTTAGCTTGTTCCTTCCCTTGGGGTCTGAGCAGCCCTCTGTTTTCTCATTGTATCGTTTGGAAAAGAACTACAAGTTGGAATCGCCTGGAATGTTATGAGTGGTGTTGGGAGAATAACACTTAAAACAATATCTTGCTGAAGGTAAGCATTACCTTTGACCTCTGTGGGGGTTCATTTTGCAGGCTTCAGGGAAGGCTCTCCAAGGTGGGTGCCAATTATGGGCCTGGGGTGGGGTATCTCCTGCTGCTGGGAGATGGCTGTCTCCCTTCCCTCCTGCAGTTACATTGAGTGTACTACGGAGCAGGGCGGTGGAATCTGTCCTGTTGCTCATCAGCTGAGCCCTGGCCTGTGAGGCCGACGTGTTGCTCTGTGGCTGTATAGCCATTACCTTGTCACTCCAGATTGACAGTCTTGGGCAGGCTTTGCCTGTTGCATTTGGTTGCCATGGCAGCAGAGAAAAGGAGGAAAAATGGAAACACCTGGCAAGCAGATACAGAAACTTAGACTGTTCAGTTTTCCTTCTTGGTCTAGGAGACAGCGCTGGCGACAGTCACAGGTAGGGGAAGAGGTGGTAACAGTGTCCTTAGTTCATTCAGACCCCTGAGTGTTGGCTTGGCTTTTGATGTTGATGTTGCGAGGAACATTGTCACGGGCTGCAGTCACCGCCACACGACCACCGTGTCTCCGGCTCTGTCTGTGCTGGGTGAAAATGCTGCAATGATGGCTTCCCTGTGTGTGGAAAGGAAGCTGCTGATCGCAAACAGGCATTTTGCTTCCTCCTGTGACTCCCTTGTCCTTTCCTTTACCTTCCCCTGGTCTGGGATGTGCCCAGATCTCCATTAGAAAGGCTGTTTTCTAGGAGAGAAGTGGCTGCCTGGAGAGCCAGGAGGAGCAGATAGGCTAGAGAGGGCTCGCCAAAGGCTCTTGCAGAATTGCAGCATGTCTGAAACGGCAGAGCAGAGGCGGGAGGAATAGCAGAGGTCAAGGTCTGGTTCTCCCATAGACAGACGTGCACCCTGGACAACGGAAGGGACTGGCCCAGGGTCATTTAGCAGAGCAGGACTCGGGTGAATTCAGGGAAGCGCTGGGATGCGGGGGGAGGCAGTGGGGAGCCCAGAGGCTCACTGGATTATTTTCATGCCAGATTAGGGGTGCTGTTTGGGCTGGTTTCCAGCTCCCCCGGTGGAGTGGGGTGGGGAAATGGAGCTTGTGTTCCAGAGAGGATTGTGGGGGAAGGGGAAAGAACACAGAAAGCCATAGTTGAGTAATGAGGCCATAGTTGCTGAATGAAAACCCGTGTCAGACACCTCCCCAGGGTGTTGGGAGTGCACAGTAAGGGTAGGCGGTCTGTCTCTGTGTGTGTCTTTCTCTGGGAAGAGGGGGTGTGGAGGAGTCTGCCTGTTTGGGACAAGAACTTTCTTTTATTCTTGCTTTTCCTTGTGCATTGCTTTTCCATACCCCATAGGTGGTGGGTGTCAGTGTCTTAAAAAATTTGCTGGTTGCTTTTGAATGTGCCTCCTTTCATAGCAGTAGTTTTAGCTGAGTTCTCTGTGTAGGATCCTTGAGGACAGAGCATGAATCTGGAGGCCTATTTTTCCAGGAATTAATGGGATCTAGATATAATCTCATGATGTCTTCTCAGTAAGAGATTCCCGATTCCCCAAAGATTTCTAACCTCCTATCCTCACCTTGAAGACTCTTGGCATTATTATTCCCTCGGGGAAAGGATGGGAGTCCAGTCCCCCAGCCACAAGGTTACTACATTTTAAAGAAGCCCCAGATAAAGTGTTTATTGGTGTATTTGTAGGAAATGATTGTTGCTCAGAAGTTAATTGTTTGGCATTTTGAGCTTTCTAGAGAGAAGTGCCTTGGAAATAAAAAATAAGATTTAAGTTCTGGGGGACCCATTGGTGACAGCCACAAGTTGCTTTTCATTTAGAGCCATTCTTCATGGTTTTCTAAGCATTGTTTCAGTTCATACAGCAGCCTTGTGAGAGAAGAGTGGTTTTCACCCCATTCTACAGTAACGGAAACTGAGGCCCAGAGGCGTGATGTGACTTGTGGAGGAGTCCGTCAGCTGCAGAGCTTCGTTGAGACCCAGTTTTTCTGGGCTCCTGGTCTTCCCAGCACCCCAGGATCCTCTGGGTTTCGGGGGTAGTCTTGGGGCTGAGAAGAGCAAAGCCTGCCTCTGTCAGACTTGGAGACTGGGCTGTGGGCTGGTGTCTCTGGCCCAAGGTTTGTGGAGTCCAACTTCCGTTTTGGGCAAGTCATGAAATCTCCCTGAGCCTCCATTTCCTCCTCTATGAAGTGGAGATGGGAAAACTGGCTTTGCAGGTTATGGGAGGTAATGTGGGCAACGTGCCTGACACATAGTAGGTGCTGGACAAGTATAGCCCAGCCCCTGTGCTTGCTTGACCTTGTGTACCTGTCCTTAAGGTTGGTGACCTACCTGTTGTGATGACAGTAGGTAGGGAAGGGTCTTGGTGTGATTCCACTTCAGCTGCTCCTCTTCTCAATGTCGACGGAGAGGCAGCTGAGGGTCCCATCAACCAAACTCACCTAAGTTCAGACCCAACAGAAGGAAATAGCTTCTGAAGTAGAACCTCCCTTTCTCGCCGCCCTCTCTGTCAGGGTTGTGTGCATTTATAGGTAGGAAGCAGCAGCAGCTCCTTTTACCAACAGAAACGGAAGGACGAGAGAGTAACTCCCCGCCCAGGCTCACCTGACACATCCTTGAGGCAGTGCAGCGTAGAATGAAGTCATTTTCCTATTGAGCTTCTCCAGACTGAGTTTTGTCTGCTCCTAACTTTATTTGTTCCTTTCAGCGGGGAGGCAATTGAGTTACAACTCCAGCTCACTGTTTTGAGCTTCAGCCCAGAGCCTTCCAGCAAAATAACCAGCATTCGTGCAGCCCAAACCCAGGAAAATGTCTTTGTTCGAATCATCCCACTGTACTCTGGGAATCCAGATAGCACAGACACCTGGCCAGCAGGCTTTTAAGTTAATAGGTTTGATTTAATGACATGAGAGTCTGCCTCCCCATAGCATGTGCAGGGTTTCGTCTCCTCTCCCGAGGTCTGTGTGACTCCCGTGCCTAAGGGCAGGCTGTTGGGAACCGAGCCATCTTCCCAGCTGCTCAGCTCAGGGCACATGCACTTTTCTGGGGGAGGAGGAGGGTTCTTGGGTGAACCTTGCCGGGAGTATACTTTGGTCTGAGGAGTTGAGGTCAAATCGTGTCTTCCCGCCAGGCTTTAAAGTGGGGTATCCTGACCTGCCTGAGCATTGGCCTGCAGACTGAAAGGTTGCAGGTTCGATTCCAGTCAAAGGCACGTACCTTGGTTGCAGGCTTGATCCCTGGCCCCTGTCGGAGCGCATGTCTGAGACAACCAATTGATGTGTCTTTCTCATATTAATGTTTCTCTCTGTGTGTGTCTCCCCCTTCTTTTTAATCTCTCAAAAAAAAAATCAATGGAAAAAATATCCCCAGGTAAGGATTAACAAAAAATTAAAAATAAAGTGGGGACATACCTTAAGAGGTAACTGACTGAAGCAAATGTACCAGAAGGCGTACATCCACTTGAGTGATGATCCCTTCAGTGTTGTCTCTTGCGGAGGCTTCACACGGGCGCCACTGATGTTCCCGTTGCTTAAAACGATATGGTAAACAGCCTCTAGAAGTTTCCAACAGAACCAGCTTTCAGCCAAGTGAGAAAATTGCTTTTGAGATTCTTTTTCATGTTCTCATTTTTGGATACCAAGTGGTGCCCCAAGCATGGCCATCCATCAGTGTTTTGTTTATTTGTGTGTGTGTGTTGTAATTCTGGATAACTTCCAGTTCTTTCCAGAAGTCATAGTCACCCCTGGAGGACCCACGAGATCATAACCCACATTGAGGAGATTCAGAGGAACATCCTCTGAAGGCAGATCTTGGTACTTGGCTTAGGGGGTAGCTGTGCGCTCCTCATTGTATCAGCGAGCCAGGTCAGGGGCCAGTCTGTTCTTCAGCTGGGAGCTGTCCCTGCCCATGGGGAGCCCTGGGGAAGGCACACTCTTTATTTGTGGAGACAACCATGGTCCCCTCCCTGCAGGAAGATTTAGTGTGGACCTCAGTCATACTTCCTAACAAGCCAGCTTTCTCTGGGTGTGGCTTAGTGGAGGTCTCTGTGGGCATGAAGAATGGAGTTGTCTTCATGTGACACCCCTTCCCGCCCCGTCCCTCCCTGATGTTCAGTATTGGGCCCGCAACCACTTCTCCTCCAGCTGAAATAGGGCTCCATAGGTGGTGGTTGTACCCTCACTCACCCAACACTGCAGAGCAGTCATCTTTTTTCCTATACGATTGGCCTGGGAGCTCCTCGACCCGCCAGCATTTCAAAAGCCAATGTGGGGAGGAGAAGGTGTTGGCATGCAAGAAGATGATTAAAGTCAGCGCTGCAGAGGTAAGGTGCAAAAATGGCAAAGTGGCCACCTGTCCTGGGTTTTCTGGGCAGTCACAAATCCAGATCATCCTTTCTCTGTCCCACCATGGAGGAGTGGCGTAGCTAATGGATGGAAGCTGGTACAGTCACTTGAAATGATGTGGATGAGTTAAAGGAATGGAGAAAATGTTTATAATAAGTTTTCTTAATCAAGATGCAAAATCACAAACAGTGTGATCACAGTTATATAAAAACAAAAAGCCACCCCCTCCCCCAAACAAAAACAAAAACAGGTATATAGAAACGAATGAAAGTAAATATAACAAGTATTAGAAAAATGATTTTCCTTTGGGTAGTGGGACTGTGGTGATTTTTTCTTTCAGCTTTTCTTAATATATCTCAAATATTCTCTATAAGTCTTGAATAAGTCTTTAGTGGGAGCAGATTAAACTTGATAAATTCTCAACCAAACCTTTTTCATTGTTACACAGTAAGTGCTGAATTTCAGCTTAGAGATATAGGTGCCATAACAGAGGTGACCCGAGATTTCTTCTTGACTCACACCTTAGAAATCTGAAAAGTCAGGCAAGACCAGGTTCCAGGAAGGCGTTAGGGACATAGTTCTTTCTGGAGGCAGGGCCTAGACAAGGCAGCCTCTCAAGGCCCCTGCCCACCACCAGTCGGCGAGGATCCCTGCTGCCCGCAGCCTCTGCCAACAGCGAGGGGGGCTGAGTGTGGGGACATTCTCTGAGTGGGAGCAGTGATAAAAGTCTGGCTGGGATGGAGCTCCCCTCCCCAAGGTAACATCATACAGTGTTATAGTGCGATGTCACACCCACCATAGGACATCGATAGGCAGCATACAGCACAGTTCCTTACTTTTCTTTTCATGGGACCTTTTTCATGGGTGGGGAAACTGGAGTGAGTGTCTGAGCCTATAAGGAGCCAGTGATGAGCCTTCGGCCTGAGGGACTTGCATCTCCAGCTGCCAAGCACCCGGCAGGACCCAGCCCCTCGGAAAGCTGGTGCCCGCGGCTGTGGTCCTTCTGTGAAGAACCTCCCTGATGGTGCAGGGTCCCGGGGTCTGGCTTGGGGCGTGGGAAGGACCGCTTATTCTTCAAGCAGCAATGTTTTTTCAAGGAAGCAGCCTATCTCTAAGGTGGAAGCTAGGATTTTCCCTCGTAGCACCTCTGTGACGGTGAGGCTGGAGAAACGCCATCAGAGCACTCCATCTTCAGCTGTGTCCTGCCTGGGATCTTTCATCTCCATCTCTGAGGGGTCCTGGCCCAGCCTCCAGATCCGATTTTCTCCACTCCTCAGGCAAAGAGCCTCAGTTTCCTGCAGCCGCCTCGACCCTGTTGCCTGGCAGAGCATTGGACAAAACCCAGCCTCCTCTGGGACTTGAGCTTTGCGGAAGGCTCACTGGTCCCATAGTTAGCAGCATCTGGGACTCAGCCCCGAGCCATTCAAGGATAGCATTGAATTTGTGTGGAGGCATTTGCCCCCTCGCTGCTTTGAAAAACTGGCAAATGCTGGGGCTCTGTGGAGGCAGGTGAGAAGGGCTCTGCAAGGCGTCTCTTGAGTGTTGTCCCCAAAGTGCTGGTCCTCCAGGGCAAGTGGGAGGAATGATGTCGCTGGATGCTGATTGGGACGTACCCGGGGTTCTCATGGGGACCCAGGCATGCTTCATTCTTCCTGCTCTCCAGGCATGGCTCAAGGGGTTAATATCTCCAATGGCTCTATTTTGGGGCAACTGGAGTGTTCCCAGAATAGGACTCTTTGTTGAGTAGTCTATTTTGGGAGGCAGGCCCTACTGGCGTTTATGTAAGTGAGTCTCTGTGTGTATCTGGGGGTGTGGATGTGTTCAGAAGTGATTTCTTGTTACTAATTATAAGCAGCTTCTTTTGTGAGCCAGGGAGATGGAGAGTGTGTGTGTAAGGGGTATGGACTGCTCTTGTTGTGAAGAGTGGTGTGTGACCATGTGATGGGGCAGCTGCCATAGACACGTGAGTTAGAGAGTAAATGTGGGGACCTTAGGACAACAGGCAGGGATGACTGCCTTGGCCCCTTTGTGGGGTGTCATGCTGTGGAGATGTGCCCCGCTGTCATCCTGTTGATTCCATGGAGCACATGGGTAGGCTGGGCACCCTGGCCCTCAGGCTGCAGTTTGGAGTCAAGTGGTCCCCAAAAGGTCGGTCCTAATGAATCTCAGATTCCACTTCCTACCGCAGTCTGGCACTTAATCACTGGACTCTCCTATCTTCCCCACAGGCCAAATCCACATATGTCAAAGCAAGAGAGAAACCAAAGACCGTCCAGCATGGTCAGCGAAACGTCCACGACTGGGACCACGTCCACCGTGGAGGCCAAACCCGGCCCCAAGGTGAGCTCCTGGCTGCTCATGTTTTCTGTCCCTTCTTTTATAGTTGCCGAGCCCCTTTGTAATCAGAAGCCCATTTGACCTTGACCCTAGTTTTGTGAAGGACACACATGAGAAGTATTCTCCCGCACTAATAGATGGGGAAATCGAGGCCAGTTGGGGGTGTGTCCCGTGTCCCGGAAAACAGGTGATTGCTGACAGAACCAGGACTGGCATCCTGTCCCTTGATGCATCTTCACTTTCCAGGCATATCTTGTGTTAGAGACGGCCTGGAGAACTTTGTGACAGATGGCCCCGAGGAAGGGTGCCCTTGAATAAGGCCCAGAGGTTTCTTGTGCTCGAGCTGTGGGAGCAGGGAAAGGAGCCAGCCTTGCAGGGGAGAAGTGCTGAGACCGCCCCCAGCTAGCTGGGATACATATCTGGTGATTGGCAAAGTCTGTGACCAAGAAGTAGCTTTGTTCCAGAAAGCTGTAGGACGTATTGGGGCCAACAGCTGCTGGTGGAAGTTGATTGAAATATCCCTTTAAATTTTTTCCTCTGTGACCCAGATGGGGAGCTTGCCAGGTCTGGGGCTCGCCTATTAATTAGAAGGCAGTGGCCATGTGCACGCCTGGTCCATGTCTCCTCACTGTTCTTCTGATCAAAGGGCGCTGGCGCGGAGATGAGGCCGAGGGAGCCTGCAGCTCTCCCATCGCACGTGTGCTTTTTGGTGCCTCCCTAAATCCTCACAGCTGCTAGAGTTCAAGTCTGCTTTTCCCTAGATCATCAAGTCCAGCAATAAAGTCCACAGTTTTGGGAAGAGGGACCAAGCCATTCGGAGGAACCCCAATGTTCCGGTGGTGGTGAGGGGCTGGCTGCACAAGCAGGTGAGGAGGCTGAGGAGGGAGGGTGGGGAGGATAGGATTGCTCTTGCTGATTTCTTTCCTTTCCCTGGCCCCTGGGAGCTGGAGACAGGCTCATAGTAAGTGTTCTTTCCATTCCTGAGTTGATCTGAAGCAGGTAGTTTTCGTCCACTGACTGCAGTGAGCAATTTGTTGTTCGTTTTTATGAGTAGACTCGCCACTCAATTGCTACAGCTTCCCTCCCCAAACCCACTTGCCCACTTTGGCCCTTGGTGCTCTTTGCTGTGCTGGGACCCAGGCGCTGGTGTGGGTGGGCCAACACGAATCCAACCTTCCCACCAGCACTTACCTTCCTGATGTTAGAGTCTTTGTTATCATTGGGCCGAAAAATCCCTGTTTTTCCTCTTTCCCAGTCTAGCCCCCTAGCACCTCAAGTTCCAAATAAGCCAACCTCAGCTCATTGTCTCCTCACCCCCCACCCCGCAATCTGCTTTTCTGGATCTCAGGTTAGAAACCTCAGCACCGCCACCAGCTCCGCCTTCTCCCACATCCATCCCGTCATGAAGCCCTCCCAGTCTGCTCCATCTCCCCAAGGCCATCCTTCATCTCTGTCCTCCCCATCACTTGCTCTGCCTCTGGTCCTCTGGCCATGGAGAGTCTGTGAGTGCCCAGGGCCAGAGACCATGCCCCTCTTGTCTCCTTTCTTCTCTTCTTGCTATCCATCCATTCATTCATCCTGCCATATTCTAAATGCTCTTACAGCAGATAAAAGGAGATGGATAACATGTGGTTCCTGCCCTTGAGGAACTGAAGGTCTGCAGGAGGGAGGGGGGAGGGAGAGACACAAATAGACACATGTCTCACATGTCATACCCTCACTCAGCACATTCTGTCATATATCATGTTACCTGAAAAAACAGAAATCCAACTCCAAAAGCAATGATGTAAATTTTTACTAAAGGATTTATGGGAAGACAGGAGGGCATTACATTGCACACCACACAGAAGAAATCCATAAAAGTCCCCATGAAATCTGTCTCCCCAGTTCTGATCCCCATGGCAACTCCCACATCTCTCCAGCCTCTTATGTCACCACTCCTCTGGCGCCACCTCTCTCTTAAGGATACCCCTCCCCTCACAACTCTGTTCTCACTCTTCTTTCTTACTTCCCTTCATCTCTTTTCTCCCCTGAGTAATTTAACCCTCTGACTTTTTCCATTTGCATCTCTGTGCCCATTAAATAAAAGAATGCTCCTTTGAAATGTGGAGGGAGAAGGAAGGAATTATAAATAATTCTCCCCAGGCCCCACCCCCTAGCCACTTGGCTCTGCTGTGACTGTAACAGAGGTGTGTGTAGCTTGTTGTGGACACAGCAGAGAGAATGTAGCTGTGCTGGGGGAATCCTGAAAGGCTTCCCAGAGGAAGTGATGTTTGAACCAGGTATGGAAGGGTGGAGAGGAGTTTTCCAAACAAAGCAACCATCATATGCTTAGAAATTATCTGGTCAATGCAAAAAATAAAACCAAGAAATGTATGAACTCAGTAAATTAAATTTGTTTTTAGCACTTTAGTAAGTAGAGAATGAACAGACTTCATGTTGTTAGGTTTAGAAACTGTCCAGTTTAAAAAAATATGTATATTTTTATTGATTTCAGAGAGAAAGGGTTGGGAAAGAGAGAGAGAGAAACATCACTGATGAGAGAGAAAATCATCCATCGGCTGCCTCCTGCACGCCCCACACTGGAGATTGAGGCTGCAACCCAGGCATGTGCCTGACTGGGAATCGAACCATGAACTCTTGGTTCATAGGTTGACACTCAACTAGTGGGCCATGCCAGCTCGGCTTTTTAAAAAAAATTTAAACCTGTCAAAAACTCTTGCAGAAGGAACACAATTTTAACAGCTAAAAAGGCTCTGGAATTTTCCTAGGTTTGGGAATAAACTGATACTAAAACACTGCTATTTTCCTACTGTGATTATATCTTCTTAAAAATTTTCACATTCACCTAAAAATATTTCATAAATATAACAATTTACATTTTAGAAGAGTAAAGACAGATTCTTATTAATGAAACAATTTGATAGCAAGAAAATCCAAGTCGCTTTACATTGAATGGAAGGAAAGTACAGTCGCTTAGGGTAGAAACAAAATCAGTCTCTCTGGTGGAGAACTGAACTTAATCAAATGAGAACTTGCTTCATTGATTAGTTAGCTAACCTAACCTCTTGGTTTCATAATGCGTAAATCGGTTTTCTAATCAGCTTAAGTGAAAGCATTTTACAGCATAGCATTTAATTAAACAAAACTTTTTCTTAAAAGCTGATTTCATTCTTAAATGAAGAACTGTATTTTTGAATCCATATGTTTCTTTCTAAAAGGATGCTTATAATATAGGAATCTGTTTCCAGGAAAGAAAAAAAAACTTCCTAGGGCTCAACCATCATTGAATCTAAAATTTAATTTCCTAGTGAAAGAATGTCTGTAAAATAAAAATTTATTAATTTCTTGAAAGAGTGACTATGGGCAAGTCAAGATTGGGGAGGGGGAACAGTGTGCTCAGACACTGTCCTGATTCTTTTTCTTTGCTTTGCAGGACAGTTCTGGGATGAGGCTGTGGAAAAGGAGGTGGTTTGTGCTTGCTGATTATTGCTTGTTTTACTATAAAGGTGAGCTGAGGCTCGAGCCACCGTGGGCTCTGTGCTGGAGGGGGTGGTGAGGTGATGTAAATGTGGTCGTCTCAGAGTCAGTGACTGAGCTAATTAGTAACCTATTGATCTGCTGAGGTGTTCACTTTTACATATATGGATGGTTGGTGACATCATTTTTTGCAAGTCCCAGCTCTGGAAGTTCCATTTATTGCGTTAAAATAAATAGGATCTAGTGTGCTACTACTTAGGGTCTCAGGATCTGCAGTTGTGTCAGCTTCTGCCCCACTCAGGACACAAGCACACCTTTGACGTCATCTGGAGAGATGGGAAGTATAGGTAGACATCGTATTTTGTAACCTGTTATCTGGATTTATCCACTGGGATATTGGATGGACAACTGGTGGATTGAGTTGGCCGTATGAACATTTATGGAGCCCCAGTACATAGAGGTAGGCTGTGCAGCAGTGAGAAGGAAGGTATGCCTCAAAGTGTGGAGGAAGAGATAGCCTACTTTTAAAACAAGATTGGGAGTTAAAGGTGCTTTAAAAGGTATCCAAAGTGCTTGGGCAGTTTAGGGGGAGTAAGGAGTTAATTGCATGTGGGAGCATGTGGGGAGGCTTCTGAGAAGAGAGAGGACTTGAGTTGGGCTTTGAAGGATAGGTACTGCTTTGCTTGTGTGTGGGGGAGGGTGGGGTAGGGAGAAGGCGGAGAATGGACATTACTGGCAGAGGAAATAACTTCAGTAAAAGTTCTAGAAACAGAAGAAAGTGGAGTGACAGACCTGTGAGGCCAGAGTGAGTCTTGAATGGAGGCTGTACCAGGAGATGAGGCTCAGGAGGTGGGTAAGGGCTGTGACACCAGGTAAAGGAAGTTGGCTTCATTCTGTGTCCAAAGTGCCTTTCAGTAGGAGAGAGACAGGAACACTGTCGTCAGGAAGTGGCCTGTGGTGTGAAGATGATTAGGAGGAGGAGGAGGAGGATGGAGGTAGAAGGTAGGATGCCTCACACCTACCTGTGAGGTTTGCTCCATCCAGAACGCCCTTCCCCATCCTTGAAGACACTTTACATATGACCTTCTGAAGTCGCGACATCCTCAAACTCTGTGTCACCCCTGCCTCTGTTCCCGCAGCACTTGGCATATGTTGTGTTTCAGGAGTTAGCAGTTGAGTGTGTTTACATGTGTGTTTCAGCCCTGCGGGAGAGGGCCCAGCCTGATTCACCTGTAGTTCTAGCATAAGAACAGAGGTCCCAGGGGAACAGCTGCATGGCCTGTCAGTGAATGCCGTCATCCTGGGGAGAGAGAGGAGCCCTGAGCTAGGGCAGTGGGGTGACCAGCCCAAGGGAGGTGCCACAGAAGGCTATTCTGATGTGTTTTTCTGTCCAAAGACAGCCGAGAAGAAGTGGTCCTCGGGAGCATTCCTCTGCCCAGCTACTTCACATCGCCGGTGGGCCCTGAGGACCGCATAAGTCGCAAGTATTCCTTTAAGGTACTGCCCCCGCTCCTCTGGGGCTCAGACGCCATCCCGGGAAGCTGTGTTCCCACATACGGCTGTATTAAAAGCAGTTCTCTCTCTGGGGAATGGGAAGAAGTTAAGCTAGAGCGTTTCCCTCATCTTAGCAGTTATAAATTCTTTACACACGAGTAATATCACATGACAAGTGCTTTCATTTGTATCGGAGCTGCTGAGTCCCCCAGCCTCGCTCAAATATTTAGACCCCTCTCTTCCTCTCTCTGTTAGTCCTGTGATGGCAGATTGGACACAGCCCTTCTCTTGCTTTCTTATCACTGTGAACAGCCAGTCTAACTAGCATCCAGCCATTTAGTGCAAAGGATGGTCCCTCGTGATGGATTTATATCAGTTATATTATGAACATTTACAATGAGGGTCAGGGGGCCTGCCTGTTGAAGAGATTTTCAGGTTTGGCCATTTTGTTTATATTGTCGAAAAGCAAGTAGAATCAAATTTGGCTTACTTTCTGGATCATTGGAGTTTCCTAGGGAGATCCGTTTAGCCGTAAAACCCCTTTTCTATTTCCTTCATCGCCATAAATGATGGCCATCCTTTGACAGCCTCTGGCATCTTCACAGCCAGATGTGGAGACTCCAGGAAGGTGTGGTCAGGCCCAAACTTGGGGAACCTTGAGGCCCTCTCTTTCAGTGGCCTCCACAATTCCTCCACTGCTGATATTTCTTGGATTCCTGGGGATGGTGAGGGTGGGTGCGTTGAAGGTCAACATTATTGGCAGTTGGAGTGGAAGTCTCACTGAAGCAAGTGGCTGCTGGTGCCAGGAACCACGGGGAACACTTTTCACGCTGCTCAGGACACGAGGCAGTGACATGCATTCAAGCTGGGGTCTGGGCTCCTGCTTACACTACTTATATAGCTTGGCTATTTCCATGTTGGGGGTACAAGAAGAGTACTAGGCAGTAGTTACTAAAGAGGAGGTTGAACGAAAGTCAAGCCTTAACTGGTTTGGCTCAGTGGATAGAGCGTTGGCCTGCGGACTGACGGGTCCCAGGTTCGATTCCGGTCAAGGGCATGTACCTTGGTTGCGGCACATTCCCAATTGGGGGTGTCCGGGAGGCAGCTGATTGATGTTTCTCTCTCATCAATGTCTCTAACTCTCTATCCCTCCCCCTTCCTCTCTGTAAAAAAAAAAAAAAAAAAAAAAAAAAAAAAAAAAAAAAAAAAAAAGTCAAGTTTTCCAGCCACAGATCATTAAAGGACCATGGAAAGCACACGAAAAGACACCTTCTGTTCTCTGGGAGGATTAAAGGGAAGTGTTGGTATGCAGTGTCCAAAGGCGTCATTGGCAAGTGATCGTCTGCATCGGCATTTTGATCTGGGGTCCACTGTGGTGGTTGAAAAGTCAGGTCTCATTTTCCCCCACCTCATTCCCGAGCTTATGCTTCAGCTTTGTTCATCGACAGGTGTGAGCTGTCTGCCTCTCCCCTGTCACTCTCCTCATGACTCCAGAATTGTGATGGTTTGATTCTTGGATGCTCTCCCACTTCATGTTGCATTATGTGGTACTGCCTTATGTCTGCAGGACCTCTGATGATTTGAGAAGTGCTTTTATCCATGTTAGCTCATGGAGTGCTTGTGGGGAGCTGGTGAGGTCAGTATTATTAGCTTCATTTTATAGGATTGGAGCGCAGAAGACACTTGCCCAAAATCACAGGGCTGGAAGATGATGGAGACAGACCTCGAACCTGAACTAAATCCTCTTTCCATTGAATTCCAGGGAGGGCAGACAGTTTCTTTCTCTTCCTCTTATTTTGGTTACCTCCTGCACGCACATGGTCAGGGGTGCGAGGTGATTAGACTTAATGTTCATTGTTATCATTTTAGCATAGTCTTCTCTTTAATCATTCAAAAGTCTCTCCTGCTTATTGTGGGCTCTGAAACCCGTTTGTTCAATGGGTTTCAGGCTGGTCTTTTGCTTAGAAAACCTTTCTTTCTAGGGTCAAGTGTTGCTTTTGGGCAAGCAATCTGGGTAATGATGTTGTATGTGATTTTTGGGGGGGATAGCATCTGGAATAGTCTCAAAGTAACTGATCATATCTATTTATATTCCATCTTAACACTTTCTGGGGAGTTGTGAAAATAGATTCTAGGAAAACATCTTTTATGTGTCATAGATTCTTTTCTTTAAAATTATTTTCTTAGACTCTACTAAGAAAAATCTTTTTGTCTGCGAGATAGCAGACATGAATGTGCTGGGGGAGGGGCTTTTAGGAGAGACCCTTAGGGTCTGAGAGCAGAGAAAAGCTACTGCCGGCAGACCTGGTGGTATTCAGCTGATTCTCCAGAAAGGACTGTGCTTTCCTGAGTATGAAAGGGTATCCTTTCCCTTTGGGTTACAGCATCTCTTTCCCCTTTTAGAGGTCAGATGGGGTGTCCCCTGGGCAAGGCAGGATCCATGTTCTTGGGCATACTGAGGAATGGACAGTATTTGGTGTCAAGGGCCTTAGCCTGTTTCTAATGTCAGTTCTTCTCTATTTCTGGAGCTGGAATTCTCTGAGTGTTGCTAGGGCACCTTGCTTGAGATCATTCAGCTTTAGTTGTAGTGGTGGATAGGCACAGCCTGAAAGGCTTTATGGTCTTCTCCTGGTCTTCCCTGCCCCCCCCCCCCTACTGTGTCTGTAGCCTGGCAGTCCCTAGTTGTGACCAGGGATGCTGGATGCTAGATGTACCCTGAATACAGCCAGATCTGCAGGGTGAGCCAAGCCAGGCTCTCTCAGACATCCGCCTGCTCTGCTGGCTCAGCTGGGGCGCCTCCCCAAAGATCTGTTGGATGCACGGCCACCCTCGGCCTCTTGGTCACCTCTGAGCAAGCTTGGCCCTTCGGGTCCAGGATCTGGAGCAGAAAACATCCCCACTCAGCCAAAGGTCCAAGGATCTTCAGTGGGAAAATGCTTTAACCCTCTCCTTTGAGCCGTTCTCCCTCTCTCAAGACCAAGGGGAACTGACCTGAGTCTGCAGACCCCATAGTGTCAGTGGATAAATCATATCTTCCCTTTTTTAACCTATAGCGTTTCCTTTGGTTAAGAAAGTAGGCCTTAATAGGTATCAGCAGCACCTGTGCCTTGGTCACCACTAGAAATCAGAAAGATGCTCACGTCACATTATAATTGCTGTAAATATCTTGAGATATCATTTATGAGCATCCCCACCTTGAAATGACAGTAATTATTCCTACATTTGCTTTATGGTGTATTATTAAAGAAGCACCTGTATCACTACCTCATAATAGTTAAAAATATTTGATAATGATATTTCAACATAATATATTTCCTTTATTTTAATTGTATACTTAAAAACATGCTGAGAAGAGTTCCCAGGATTCATCAAACTGTCAAAGGTTTCATGTGCCTCCCCCTGCACCTCCCCTCAAATTAAGACCCCCTGCTGAATTCTAGCTGAACGCCATCCAAGAGATGAGGTGTTTTACCTATTTATATTCAACAATCTTGTGTTCTGTTCATGGTTTCACTTGGCAGGATGTAGATCCTGGGGATACAACAGTGAGAAAGACAAAGTCCTTGCCTTCCTGGGGCTGAGATACTTCATAACTGTAATGTTGCTACTGTTATGAATCGTAATGAAAATATCTGATATGCAGGATGGTTTTAGGCGACCCCTGTGAAAGGGTCGTTCAACTGCCAAAGGAGTCGCGACCCACAGGTTGCGAACCGCTGTTCTAGACTCTGCATCAGCCTGGGGGTTATTAGGGAATAAGAAGAGAAAATGAAAGCTGCCCCTTTCCTCTCCCACTTCAATTTTATTTTGCGTCTTTTTCAAATCCATCTCTTCCTCTCCACTGTCACGGTCACTGGTCTGTCTCAGCATCCATCGCCCCTCCCCTAGGTAACCTACTCACTGCCTGTTGCATAGCAAGTGCTCCGTAGTGTTGGCTTTAACCCCCAGTCCCCTCTGCAGTCTCCAGTCCATCCTCTGCACTGCTCCTAGGTTGCACATCTGTTCAGGTGGTGCTCCCACCATCAGCCTTTCAGTGGCTCCCCACTGCCTACAGCATAAAGCCCAGTGTTGGTTTACAAAGCCCCAGCTTATCTCTTCAGCCCCTTTTTTAGCCGCTCCCATCTTACATGTTCCCTCCAGCCATAGGCAATGGCCTGAAGGTCCAGGACATGTCTTGCCCCTCGTTTGGAAACTGTCCCAGGTGCTTCTCAGAGGCCGTTCCTGGTGCCTCTTCACAGGCTCTTTGCAAGGATATCTGGGAAAGCACCCCGAGGCTTCCTAGCACATAGTAGGTACACAGGGATTTTCAGTCAGATGTTATATCTGTCCAACTTTGTAGTGCCTCTTGGGAGAGACGGAACAGCGGCTCTTTGATTGGCAACAGCATATTTCATGCCCAAGCTGCGAAGCGCAGTGAATAACTGCACCCAGCTGCCTGCTGTTGCGGCTGAGTTTTGACTCAATTCCAGTAATTGTGTGCTTCAGAAGAACCAAAACAGGGATTCCCGAGAGTCGGCTTCCAGGGAATGAGGGTTTATTTAAAGCCTTTCTCACGTAAGCCTTGGGTGTGTGTCCCTCCTTACAGGCATGAGTAAGATAAGTCAGAAACAGGTGACACCTGCGCGGCTTTCCCGTGGTGGGGTAGGCACAGTGGTCCCTGGGCCTGACTGCACTGAGAGGGGGAATCCAGCTGTGGCGTTTTCCAGGTGTGGAGACAAGTGGGTGGGGCCTGGGCTTTCAGTCCGGAAGAGGGGAGAACGTGGTCCAGCGTCTCCTTGTTTTTGCTCCTGGAAGTGAAATGTGCGCTAACCTCTCTGTCCCGGGTTTCCCTCTCCTTCCTGCAGGCTGTGCACTTGGGGATGCGAGCGCTCATCTATAACACCTCTGCCGGGGGCTCTCAGGCCGAGCAGTCGGGCATGAGGACCTACTACTTCAGTGCCGACACCCTGGAGGACATGAACGCCTGGATCAGGGCCATGAACCAGGCCGCGCAGGTGCTGTCGCGGTCGTCATTGAAGAGGTCAGTCCCAGCGGAAAGTCCCTGTCAGAGTGCTTCCTCCTGAGGATGGGGACCCAAATAAGAACTCCCGAGTGCCCCAAGACCCACCGTGAATCCACTGGTATTAAGTATTGCCCTCTCTTTGAATTCTGGGAGAAGAATGCAACACGTGTTGCCTGTCACAGCCGGGAGGTCCTCTGGGAGCGGGCTAGCCCACTCACATTATACAGAGGCCTGGGAGAGTGACATGACGGCCCGGAGTACACAGGCACACAGCCTTGGACCTTGGCGTGCTTCCTTTTTTCTTCTCCTCTGTGTGGTAGGAGGGACAGTCTTGGGACACCAGTTGGGGAGGAGAGAGAGGGCAAAAAGGATCTTGCAAACTGTGCCACAGACTGCCCACCATGCTATCTTCCAGCTGCCGCTTCCCTCCAGTGGGCAAAGTGAGGGGACAGTCAGGGATCTTGGAAATTCCTGAACCTGTTGGCTGTGGTTGGCTCCCGGAGAGAGTTGGGTGGCCCCGGAAAACTCAGGGTGTGCCCTTAGCCAGTCCTCATGTGATACGGGTGCCCTTCTTCGCCATCTGGACACCTTGCTCTGCTTAGAGGCCTCTTGGACAATGGTCTTCGTTTGGTGAGGCCTCAAAACAAAAGGGACCTCCAGCAGCCTAAAGGTGGGATTGTTCGGTGACTGCAAATGGATTTCTCATGGTGTGTTTTAGCTTGTCCACCTTTTCCAGTTCACAGGTATGAGATTAGGGGTGTTAGTGGTGTTTCCTAGCTTCATGCTCTCTTCAGCGGTTCTCAACCTGTGGGTCGCGACCCCTTTGGTGGTCGAACGACCCTCACAGGGGTCACCTAAGACCATCCTACATATCAGATATTTACATTATGATTCATTACAGTAGCAACATTACAGTTATGAAGTAGCAACGAAAATAATTATATGATTGGGTCACAACATGAGGAACTGTATTTAAAGGGCCAGAAGGTTGAGAACCACTGCTTTAGGTGAACAGACCTTTGGTATAGATGGTGACCTCCTTCAAGTGTCCAGGTTGGGGTCAGGCCCTACCCTTGGAGCTTCCACAACACCTCAGTCAAGCATTTGTCATGCTGTTTTTTTATTTTTTTATTTTTCTCAGTATCCTAGGCTATAGGCAGAGATCATCTTGGTGTCTTCTGCATGATGATACAAATGTCTGTTGAATGAGTGAGAGGCTGAGAGGATGAATGAATATGTTGAATAGGACAGGACCAAAGACTGTCCTGGAAGTTTCCACATGGGTCCTGAATCAGTAACTCTCAACTATGGTCAAGTTTGACTGTACCTCTAGCATTGACATCTAGCCTGAGCCATCCTACTGTGTCCAGGATTAGCCTGTGGGCACTCTATTCATAGTGCCAATTGGCAATTCCTTTGTCATCCCAGGAGAAGGGATGACACATTTTGGGCTTGACACATCTTCCAGTGCACTTGCTGGTCCCCAATACTCACTGTGTCCTACTTTTGTGTGTGTGTGTGTGTGTGTGTGTGTGTGTGTATATTTCTGTTTGTTAAATATATATATATTTAACTATACAGTAAATGAAGATCTCTTATTTTAAAAAATGCTAAAAGGTAAAGACAAAGACATTCTCAATCACCTTCCCAAGGTCATCTCTGTTACCAGGTTAGGGGATTGAGCCCGCAACCTGAGCATATGCCATGACCAGAAACCGAACCCTGATCTCCTGGCTCACAGGTCAACGCTCAACCACTGAGCCATGCCAGCCAGGCTCTTTTGTGCTTTTTTAAAGTATGAATGATCACATCTTAATCATTTTATGTCAGTGTATATTGATCGACTTTATGTTTTGACTGTTGTAGGATATTTCATAGTACCATACTGTATTTAAGCACTGTATTTAAGCATATTGTATTCAAACTTGGAATAGTTTTTCTCTCATCTTTTACTGTAATAAATAGTCTTTTAATGGAAAACTTTCTACAAGCTTCTGCTTGTGTAAGTCTTTCAGATTCTTGGGTCAAAATACAGTGTATTTTAATTTTTAATCAGTATCACCAAAATGCCACTTAAAGAAAGCTGTATGTTTCACTAACGAGTGCTCATTTCCCTGAATCTTTGCCAATATTTGATATTACCAATTTTTAAAATTTTTGCTGAGCTGCTGCATAGGTAAATAGTATTTGATTATTTAATGTGTGTTTCCATGATTTGAGGTATCTTTTCTATTTATTGGCCACTTGTATTTCCTCTTCAGTGACTTGCCGGTGCCTGTGCTCTGCCCATTTTCCTACTGCACTTGCTTTTGTCATAGCGCTTCCTTTCCTACCTGCTCGGAAACCTGCCTCGCAGAGAATGTGGCTTACCTCCCTGCAGGGGTTGGGGGTAGGCTCTCCAGTTTTGTGGTTAATGGAATCTGTTTTCTCCTCTTTTGGAAATCGGGATGCTATCTGCTAGTCTCCAGTATTCCAGCATTTGCCTGTTCTCTTTGATTCCCCAGAGGTCACCTGAGAGGTTTATTGAGCCCATCTCCGCCTTCCCTTAGGGCCCTGGGATGCTGGTGGCTGGGCCTGGAGCTCAGCCCCTGGAGAATGGGCCTCTCCCATCTTCCTCCCCATCTTGGGCTCTCCGTCTTTTTTAACCAAGGTGGTTCTCCTTTTCATGGTGTAGATCCTTTTTCTTAATGAAAACAAGGAACTGAATCTAGAAGTTGAAGAATCCAGCTTAATTTAAGTTGTGTCATCTTCCCCAAGCAGATACCTATGTCTCATATTTTTTAAGCCCACCCCTCCTTTATTTTAATTCTTCAAAAAATAGAAAGTTTGTTTTGTTTTGCTTTAAATGAACAAGCATTAGCTCTTTCTAGATTTTACCCTTTTTGCCATCATTCACATGGCCCATTCCACTGTGGATCTGTGTTTGATTTTGTCCCCACCTTCATTTCTCTTGCATGTCCTTTTATTTTATTTTTTTTAATATATTTTATTGATTTTTTACAGAGAGGAAGGGATAGGGACAGAGAGTTAGAAACATCAATGAGAGAGAAACATCGATCAGTCGCCTCCTGCACACCCCCCACAAGGGGATGTGCCCGCAACCAAGGCACATGCCCTTGACCAGAATCGAACCTGGGACCCTTCAGTCCTCAGGCCGACGCTCTATTCACTGAGCCAAACCGGCCATGGCTTGCATGTCCTTTTAGAACTTGGAATCTGAGAGCCCTCTGTGTTGTTACGCTGGTTTCTTTAGACCAGCAGTGGAAACTGGGTGCATTCTTGTGTCCCAGCTTTGGTCAATTCATCGTGGCTGACTAGGGCACTGGGTCAGAGATAACTGGAGAATGAAATTGGGCTTAATAAGAAAAGGCGCTGTGATTAGTAAGTCATGTCTGCCTCGAGCCATTCAGGATTAATTTGCTAGCTGAGATTTGGATATACAAGGTAGGACAAAAGTAGGCCTACAGTTGTGAGTATGTGAAACACAGAGTTTACTCTTGTATTATTATTTATTAATTGCATTATTGGTAATTATAAACCTACTTTTGCCCCAACCTGTATTTTACTTTTCCTTACCTGAAAATTTATAATTAACGACCAGATTTTGGTTTGGGAGGGCTCCATTTGTTTTCTCTCAGGCTGCCTTCCCTTTTAGGGTCTCAGGCTCTGAATTTTGTATTGTCCCTAGGTTTCCTCTGAACTTTTAGGATTTGTTCTTATTATGCTCTTAATAAACTCTTAAAGTACCATAATCATGTTTTCCTTTTAAAAAACGAACAGTTTGCCTGGCTGACGGGGCTCAGTGGTTGAGCATCGACCTTTGGGCCAGGAGGTCACGGTTCGATTTCTGGTCAGGGCATGTGCCCGGCTTGCAGGCTCAATCCCCAGTTGGGGCATGCAGGAGGCAGGTGATCAGTGATTCTCTGTCATCACTGATGTTTCTAGCTCTCTCCCTCTCCCTTCCTCTCTGAAATCAGTAAAAAGATACATATATTTTTAAAAATCACAGTTTGTTCTACCTTCTGAGTCAGAATAAAGGCAGCAAATCATTTCCTTTTAATTTTATGAGAGATGAAATTGTCAGCGAAGCAAATCCAGACTTTAGTAAATGTTCTGTTTTGTGGGGGTTTTTTCCAGAATAAGATGTTCAGACATTTGGTTAGTTAGAATTATTTGTCAGGCCGAACTAAACCTTCCCTTTCCTCCAGTTTGGTGATCTGCATTAGAAAACTTGCGTCACTGTTAAGGGGGCGGCCAAGTAGTAGTGCTTTGTTCTCTCCTCTCCTTGACTCTCACCCAAATGCTTCCATGCTTAGTCATATGGGCAGATGCTTTCTGTATGAATGTGGTGTAGTAGGACTCCTGATTGCAAGGTTACAGAAGATGCAGACAGATTTACCTTGAGGGGGGAATGAATTGATTTATGTAACTGGAAAGTTCAGAATAGATCTAGCTTTAGAAACAGCTGGGTTTAAGGCTCAGACAATATCATTATAAGTCAATCTCTGGGCTGTGCCCACTTCTGAATTCATTCTTGAACTCCATATGGTGGTCCCGGACAGATCTAGGTGGCAGAATAGCTGCAGTAGCCCCAAACTTAATATCATCCAGTTTCAGTCTAGCAGGAAAGAGCAGAGTTCATGTCCAGATATCTATTATGATTAAACAGGCTTAGATCACATTTACACACTAAACCATGCAGCATGGCCAGGGAACACACATGCTGATTGGCACAGGCCTGGGATACATGCTCCACTGCTGAGAACCAGACCATGGGCCTAAGAGTGAGGCAGGGTGGATGCCCAAGTAGCATTCGGGCTGTGGGCAGAGGAAGGTAAAATGAGGTGCGCCATGAGATAAAGGAGGCACAAATAGCCAATGTCCAGGGCAGCTGGTCCACCCCTTACTTCCTACTACATTGACCTCTTTTACCTTACGTATTTCCTCAAAGAGTGTAGTCTCTGAGGTCAGATAAGCCTAGTTCAAATCCCACCTCCACTACTTTCTAGCTGTGTCACTTGTACAATTTAGGTATGCTGTTTAAACCTCAGCTTTTCTTAGTTCTAGAATTGTTGCAAGTATTAAATAAATGAATGGATAAAGTGCCTACTGTGCATGATGCCTAAGACGTAGTAGATACCCCTTTCACATATGCTGGCTTCCATAGGGTTTGGTTTGACAACATCATTGGCTCTCTTCTTTACACCCTTCCAGTTTCATCGTTAATCCTCTGGATCACATGGATGATGAACTTCCTGTGAGCAAATTACACTCCCTCCCTCACCAGGATGTGCCCATCCCCTAGTAGTGTGAACTGTAGTTCAACAACCCAGGGTTCTGCAGCACTGTCCCTCAGCCTGCTCCTTATACCCTGCCCCCCAGCCTTTTCCTGCAGCATTCCCAGGAGCCAAGCTGAGCACCCTCACTGCACCTCTTCCCTTTGTCCTCTTCTTTCCTACACAGGCTTCAGGGTCTCTTGATAGATACTCATTCAGGTATTCTTGAGACCTCCCTCCCCACCTCACCCCCCTCCTCAAGCTGTAAGGAGCATGCACCAAGCATTGCTGCCAGCTACTTCCTGTTCATAGTTTTTCCCCTGTTCCCATGTTCTTCCACTTGTCAGACTTCGGACTCTAGTTTTAGATTCCCTGCACCTCCTTGAAATCTGGCTTCCCAACTTTCCCTGATGGACTGCTTTTTCTCTCTTATCATAGGATGCCTGCCCTCTCTAACAAGCTAAAGCACTAAGCAGGGAGTTCAGCTTGCCCTCACAACTCACATCTCACACGTGACTCAGATAGGAGGGCCTATCAGGAGGCAACTTACCTCTTTTCTGAGTTTCCAAACTTTGTGGCCTCCAGTGTAACTATAGTGCTGTCTTGGGACTGGAGGTACTTACAGTCTAGTTACTGTTTTAGTAAAATCCAACTTCCTTAACAGGGCTTTTGAGCAATGCCTGAGTCTGGTCCCTACAGACACTCTTGGCTCATATCTTACCACTCCCCATTCTCTATGCCCCAACCACACTGAAGTTCTTGAGTTGGGTGCATTTGTTCATGCATTCATCCATTAAGTCTTTTATTTTACGAATATTTATTGAGAGCATATTTTGGGTCACAGTGTTAAAGATTGCTGGGAAATACAACAGTGTTGAAGAGAGAGGCAAAGTCCCATGCATTCTTGGAGGTCAGGGAGACAGACCATAAACAGGCAAACAAATCAACAAGATGATTTTTTATCGTGATCTGTGCACGAAGATGCAGTAAAATAGGATGATGGGGTTGGAGAGACTAGCAGGCAGGGAGTAGGGTGGTAAGGGGAGGCTTCTCTATATGGCAAAGATGTGGGTGTGAGGCCTGATTGATATAAGAAAGTCCCATATACAAAACTTAGAGGAAGAATGTTCTGGGCAGAAGGAATGGCACTTACAAACAACCTTAGGCAAAAATGAGCTTGTTTTGTTCAAGAAACAGAAGCTTAGGAGTGTGGTTGAATCAGAGAGAAAGGGGTGGAGGAGACTGTAGTGGCATCTGGGAGGTAGATAGTGGTCCATCTCTGGAGGCAGTAGGATCCCTCTGGGCCTTGCTCAGCTGCTCCCGCAGCCCTCACCCTGATTAGGACAACGTCAGCACACCCTCCAAGCCTTAGTCTAGGTGTTATTTCCTCCTCCCCTCACCCTTCAGTGTGTTAGAGCCCCTGCTTGTAGCACTCTGTCATTCCTTATGCATAGAACTTTCATGCTAACGTTACATTGGCCTGGTTTCTGATTGTCACCTCTATAAATTGTAAGCTCCTTGAAAATGAGAAGAGTGCCTGGCACATAGTAAACATTCAGTTATTGAACGGGTGCATGGATGTTTGGCTGGCTGGGCAGGTGGGTGGGTGGATAGATGAACCAAATATCTATAGGAACTCTACCTGTGAGATGTTCAGCTAAGGACTGGGGATGTCCGAGAGCAATCTGAGCACTGCTGTGGGACTGGCGTGTGAGGAATCAGCCTGCTCGGAAATGGCTCTCTGCACTCTCTTCAGACAACTGAATATTTGACCTTCCAAATTCTGATCATTTTGGGTAAAGTGTAGCAGGAACACCTCAGTTGGACAAGCCCCTTGGTCCCTTGGCAGAAGTAATAAATACTTAGCCAGGTGCAGGGCTTTGGGGTTGGACCAGATAGGGTTTGAGTCTTGCTTGTGTCACTGCTTGCATGATGGTGAACCTCTCTGAGCTTCACTTTCATGACCTGTAAGGAAAGAGCAAGACTATATCTAGCCTGTGGGATTGTACAATGATAAGAAGAGGTCATGTATGTAACGAGCTTGGCTGAGGGTTTTGCATTTCCCGGGTGCGCAGTCAGTGATGGCCGTTGCTGCCTCATCCCCACCCCAGTAGAGATCATTTATTGTAAGTAATCCAGTACTCACGTGACTGCCCTCAGCCTCTCTGGACTTGACAGTGCTAACCTTGCAGGTGTTAGAGATGGGCTATATCAAGTTTGTGGCACGCAGTAGGACCCAGCATTTGATAACAATAACCAAGCATTGGCCACAGATACTGAATGAGCCAGAACTGTGCCTGCCATGTAGGGCGATGGGAGGTGAGTGGGTGTGGCCTGTGCCAGGACTGCAGACCAGCTCAGGTTGAGCTGGGGCCGTTGAGCACCACTTGCTCAGGTAGAAGGAAGAGGGAAGGATTCTCCAGGCAGGAATGAGCAGAGTGAGGAGACCTGGCTGGCATAGAATACCTTCCCTTTCTTCTTCGTCTGGTTTGTCAGTCCTTGAATCTTCACAGGGGAGTTTGCCAAGAACCATTCTGCTGAGGCAAGAGGCCCCTCAGCTGGGCAGACTGGTGGTTCATTTATCTTCGGCCCTGCTCTTCTCTAGGGGAGGGCAGCAGTGGGGATTGCCTCTGCCAGGCCCTCTATTGTTCATCTAGAGCAGAGCATGAAAGGTGGCCAGATACCTTTCCCCCTCCCAGGGGGACTGACCTATTTAACTCTGGGGAAGAGCAGAAACTGACTCCTGTCTTCCTTCTCTCCAGCCATTTTCTCCCTCAAATGCTAGGAGCGAATTCAAGCGAGCGAACCTGTCTTAGGGCTCCCTAGAGACTCCGAGTCGCTTTCTCTTCACCCTTTTGTGCAAGTCTGTGGACTGTGTCCAGGGTGGGTCCTGGCTTTGGAGCTCACTGTCCTCCTGAGGCTGAAGGTCAATGCTCTGGACTCGGCGTCTGTCAACACGGGCTGAGCTGGGCTCCCCAGGCAGGGCTTCTGCCACTGACCTGGCTCGGACCAGACTCTCCAAGAATGTCAGTGGCCTGGCCCTGGTTCTCGCTGCTTGTCTGGTTGTTTAGGTGAAGTGAATGGGCAGGGATCCTCCAGTGGGATTACAACAGAGGGGCTGTATCCAACAATAGGACCAAGGTCCAACCAAGTCGCTACATGTTGTCATCCCTCTGCCCACCCGCGTCTTCGAATGAGTTTTAATGTGTGTGTTTAGCATTAAGATAGAGGGGAATGCTATTCCTTATTTCCTGGTGAGATAAGAGTTTGGGATCAGAATAAAATGATAATCAGTGCACAATTGTTTAGTAAGATGTTACCTTCCAAGTTCTTGTGAAAAAAAGGGACGAGAGAGAAATATCCTGGTCTGAGATGTGTTCTCTTCCCACTTGTAGTGGAAATAAATATCTGCTCAAAGCAGACAGAGAGCATTGCTGTGATCTGCTGAAAATAAGGGCACATAACCCCTGCAAATAGAAGGCTTAGCCCCTAATGCAGTTAGGGATTGCATTTGGTTGCTAGTCATAGAACTACCCGATTCAGAATGGTGCACTCAAATTGGGCGTTAGTTTTCTCACAGAACAGAAATCCAGGCCGGTACACCAGCTCCATGATGCCATCAGGGGCCTGGCTCTTGCTTTCTACCCAGGTTTCAGCAGATGGCTTTCATTCACATTGTTGTCACCTTGCTCTCCAGCACAGAGGCTACATTCCAGGCAGGAGGAAGGGAAGGGTAGCTAAACCAGCTACGGTGCTTCTTTTAAAGATGTTAAGATTTCTGCGTACATCTTCTTGGCTGGATCTGTGTTAGTTACATGATCACCCTCAGTTCCAAGGGAGGTTGGGAAGTGTATTTTTTTTTGCTGGGTACATTGCTGCTTTGAAAAATAAATGGGGTAAGGCAGGAGGGGAGAATAGATGTTGGGAGGCAACCCATTTGCATGTGAAGGCACACTGTGTGCCAGACATGCACTGTGCTTATTCTATGCATTGTCCCCTTGAATCCTCGCAACAACCCAGGAAGGCAGGGGCTGATGTGCCCGTTTTGCATAGGAGGAACCTGAAACCAGAGAGGTCAGGGACTTGCCCAGGGGCACCCAGTGTATACTGGGGTGAAGCCAGCACTTGAGTCCAGGCCTGACTAGCTCAAAATCCTATGCCCTCTGGGTTTGTTGTGCTCGGGAAGTGATATGTATGGTCCAAATGGTCACCAAATGTCAGAAGTTCCCCATGTTTTGAACAATATCTGACTCCAGGTGCTTACAGTGATCACAGTGGCCTGCACAGGAAAGGCAGTGTCATCTTAGCTACACGTCTGTGCCCGACATGGCAAGCATCTGAGTGACACAATCATTGACAGCCAAGGGTGCTTCATTTTTCCCATCACTGTGCTCCATTGAGCATGGCAAATCTATTTTGTGACAGGTCTCCTGATTTGAGAAGTCATGTGTTAAATTGTTAGGAATATAAGGAGACAGGGAGAAAGCCAAAAAACATTTTTTCCTTCAAGCCTATAACTTAGTAAAGTCAATGTTGAAGTTGGGTAAGGTGGGGGAGAGGGAGCTTTACCTCCCCTTTCTTACCTGTAGCTATAGGTTACACATTTTGGGCACAAAGGCGTTTTCTCTATGGCCCAGCAGCCCTGGGACTAGGAGTTGTTCATAACTGCAAGTCTTAGGGCCTGGAATGCTGCCAGACTACCATTCTTTTAGCTGCTCTCTAAAGCTTTGTTTTGTAGTAAATGTTGGTGTAAATCTGAAGAAAAGGATTTGTCATTCCTTATCAAATTTATCTTCAGAAAGGACTGACATATACAAGGGTGTGTACCTCATGTGTTCCTGTACAGTAGGTCTAAGATTGACAGTTATAAGTTAGAAAAGCCTGGCACACTCCACAATTTGAAGTCATTTTATGGGAACAGTTTATTCGATGGGGTGTTAGGATCGTCTGGCTTTGATGGCAGAAGCAGTTTTCGGTACTGCTTTCTCATGCACCCAGGTGCCCACCCAGTGGGTGTATGAGAGCTCAGTAAATGCAAGGTCCTTGACCAGGAAAGTTCATGTTGCAGTTGGTTGCCCTCAGACACTGTACCACAGTCCTTGGGTCCTGTAGTTGAGGAAACCCTTTTCCCTTCAGTTCTTATGTCATTCATGTAGGTGGTATATTTGCTTCCCAATGTAGCTTGTATGACAAAGTGCAGTTTATCTTTGAGGTACACTTACTTACTGGTAGGCCTCATGATTGGAGTAACCAGGTGAGAAAGCTCCTTGGCCGGGGCATGGCCCAGAGTGCGGCCAGAGTTTAATCTTAAGGCAGCAGCCTTAGCACATCCTCCTTGGACGGTTTCTCAAATTTGAGGAATAGCAAAGAAGATAAAGGCCAACTTAAGCAACGTGAAGGCTACTGGTTGGGGTTACACTGATGCGGTTATGGAGGATTAAAGGAAGAAAGGAAAGATGAAATCAAAACCTAGAATGTGTACATTGAGGAACAGAGATGTCACTTCATAAATTTACTGTAAGAATTGCTTTTTCTAAAAGTGTAGAACCTGAATAGTTCCTATATGTTCCTACTGCTGGAGGTTTTAGGAATGGAAAGGCCCTCAGAGATCATCATCTAAAGATCCATCTAATAAAGAGGGAATATGCTAATTGACCCTCATGCTGTTGCAAAGATGGCGGCGCCCACAGCCAATAAGGAGAAATATGCTAAGTGAATGCCATGCCCTCAAAGATGACGGCGCCCAGTCCCCTCAGCTCCCCAGCCACCCAGGGCCGCCCAAGGCTCAGGTAACCAGGGCCGGCCAAGGCTTATGCTGCTGGCAGTGGCAACAGCAGAAGTGTGATGGGGTGTCGCCTCCCCCTGATGGCCAGTCGCCTCCCACCCCTGAGGGCTCCTGGACTGTGAGAGGGGACAGGCCGGGCTGAGGGACCCCTCCCCCCCAAACCCAGTGCATGAATTTTCATGCACTGGGCCTCTAGTATCATTATTAAATGATATAATAGGATTCCTTCCACTGTAAGTAACAGAGACCAAACTCAAACTAGCTTAATGAGAAAGAGAAGTTATTGGTTCACAAACAAAAAGTCCAAATATTTATCTGGGTTAGGTGTGGCTAAATCTAGGATGTAAATGCAGCGGCATTCCCATTGTACGCTTTCATGTTGAAATGAGAGATGTCTGGCTTGGCTGTTGGAAGAGTGATGGATCTCAAGGCCAGGACTTTTCACCATGGGGCACAAGTAGACTAGCTGCCCCATCCAAGGGTCTCTGGTAATTTTCCTGGTCCTTCTGGGATGGAGTGTGTTCCCTTCCCTGCCTCCCCAGTCTAAATGCTGCAAAGCTTGTGGAGCCACTGCTGTGTCCCTGGTACCAGAGAGTGGGAATGTTCCTTATGCTGCCATTGCTCTTGGGGCTGTGCTGGCAGCCAGTGGGCTCCCGAGCCTTTCTGTCCAAGGTGGACAGCCTTGGGCAGATGGCAATATGGAACGGTGTGAGACTATCACTGTATCATTTACTCATTCAACGCGCCTGGTCTGTCACAGTCTCTGCACACGAGTTCTGGACATATGATGCTTGGCAAGATGGGCCTCTCACCATGTCTACTTGGGCCAGTTGGTCCAGTGTGACCATGGTGTTGGTTAAGGTTCTGATCTAGACTGGGTACATGTGGCCGGGGTGGCTTCCAGGAGATGGTAACATGTTAGATCTCAAAGGAGTAGAAGCTCAAGTGGGTGGAGTGAGGGGCTGGGAATACAGGTGGTCCAGGCAGAGGGAACAGCCCGTGCAAAGGTCTGGAGGTAGTTTGAGTGCCAAGGGTGTGCTTTGAGGAGATTGGCTGCCGGCGGTGCTGTCTGGATCGGGCTGAATGTACTTCTGTTGTTGCAGGGACCTGGAGAAGCTGGAGCGGCAGGCAGTCCCCCAGGTCAACCACGCGGAGTCCTGTCGTGAGTGTGGCCGCGTGGGACCCGGACATGCGAGGGATTGTCCTCATCGCCGCCATGAGGACTCCTATGGCTACGAGAGGCGGGAGCAAGAGGAAGAACGGTACCGTTCCCACCCATCCGAGGGCAGGAGGGACAGGAGCAAGACCAGGTCTCCGTACTCGCCAGCTGAGGAGGATGCCTTGTTTGTGGACTTACCCAGTGGCCTGAGAGGCCAGCAGGCACAGCCCCAGAGGGCAGAGAAGAATGGCATCGCATACGGCCCAGCAGAGCAGAATGGGACGGGCGGATACCCGCGGGCCTTTCCTCCCAGGACCAACCATGAAAAGCACAGCCAGAGGAAGAGCAGCCTGGCCCAGGTGGAGCACTGGGCAAAGTCCCAGAAGGGGGATGGCAGGAGGTCAGTAATAGATCTGAATCACTGCTACCTGTGAGCAAAAGAACACAATAACAGTCGCTGTCATTTACCCAGCATGCACTGGGTAATGCTGGCCTTAAACTCTCTACCTCCATTATCTCAAAAAATCCCATAACAGCTCTGCAAGGAGGGGGAATAGTCCCAATTTATCGATGAAGAGAATGAGGCTGGGAGGAGGGAAGGAACCTGCCCAGGGCGCACAGATAAGTGGCAAAGCCAGAGTTCAAATCGGGGCCTGCAGGCCTCCCGAGCCACACGAGATAGCATGAGGAGGCTTCTTTGTTCCCCGGGGAGCGCACTTTGAGACAGTCAGCCTGTAGACAGCAACTCCTCTTCTCCTTTTACCTGCTCCTTCTCTGCATCCGGGAAGTAGTTATAGAAACTAGAGTAAGTGCAGGCCCGTTTTTAACTTCCAGCACATAGAGCGGCACTTAGGCACTGCTGACTCAGGCTTCACCATGCCCGTTCCTTCAAGAAGCAGTTTTCAATGGTTTAGAGCACGTGAATCCTTGCTGTTTGCAAAGCACTGTCTGTATTTTATTATAATTTTAGATTAATTAGGGCACATTTATGAACATGAAGAATTCAGGCTCACCCAGCTTCCATTGTCCCCAAAAGCCTCTGTGTTTTGCCTTCAAGACAGCAAATCCTCCTCATTGTCCTCAGGCTTGTGAAACAAACCATCAACTGGAGAGGTGAGAGCAAGGCCTGGAGAAGTGAGAGCAAGGCCTGGGCGCATTCAGAAAGTTCCCCTGTGCCAGAAGGGCCCGGGGAAGTACCAGAGCTCAGGCCGAGTCTGCCCCCGGCCTGGTAAACATGAGCTAACTGCCACACTTCATTCTCCCTGTTGGCGAGCCGGCTTTCCACCTGCAAGCTCTGCAGGCAGCAGCACTCCTGGGGGAATAGCCCAGGCCTGCTTTCCAGCCTGTGGGTGTGGAGTGCATGTGCGGGTTGTGTAACCTCTTTAGTCTGGTCCAGCTGCACAGTCGTGAGGGTAGATGGTGGAGAAGTCACAGTGGAACCCCCTAAGCAATTGGTGGACATTGCTGTGGGCCAGACCAGGGGGAGGAGGGCCTTTTGTGTCAGAGCTGAGATGCTTGCCCATCCCCACTGGGACTGACCAGGTGTCAGTTCTGTTTGTTCGCATTTGGTGTCTTATGGAAAACGGAAGCTCTGCTCAAGGACACGGGAGGGGGCTGCCATGTGCTGAATGAGCTTGGAAAGCTGGGTCCTCAGATTAATGTGCAGGGCCTCATATCAATGTAAGGAATTTGGGTTTTATTTGAAAAAGCAACAGGGGGAACCACTGGAAGGGTTGTTGTTTTTTCATAAGCCTATTTTAATTTTTTAAGTTTTCACAATTTAAATAAAATTCAGCTAGTTAACATAAACACAGAGGAAATGCACGTAATTTACAGCCATGTACAGAATACACTAGCAACCCTCATATAAATGGTCAAAAGATATCAATTCTTGAAGTTAATTCGCAGCTATGACTTTGAAAGGTCAAGATTTAACTGTTCACATATACAGGAGTACACATTCAAAATGCTTAATAACACAAAAACTGAGTGAAACTACAATTTTCAGTTTCTAAAAGGAGTAGCAAAAAAAGTAGTATATAGCTTAATGAGAAATATAAGGGCATGACAGAGAAGAGATCTGAGTAGGCAGAAAGTACATTATATGTTTTAATATAATTAAAATTCCTTCCAATTTAACTCATTCAGAACTATGTTCTTAGGAATGTTGAAGTCATGATCAATTTTAGAGGAAAAAGCTAAACTATTGTATTTATCAGCCCCAAAAGGGCCCCTAAATATAGTACTAACAGTCTGGGCAGAAGAGCATGTAAACAACCAAAGACAGGCATGAACAACACCGGGAGAGTAAAGGATAGATTGATTTCTAGTATTCAAATCCTTCAAGTTCAAATTAATATTTTTAGTGGTTTAGCACAAATCTAAAAATACTGACATGTTTATGCTGCAATAAGAGTAAACACTCATTATTTTTAACCCAAACTCTTAGTCCTAATATACTAATGCTTTTCTACAATGGGCATTAGGTTTTAGGAGACAAAAGGCTGGATTAAATGATCTAATAATATTCTATTCTTGGCTTCGAAGTTACAAGTCAGTTACTTGTGGGCTTCATCCTTAAAGGCTGGCTCCACAGTTACATACATAATAAAAATTAAGACAAGGCTTTGGTGATAGTTTTTTCCCCTGGATTTAAAAGCACTATGGGACCCCACAATCACAGGGTTTGGTAATTCTCAGATTTGGACTTTGAAATTTAGGGGACTATTATGAGTTCCACAAGTACCAGAGTTCTTTCTGCTGCTCTATGAGAGTATGCTGTTTCAGTATCTACTGCTTTAACCTGAGTAAGCTCAGTTTAATTTTGAGAAGATTCTACAATAAAAGTACCTACTCATCTGAAGAGTGCCGACTACCTCCAATTTAGAAATAAAATGTTATCTGATAGAAAATAGATGAAAACAAAACACCATTTTTAAAAAAGTTCAATGCTTTAAGTCTGCATCTTTCTTTTTAAACATTTGCCTCAATTAAAAACAAGATTTATAAAGAAATGTTTCAGAGGCAAATTTTATAAATAATCTGTAGTGTGCCCCCCCCCCCCAATTATCTCTGTCAGACATAAAGCACACTACAGCAGACTGTGCTTTGTGGGGGAAAGAATTAAAACAAATGACATTGCTCCTTTCCAGTTGTTGCACAAGGAAACGGCCTAAGACTAAGATCTTTTCCTTCCAGTACATAGGTAAAACTCACTTTTAAAAGCTAAATATAATGCTCTAAAGGTCAACGCAAGTTTTACTTGCTAAATACAAACAGGAATATCACTGGAAGGTTTTCAGAGGTAAATGATATAATATTACTAATCCACAAAGCGCCTGTGGAGGAAGGAGGCGGTTGTAGTGGCCAGGATTGGTGACAATGGAAACAGAAAGAAAGAGATGGGAGGTGCGTTTTAGAGGCTTAAAAGCAAAATTTGTCCATGAATGGGAAGTGCAGGATGAGAGAAAGGGAAGAACAAGGAGGATCCCTAGAATTTTTACTTAAATAACTGGGTGGTTCTGATGTGGGGAGGGTTTAGAAACTAGTTTGGGGGGAAACCAGGGTTTCCATGTTGGACATAGAAGTTTGAGAAACCTATTAGCTATCCAAGGGCAGATGTCATGTAGGCAGTTAGATATGGATGGTGATGTGGAGGTTTGAGGGCTGGTTGGACATGCTAATTGGGGGCAATCAGCATGTAAATGGTACCCCAACACTTAGAAGTTAGCAGCAGGAGAGGGATCCTGGAGAGTAGACTGTGGTCAAAGAGAAACTCATGATAAGTTAGCCATTTCCTCTTCTGTGCGATTCTTAGGAACTGACGTTTGTGTGGGGCTGGCTTGGGGAGACAAAAGCAGGAGAAACCAGACGTCGGGGCAGATAGGAAGGGCAAGGGTTGACCCTGATGAGCCTGTATTTCCTGATGGGAAGTTTGGATTTAAGTTTGAGGCCGTGAAGCCATTGGTGGACTTTGAGCAGCAGCCTGGCATGGCACTGTTACTGAGAATGGTTCACAAGGCATTGGCAGAGAAGCGGTATGGCAGAAGGAATTCTACAAGCTGAGTGACTGCTATGCAGTGATAGGTTATTAAATGTGAAATGTCTCCACATAACTGTTTCTGGCAGCCCACAAATCCGCATTATTCTGCTACGCACAGTGGTCTGTGTTTGGGGGTGGGATGCACATCAGGGAGCTGAAGGATGAGAAGTCAACACCAGCAGATAAGAGATAGCTGGGGAAGGCGTTGGACTGTCCCTAGGATGTGAGATGGGAGATTGAGCCATTCTTATCTAAGGGGCAGGGTGACATCAGGTCTGCGGATGAAAACAGTCCGTTGACCTTGAAGGTCATTGAGCAAGCGGGGAGAAGAACTTCAGACTAGTGGTAGAAGCACTTCTCAGTGGGCTGAAAAGAAAAAGTGAGGAATAGAAGGCAGAGTATGAACTACCTACCCTTTTGGGAGGAAAGTTGTCAGTGTCTGAGTAAGCAAAGTGCTTGGTCTCTGATCATTCACTTCTGTCTTGAAAGGACTGAGTGATCCTTGCATTCCCAGAGTTGTGGGCTTTTTTTTTTCTTCTTAAAGATATATTTGAAATCTCTTACTGTCAAGAAATAAGTTGATCTGGCTGCTTAATGCAGGAACCTCCTCCATTTGAAAATATAGACAATGGATATCTCTGCTGTGTGATTAAGACTTTGCTAACCTCATTAGGTTGAGCACGTTGGACATTGAAAGGAGGGTTGGTTGGGCTGTATTAGGATCTTGTATTCGTGGCTCTAGACCACAAGAAGTTGTTTATAACTGTTCTTTCAGGACTTGGAGATATATATTATATTTCACATCAATACACTCCTTTATGATGATGGTTTGTGGGGAACAGGCTGACGTACCCTTAGAATCTTAACACACCCTAAGTGGTTGGTTTGAAATGCTAGCCTTCTGTTATCCCCTGGTGTTTAAATTAATGCACACTTGTAAAGTAAAGGGGCGGGGTGGGGGTAGGGGTGGAGGTGGAATCAGGGACTCAAACATTAGTGAGGAACAGAATAGAAAGTGAAAGTCCTATACAGTTAGTATGGAAGTGAGGGTGAGGATGGTCTGCTGAATAAGGAATTGGTGATAAAATTTGATTTTACGTTCTGATGTGACCATTTTATAGTGGCTGTGTCAGAACATCCTGTTTGCTTTGATGCCTTTTGGAACAGGGAGGCCCCATAGCCACAGAGCAGGGTGTGAGGGCAAGAGACCCTAAGCACTCTTTTGGGGTAAGTCTGGAGTTGGGGGCCAGCAGATGGGTCTGCTATTGGAATGAAGCTGCTCCCAGGGTGATCTTTATGTCATCTTACAGCCCTGCCCACCTCCTGGTCCTTCCTCGGGAGCCAGGGCTCACCATGGGACTGGGATCTTTGGGGTTGCCTCCAGGTGGCCAGCGCTAGGAGTGGGAAGGTGGGGAGTGACAGGCAGTGCATAGGCTGAAGGAACAGGCTAGAGGGCCAGCTGAGGGCTTTGGGGCACTGCCCAGTGGGGTCTCTGACCATGGGACACATAGGCAGCACCGGTGGGCTGAGAGCCACACTGAGGGGATGTGGGAGCACAGGTAGGACATGCTCTGTATAGTTTGCATTTGCTTCAGGCAAAGTGAACAGTGGTTAGTAAAGTCATAAGCTCCACAGGGGGAGCCCACCTGGTCTGTGCCATTGCCATCACCGCAGTTACAGGATTCAGGCACTGCCCCTTCCTCAGAGTCAGGGTCCCCTCTGACGCTGGGAAATCAGCAGCAAACCCTGCCACCTAGTGGCAAGGAGACAACAGGCACTAGACAAGTTTGGGTTGAAGAGATGCTCAACATGACCTCTTGTAATTGCAAAGATAACGATGAAAAAGGAGAAGAAAGCTACCATTTTTGAATGACAGCTATTTGTATTTAAAATCTGTTTATTAATTGAGAAACATGGATGAGAGAGAAACATCATTGATCGGCTGCCTCCTTCATGCCCCCTACCAGGCATCAAGCCCTGACCAGCGACCTCTTAGTGCATGGGTCATGTCATTGCTCAACCACTGAGCCACACTGGCCTGGTGTATGACAACTGTTTCTAATCCTCACAACAATCCATTGAGTGGTTCTTAGTGTTCCCACTTTATAGTAAGGAAAGTAAGGCTATAAATGACCCCCCCGAGGACATATAGTAAGGAAGAGATGAAATGAGGTGAGTTTTAAAACAATTTAGAATGATTTTAGAACAATTATAATGTTAGCCACCTGAGGTCTTGTTAAAACACAGGTGGCTAGGCCCCACCCCCAGAGTTTCTGACTTGGCAGGTTTGGGTGGGACCTGGTAACCTGCCCGTCTAACTGCCCGGTGGTGCTGATGCTGCCGCACGTCTTGCTTGTGGTAAGCACTATATAGAAATTTATTGGATAAAGTTGATCGATAAAGGCAGGGTCAGGACTCCAACCCAGGCCTGTCTGATTCTAACACCTGTTCTCTTTTGACAACATGCCGCCTCTCAGGTTTGACTTTTAAGGCTGAATAAATCGCTGTACTTTGCCCTTTGCTGAATTTTTGCTTTGCAACATAAGATGGCTGGTTGGTTGTAGTTTTCACAATCGTATCCAGCTTTGTGTGCTGGTGTATTCGTTAAAGGGCTGGTTATGCATGAAGACTTTCTCAGGTCGTGGACAACCCCACAGAATGTAAGACACGGGTCCTGCCCTGCAAGGATGTGCAGCTAGGCTGGGAAAGAGATATCTTGCAAGTATGACAAGGACCTCAGAAAAGTTACCAACTGTATAGTCACTAAGTCAGAGCAGAGCAAGAACCCCGAGGGCTGTGGCATTGCAGAGGCCTCTGTGGACGGACAGTGTCCTGGAGAATGAGTGAGTTAGGGTGCACAGGGCACTGGGAGCCCATGCAGGTGGGGGAGGGAAGAACAATATGAAAATGAGGAGAGCTGGGAAGGGAGCACCTGCTGGTGAAGTGCCTTCTATGCATCAGGCATGGAGCCTGCATTCTCTCATGGACCCTTCAGAGCAGTGGGCAAGCTGCCTAGGGTCACATCGCCAGTGGATGCCAGAGCTAGGACTCTAGAGCTAGGACTCAACCGCAGGTCAGACTGCCCTGCCTTTTCCACATGAGAAGTTGCCCAGGGGTGTAGGAGGCTGGGCGGGATTAGGGGGAAGCTCTCACTCACAGGCTCCAGTAATGACAGGGCCACATCCGAGGGGGCCCTCCTGGCCTGTTGGGCCCGAGACGCCTGGCCCTGGCTCGCCCCAGCTCAGTCCTGGTCCCAGTAGGAGGAGCAGTGAGAAGACAGCAGGACTGCAAAGTGGGTTGAGGTCAGACGCTGCAGAGCTATGAGGACCCGGCGAAGGGATTTAGATTTCATAAGCAGTGGGGAGCCATGGAAGTTTATGGAGCACGGCAGTGATTGGATCTGAACACTTGACTGCATACTGTGTGGAAACTAGTGAGGAAGGTCTCAAAGTTGTCTTGGGGGAGGGGGAGTTATTAATCAGTATCTGGACTAGGGTAATAGAAAAAGAAGGGAACCGATGTCAGCATGTCCATTAAGAACCTGCAGGACTTGGTGCGGCGATAGCAGACAAAGGCAGCATCTTGGGGAGCTGGAAA
>NW_006286675.1:8004124-8012102 GCF_000327345.1 Myotis davidii | reverse complement strand
GGAAGAGCTGACAGGGGTTAAGTGGGAGAGAGGAGAAGGCATGGTTCCTCCCTTGACGTGATAGGCGTGGGGTGGCCAAGTCGGCCTGCTAGAGGGTTGACCCTCCGAAGCTGACAGGGGAAAATGGCTTTGGAGTCCTTTGCCGAGAGACGGAAGTCCTGGGTGTCTGCTTTGATTGTCCTCTGGGCTTCTTACAGGGCTCACTCACCAGCCTGGCCTTGCACGTTTACTTAGCTGTGTTTCCAGATGCCTCGCGGACCCTGGCGTCATCTTACCTGTCCTCCTCTCTCCTCAGCTTCCCCCTGGACCAGACCCTTCCTCGCCATGGTCCCAGCCAGTCGCTGTCCTTCCCAGAAAACTACCAGACTCTTCCCAGGAGCACCCGTCACCCGTCGGGGGGCTCCTCGCCTCCGCCCCGCAACCTGCCGAGTGACTACAAGTACGCGCAGGACCGAGCCAGCCACCTGAAGATGTCGAGCGAGGAGCGCCGGGCACACCGCGATGGCACCGTGTGGCAGCTCTACGAGTGGCAGCAGCGCCAGCAGTTCCGGCACGGCAGCCCCACGGCGCCCATCTCCCCGGAGTTCCCCGAGCAGGGCCGGAGCAGGAGCATGCTGGAAGTGCCCCGCTCTATCTCCGTGCCTCCATCTCCCTCGGACATCCCTCCCCCGGGACCCCCGCGGGCCTTTCCACCCCGGCGGCCACACACACCAGCAGAGAGGGTCACAGTGAGGCCACCGGACCAGAGGAGGAGTGTGGACATCTCGTTGGGCAGTTCTCCCAGGAAGACATGGGGCCACACCACCAAGGTGAGGCTCTGGAGTGCTGTCGGGCTGCTGGGGCCCAGCATTCGGGCACCAGGAGCCTCACGTGGTTTGAACACAAATTTGAGCAATTTGCAGTAATGATAGGTCACACTTACACAGTAATTTTAGGTTCAGGTGCAGGGCTAAAGGAGTTACTTTAATTTTTGCAACAGCCCAAAGAGGTAGGTGCTGTTATGCCCATTTCACTGATAAGAACTCTTGAGGCATTAAGAAATGAGTAACTTGCATGGGGCCAGACAGCTAGAAGTCTGCTTCCTTGCAGCTTGGAAGGCAGGAAAAGCTGTCAGTGTTCAGTTTAATTATCTATAATAATAAAAGCGTAATATGCTAATTAGACCAGAAGCCAGGGCTGTGAGGGAAGCCCAGGTCCCGGGTGCCAGAGGGAAGCCGGTGCTGGCAGCTGGGGGAAGGAAGGCCTACTCTTGCATGAATTTTGTGCATCGGGCCTCTAGTGTATAATAATCCAACTTACGTTTTCACTCGTCAGGGGGCTTTCACAGTTTGTCACTGTTATAACCGGGTTAGGAAGGCGGGTATCTTCATTTTACAGATGAAGAGTGAGGCTCAGAGAGGTGATGTGCCTGAGGTAGACTGCCCTGCCAGTGAGTGGCAGAGGTTCTGGCCCCCTTGCCCAGCCCCCTTGCCCGGCCCTCAGTGTGACTTCTTCTCTCTCCACCTGCAGAACTCCTCGCACGTGGACCGACGCTCCATGCCCTCCATGGGTTACATGACCCACACTGTCAGCGCTCCCAGTTTACATGGAAAATCGGTAAGCGGGGCTTCATCTCCCCCTCCAGGCAAATGATATAGTGCAGCCTGCAAAGGGCTAATCTCGTCTGACCTTCCCTCCCCTCCGTCCCCCAAGCCAATCCAATGCGGTCTGCAGGGCAGTTTTCAACCCCCAATTTAGAGATGAGAAAACTGAGGCTCAGAGAAGTCGAATGACTTGCTCAGGGTCACGCCGCCAGCGTTGGGTCCTTCCCAGACCCGACGAAGAGCTTGGGGAAGTGGAAGAGAACGTGGGCTCTTCTCTTTTGGACAGCGTTTTCCAGCCACCTGCTCTTCTCTCGTTAGCTCCTCTCCTGGTCTTTGCTTTGATTAGTTAACCACCTTCAAAGTGTGAGTCTGGGTGAGGGCCACTGCTGGCTGCTGTTTTCTGGAAAAAGCACTTCCTGCAGCCCCTTTCCCGCCAGTGCCTTTATTTGTCCTAATGACAGAATTAATGCAGCAATTACTTAATGGTGTCGCATCAGTGCTGGCCCAGCACGGGGCGAAGAGTAATTATAGCGACGTGCTCCTGTGGTGGCTAATTTCCTCGTGATGTGTCTACACACCTGCAGCTGGAGGAGCTCTCGCTGCTTCTCACCCGGTTACGGTGGCACCAGGCCAAGCTGGCCAGTGTGCGAGATTTCGCCGTGGGCCAGTTACTGCAGCACCAGCTGGCCTTTCCCACCTGCCAGGTCAGCACCCCAGGTCTCTGGGGCCGGGGGCCACCCCGGAGGCAAGGGAGTGACATGCTGGCCCATGTTCCCCCGTGCCACGCTCTGGTCTGTCCTTGCTGTCTGGCTCTCTCCCTCGTTCCCTGCCTGTTTGCTTCTGGATGTGACTGCTGGACACTGTGCCACGGTGGTGGAGCCCATGCCCGGGCACCAGGGAGGAGGCTGCATGTGGTGTGAGGGCCCTGAACTGTGGCTTCTCTGGCTGTGAGTAGGGACTGGCAGGCTCGTGTGTGGCCATGTCCGAGGGGCTGTGCTGGCTGTCGTCCTTGGTACCACCATGGGTCCTCCTGGGTGCCTAAAGGTGTGTGCCAGCCTGGAGGGAGAAGGCAGAGTGCCCAGCCAATAGACCAAGCAGCCTCACATCCCTTACCCTGGTGAGCCTCACAGTGACCTGGGAGAGGAGAGGTAGGGCAGGAATTATTAGCACACAGCAGGCAGCAGGTCAAGAAGGGACATGACTTGCCTGGGATCCCTTGGTTACATCCAAAGCCCAGGTCCTGCCTGCACAGTGTCCAAGCATTTGCCCTCCCAGCATCTGGAGTAGCTTAAAGAAGATGCCGGTGCAGACAGCATCTGAGTTGCACAGATATCGGCAGAAGACAGATGCACAGGGCAATGGGATGGTCGCCTTTCTTGTCCTGTTTTAGTGGGACCTGAAGGACTCAGGAAATGTACTTGGAAGAGTGAAAGTAAGGGAACACTTACAAAAACCCTAAGTTGTGAATTTGGGTGTTTTTTAAATAACATTTATATAATATTAATTTATTAATAATTTATTAATGATTTAATAACATTGCTCTGTCCCTCTTACTGCCGTGGGAAGTGTATCGGGACCAATAATAAAGAAGAAGAAAGTGTGTAGGGACTGGGCTGATTAAGGAACTAGGGAAGGGTAAGGGGACAGTTTAGGGACAGAAATAGGATCTTGCTAATTAGTGTCCCTGGCAATGGTCCTTCAGGCCTCCTCATGCTTAAAAGCACGGCCCGCATGTGTCACGTTGTTTATTTGTGTGTTTGTTTTACATCAGAGCTGTAAACGGACCACCTTCCCAGCCATGCTCGCCTTGGCTTGCTGGAGGCCTCTTAGTCTGCTGAGAAAGTGTGCCTGGGCTGCTTTTGAAACCTCTCTGCCTCACAGTCAGCGTCCGTGACCTGTTGCACGGGAAGCGGGCCGTCTAGGAGAGCAGTCTCTTCCTTATTCCTTATTCTCACTTTTCCTAGTAATTATTCTGAAGAACTCGGCGCTGTCGGAGACGATACGAGCTGATAGGTCTGACTCTGGCCCTTCCTCGGGTAGTTCCCGATGTGGTCACTCTGGCTCCACACTGAGCAAGGAAGCCAGAACTTCCAGCTTCCAGGAAACGTCCAGTGGCTACTGGTGTTTATTATTCTGAAACCCAAGGTCATAAGGGGACATCCCTGGGCCATCTCCCGGCCTCTTCCAGGCAGCTACCCATACCGATCATGGGTCATTTTGCTTCATGCATGTGAATAACTCAGTGCAAAGGTTTGATGACAAAATTTGGAGTACCGGCCATCGGTGGGTCCCGAGCTCAGGTGTAGCATGTCCTCTTCCAGGGAGACCTCTGTAGTCTCAGGAGATCACCTCCGCCTCAATGGCATTGCTGTCCTTGCCTTCTGGTGGCATGTGTGCTGTCTGCCTCCTTGCCATCAAACTGCCCCCTCAGCTGATGAGGGGACAAGCTGGCTTTCCCCACAGCGACCTGCAAGATCCATCATGCTGAGAGCGGGCTCCAAGCTGCACCAAGACATTTGTGCTTCCTCTGTGGCCCGGGAAGTGTTGGTCTGCTGTGGTCCCTGTCCCCGATGCTGTGCAATGTAAACCCTTCATGAAGCCCAAACACACAAATAAACTTGGAAACCCTTGCTGCTCATAACTGGGTTCTCTGTGCTTCCTTTGAAGGCCGATGATACCTACCTCCAGCTGAAGAAAGACCTGGAATACCTGGACCTAAAGGTGAGTCTCATCAGGGGTTCGCGTCCCTTGGACACTCACCTTACTGAGAGTGTCCGCTCCGTCGTAGCCAGGCCCACGCCAAAGACCGTGCAGGTCTGATCAAATCTGGATCCCAAATGGAGACGGCTGCTGTCCAGTCAGAGGAGTGTTATTTCTCACAACCTCAGAGTCTGCGCTTAGTCTTTTGTGAATTCTGCTGTGAGGTCTCTGTCCTACCGAATGAGGCCACAAGATTTGGATCTCTTCCTGTCCTTGGGCAGAACCAAAGGTCCCTCCAAACAGTAACCGCTGCTTCTTCAGAGCCTGCAGTGGGGTGGGGCCGAGTTTGGTTCAGAGAAGCCCCTGGTGTGTGCTTTTGGTCCCAAGTAGGTCGGTGGATTGTTCGCTGCTGGGGAGACGGTTCCACATGGAATTACGTGGCTCTCAGGGGTGCCGCCTCCCACCCCCCATTTAGGAGATGATCATTGGTGATAAAGCTCCGAGCTCCAGTCAGCCTCCGTGGCACAGAGAGCCCGAGGAAGCCGGGGAACCGAGAGGCACTGCCTGACAGCTGCCACTGTGGCGTTCACCGGGCTCTCTGGAAGCTCCCCCTGTGAAGAGCACTTCTTATGCCTGAGCAATGAAACAGACCGAAGGAGTGTGACCTTTAGTTAACTGCGGGCCTGAGAGGTGGGCAAGGGCTGTGGGAGTCACCCAGGTGACTGCCATGGGGCATGCTCCTCCAGTCTCCGGGGTACCTGGCTTGAGAGATTTTTAACGGGGCTTGTCCTCCAGCCTTGTAGAAGTGCGGTATGAGCATCAGGCCCGATGGCAGCCTGTTTAGAAAACAACTAATTAACTGCTGTATCTAGTGAGCACTTGCTGTGTACTCGGCCCTGGAGAAGCCTAGGGGAGGTGCAAGAGTAAAATCGGGGCTCTCTGGGTGGGGAAAGAAAACATCCCCAAATAACAGACTTGTTTACAAAGATGTGGCCCGGTGCTCAGAGCGAAGATAATGAGGATCTCTGTGGGCTGCCACTTCCAGAGGAGGTGGCGTGTGGGTGGAGCCTGGAAGAGCCAGAATATTTGCATTGGCTGAGATGAAAGGGAAGGGGATGGGGGAAGCCAAGGAGAGCCAGGTGAGGGTGGTATGGCCTTGGCCTCAAGAATTGGAGCTAGCTCGTTCATGCTCCAGATTCTATCTCCGGCTCTGGAAGGAAGGTGCAGTGAATAGAAGTCTGACTTGGTTTTTGGACACGAGCAAAACAGAGTTCTCTCAAAAACAGGGCATTTTCTAGTTCCCGTGGCGTGAACGAGTATTGTAAGTGTGGCAGTAATGCCTCAGGGTACCGAGTGCTCAGACATGGGCGTGAGCTAACTGTGCAGCCCGTGCTCCCGTGCCCTGATGGGACAGGGCAGGGTCCTTCCACCACGCCCACCATCCCCACCTGACCGGGGAAGGTCCACAGCCCCAGCCTCCGTCGGCCACGTGTGCCCCCACACCCCTGGTCCCTGGCCTGCCCGACCGCCAGCCACCATGTCGCTGTTTCTCCTCACCCCTGCTCTGGGGCCATGCCGTCGGCACAGAAGAATTCGTGGAGCATCCACGTCCTCGGCCTATGGCAGAGGCTCAGCCCGGCAGCAGCACAGGTGTGTGTGAGACCCCCTTCGCCATGCTCGGTGCACAGGGCAAGAGGAACTCCATGAAGTGCCTGGGCCAGAAGCCTGGGAGTAGCTGTCTCCTGACCCCTGTTTGTGTGGAAGAGCTGAAACGCACAGTTGTCCTGGAGTAAAGATCCAGCCCAGACTGTAGGATTGGCGTTAAAGGGAGTCTAGAGAGAGGGAAACCGAGGCACAGGATAGCAGAGCAAGGCCAGGGGTCCCTGTGTGTCCTGACTCCCCGGAGAAGCTAAAACACAGTTCAGGGTATCGCGCATGCCGGCCGCTGTGCTTTGCTTGGATAGAGTGTGTGAGCCCCTGAGCGGTCCTGGGAGGGAGGTGGCGGGTTGTGTTGTACAGACTGGAGCTCTGAGAGAGAAACCACATGAGCAGTGACTGGGGAGTCAGTATTTATGTGTTGCTCTGACTCCGGAGCGCATGCTCTTAATCACCTTTCCTCCCAGACTTTCCTAAAACTCTCCTCCTACCACTGTGCGCCTGGAGGAGTTAAGTTTTCTATGGAACCGAACTGGGGGTCGTTATGCCAGGAAACGTGTTTGATGTGATGGAGGCAAGGTGTGTCCTTGGGGTGTTTCACTAGCTGGGAGCTGGGGGTGCCCCGAGCATTAGCAGTTGGAAGTTGTTGCTGTCTGTCATGAACAGCAGCTGTGTTGATGCCAGGCCTTCCCTGGTCTTGTGGATGTTGCTCCAGTTGCTGGCTCCTCTCAGAGAACTAGTTCACCAGATCCATGGACCAGAAGCCCGTGTGGGAAGAGATGCTGGGGTTTGTGCTGCGTATGAGTCATCAGTCTGGCGTGGCTGCCGGAAAGGCACCACCTTGGCCTGCCTCCAAGGGACAGGGTGCCCATATCGGGGAGGCAGCGGGCCTGCTCTGCTGTGACCCCGCTGGGGTACAGGGTTCCCAGACGAGGGAAGGGCTGGAATCAAAGGAGAGGTGCTGAGGACGTGCAAACCCTGACTGAGGAGTGTATAGGTGGGATGCTTTCGCCTGCAAGTGTCTGAAACCCACATCAGCCTGCTAAGCCAGAAAGGGAAGATACGTTACAGGGTTACACTCCACGGGCTTAGACCATGCTGTCCCTGGTCTACCTTCCTTGGTGTGCAGGCTGCCTCCACATGGCCAGGGAAGGTGGCCCCTGCAAATCCAGGTTCATTTCCTCCCAGCCTCACCTCCCCTCAGAGTGAAGGAGAGGTCCCTCAGGGAGGGCATGCTGGGCAGAAGCAAGAACCACAGTGGCGAGCACAGCTCCAGTGCAGGATGTCAGAGGTTAGGTCAATTCAGGGAAGACATAGACACAGTCTGTAAAGCTCTGAACTATTACCAGGTGCCCTCTGTGGCCCTAAGGGGGAAGTAGGACAAGTGGAGAGTAGCTAGAACTAGACGGGTTTCCGTTTAGTAGGAAAGAGACTTTTCTAAAAGGGCCACCACAGGTCACAGTGGACTCTCCACCACGGTGCAGCCGAGGCCAGAGGGGCACTGGGTGGGATGAGCGGCTGGGTCAGGAGCACCCTGAGGCCGCTGGCTCCTGCCAGCAGTTCTCAACCTGTGGGTCGAGACCCCTGAAAATACATCCTGCATATCAGATATTTACATTACGATTCATAACAGTAGCAAATTACAGTTATGAATTTGCAACGAAAATAATTTTATGGTTGGGGGTCACCACAACATGAGGAACTGTATTAAAGGGTCGCGGCATTAGGAAGGTTGAGAACCACTGTCAGCTAGACACAATGAGCGGACGCTGAGCCGGGCGCGGGCCCCTGAGACGCGGGCCTCTGTGGACACAATTGAATGGGCCCGGGCATGGAGATCATGACAGGCACAGTCCCCACGGTCACCAGCTCCTTGTGAGAGGTCCCTCCCGGGTCCTTTTGGAGGAGGAAGGAGGTTGGCCTAGAGTCCCCCTCGTCTCTGCCCGAGGGCCACAAACTTAAGGATCAGAGCCCATCATCCCCTCCATCAGCGATGCTCAGCTTCCGGAATCAGGGTGTGGTGATGTGGGGTTTTTTCT
>NW_006286675.1:7990818-8004084 GCF_000327345.1 Myotis davidii | reverse complement strand
GCGATCCCACAAAGGTGCACGCCACTGTCTTAGCAGACACTTTGTTTAATGTTCTTTTGGGAAACGTTTACTTCTCTGGCGTTTTAGCTGGCGGTGACATGGTGGAAAGGGCTCCACATAGATTAGGCGTTTCTCTCTGCCTGGCAGTGTTTGGGCACCCGGTGTTCTTATCTCACTTAATCCTCTCAGCATCCTTGAGCAACGCAATAGGAATTATTATCCCCACCTTATCAACCAGGAATCCACATATCAGAGGGGTGACTTCTGCAGTCACACGGCTGGGATTCAACCCACTGACTCACTGCACACCTGCCACCTTCCTTCCGTGTACCATGCAGTTCACCTGCCCTAAAGGTGCATTCGCTGAATTGTACTTCTAGCATCGAAGTTCTGCACTTTAAGACCCTACACCCCGGCTGGGTCTGCAGTGGGGCCTGGGGGTTCCCTGTTGTTGACAGCTTGAACTGTTTTTACGCAGCCATGAAACACAGCTGGGAAGGGAGGCAGAGGGGAGGGTGTCTGCCAGCTGCTCAGCTGATGCCTTTGTGGGTAGAGTAGGTAGCAGTCAGCTCCAGAAAGGTGCTTGTCCCTGGTGAGGAGCATGTCACCAGTGGCTCCAGGTGCCTGGCTCCCAGGCCCTTCCTGATGGTTTGAGCCTGTGATCGGGGCTTCCCTGTTCAGGTCTGTTCCGCAGTCAGCGTCCAGAGCGAAGTTCCTCATGGTGTGGTCTGGGCACCACCTGCTGCAGGACCCCCTGGGAGCTCGATAAATCATTGCAAGTCTGGGATTCTGCTGAATTAGAATCTCTAGAGATGGTGTCCAGAATTCTGTCTTTTTTAAAAATCAAGCTTTGGGGCAATTCTTGTGCATATGAAGTTTGAGGTCTGGTTGTTCTGGAGGAGAGATTATTAACTCTGGCCATGAACCAGAACAACCCGGGGAGCTCTTTAATTGAGCATCGCTGCTTGGGTCCCATCCCTTAGCGCAGTGTCTCAACCTTCCTAATGCCGCGACCCTTTAATACAGTTCCTCATGTTGTGGTGACCCCCAATTTCATTGTTACAAATGGAACATAATTAAAGCATAGTGATTAATCACAAAAACAATATGTAATTATATATGTGTTTTCCGATGGTCTTAGGCGACCCCTGTGAAAGGGTCGTTCGACCCCCAAAGGGGTCGCGACCCACAGGTTGAGAACCACTGCCTTAGCGGCTCTGATTGAATTGATTACACTCAGGTATTGCTCTTAAAAACAAACAAAATCTCCCTCAGTGTTTCTGATGTGTGGCCACGGTTGAGGGATATTGTTTCAAAGCACTGGTTCTGGAAGTGTGATGCCAGGCCTGCGGCATCAGCCATGCCAGGAAATTTGCTGGAACTGCAAAATCCTGAGGCTCGAGGCCTGCCCCAGACCAGCTCCAGCTCAGTGAGGACTGCTGGGGGTGGGGCCCAGCAGATCTGTATACAGGGCTTACAGTTGTTCGTATGGAGAAAGATGCAGGATGTAGCTTTATTCACACAAAACAATGTTACTCACAACTGTAAACCTACTTTTGCCCACCCCTGCATTAACAAGCCCTCCGGGTGATTTTGAAGCACCATAACGTTTAAGAGCCACTGTTGTGGAGTCGTCATTCCCAATCCTGGCTGCACATTAGAATCCCCCAGGAGGGCTTTTGAGCGTCCCAATGCCCGGGCCCCGCCCCAAACCAGCTACATTCGAGTCTCAGACTGGGACTTGGGCATCAGTATCTGTTCAGGTTTCTGAGTCATTGCAAGTGCCCCAGCCAGGGTTGAGACCCACTGTCTGAGCCAGTGAGGACAGTCTTCCCTCAAAGCAGCTGCCAGCACTGGGATCCTGGGTGAGACATGGTGCCTTAGCTGCAGGTGCAGCACAGCGTGGAGGCGAGGGTCTGCGGGACTAAGGATTACTCAGCTCTAAATGACAGTATGTGATGAGGGAGGACGAAGGAGACAGCAAAGTTGCTTTTCAAAGAACCCAGGATCAAGTGGGCACGGAACTCGGCTCTCACGTAAACTAGCCTGCACGGAGGTCCTTCAGGCAGAGCTTACCATCCCCTGTTTTATAGACGAGGGAACTGAACTCCAGAAAGGCCCACCAGCTGGGAAGCCAGCACGAGGACTGAGTCCCAGTCACTGGACCGCATATAACACATCCTCCTTCAGGGTCCCCTTGCCAGTTCCCCAAATTCTGGCTCCTTCAAGTGTTGTTTGATGTCTCACCTGTGACGTTTTGTTGTGTTTGCCTTTCTGTTTGGAACAGATAAAAAATAACGAACCTTTGATCAACGTGCTTTACAGAGTGCTGAAGAAGTCAGCACAGGGCTGGCGGCCCAGGAGACGCGTAAGATGATCTGACCTGTGTCTCCAGGCGGGGCCATTCCATGCTTCTGGCTCAGTGCCTATTCCATCACGTGCTTAACCAGGAGCTCTCCTGGCCACCCCAGGAGATTTAAACATTGCTAACACAAATTTGCTTTCTCTTAAGCTCCCGTCAGCGTGTTGGCTGGTGCACCAGGCTGAGCCTCTCATCCGTACTGTCCTGTGATTCCATCTTTTGTGCTGCCACAGGGTGGCGGGGTGGGGGCGGGGCTCGCCCAGCTTTGCTTCCAGCTGTGTCATGTCCCATTCTCCCTCATCTGCCGCCACAGCGAGGCCTGGCCTAGACAGAGACCAGCATGGCCTGGGTAGTCGAGCGTGAGCCTTGGGAGGGAGCGGTTGTTCCTGGTCATCGTGGAGGAGCTGGGTGTCCTTGGGTCCCACCGTGGACCTGCATTAAATTAAGGTGGCTCTTCTTCGGGGCCGGGTGCTGATGTCTGGAGCTGGACTAGAACAAAATAGGACCTCCCACCCCTTGCTTTGACCGATGGAGAAGTAGCGCCTGGAACACGGCCAGCTTTTGTCGCTTTCAAGGGAGGGTGCGGGTTGTGAGGCAGTTGCTACTCCTGGTCATCCTGAGCCCTGAGAAGGGGTGTCCTGGGAGGTGGTGGAGGGGAGTAGGAGGGCTGGGTCACCTTCAGTGCCTTTCTGATGCAGAGACCATTTGAACTGACACTTGATGTTGTCAGTGGATTTAAACATTGCTAACACAAAGAACAGTTTTAAAAGGGGAAGTAGATGTCATACACTTCTTGTGGATATTTCATAGTCGTCTCGGCTCTCTGGGACAGCTAAATTCAGAAGCTTCAAGGGCCTCTGAGCTGTGTGGACGCGATCACAAAGCCCAGCTCTAAAACCTGTGGCCTTTACTCAGGGCTTAGGCCCTGAGGACAGCCAGCTCACAGACTCACTAAGCAAACATTTCCCAAATATCCTCAGTATGATGGGCCCTGGCTGGGCTTTGAGGATGCAGAGAAAGTAGGTCACAGTCTGACAGTCACCCCTAATTGGGTTAGTTCCTAGTGAGGGGAGACAGAACGTTTCATCTGATGTACTAAGGCCCTTGTTGTGGGAGACACAGGTGTGGGAGCATCTCCCTAGAAGGGCACCAAACAGCTACAGAGAGGGAGACGGGAAAACAGCAAGAATGTCACCTGCATTGAATTTCTAATCCTAAGAGACTCAGCCTGAGTTTGAATTCCTAACTCATAGCACCTTAAGAGCAGCACATTGAAAGGGCATACGGGAAAGTTACTTTTTTGAAAAGAAGGAGTGCTAATACCCCAAGAGAGAAAAAGAAACATTACATGTCCATCTAAAATGGACATGAAATCACAGAAATTTGGGAGTACTTAATCAAGGGCCAATAGCTTCTAAGAAATTCTATATTACTGATTTTTTATAATGATTGACTCATCCCCCCATAAACGGTTGAATGAATATATATATATGTATTTTCATCATTCTGTGATGGCAGTGAAGGGCATACTTTTCGTTAGCACTCCACCAAAAAAAATTGAAAAGGTTCGGCTTTCTCAAAATGCCCTTGTTGTGTAGAATCCCTCACTTAATTCCTGGTGGTGCTGGATAAACGAGGCATCACTCAATTAGATTCTCTGCCTCGCTATTTCAGTATCGAAAAGATCTCATCTGTAAAAAGCTTCAGTGATAAACGGGGAAGAGTTTTGCCGGGAGGAAAAGTCCCCAAAGCATATCTCATTTTGAACATGATTTCTTCCTGGGAAATGAGCCGAGTGTCAGCCCCGTAGAGGGTAGGCAAGCTCTGCCCTCTGCTTTGATGAAGGACTGTGCACAGAGTGAAGACTCCACTGCGTTCACCTGCTGGGTTCCCCTGAGTTTAAAGGCCCAAGTCCTACCTGGGAAGTTCAGCTGTTTGTGGCTCACCAGGATTAATTCCACCGCCTCCCTCTCCCCTTCTGCCTGTTTGTTTGTGGATTGTTGCTGGAGTCAGTGTGTTCCGTGACTGTGTGTATATGTGTATGTACACATCATCTGTCAGTTTGAAGAGCAGAATTTGGCTGGAGTTCCATTTTTTTCCAGGAACTCGACAGCACTGACTTACCAGTATTACCCTTTGACCTACTTGCAGTGCAAGGAGCCTTTGTCAAGTGCCCTTCAGTGCCAGGCCTGGTGTTCAGGGCTGACTTTACTGAGATAAATAAGACAGTGGCCCCTGCCCTCTACTGTGTGGCCAAAGGGAGCCTGGGAATGGGTGGGGGCGGGTCTGCAGCCAGACTCAGTCCTCAGGCCAAGGCATGGATGGAGAAGGCATTCTCCTTTGACCTTGACCTTTGCTGATAATGATTGTCAAGGAGAGGGAGTATAGAACAATTGGACACATGGGGTGGGGGGGGGGGCTTGAGTTCTGAAGGAAATGCTTGCCAATATATTTCTACTTCTGATTCACATTCACAAACTTAGTGGACCTCCCAGATGGAGTAGGGAGAAAGCAAGGGCCAAAACACTGGGACACAACACCACCTATCTTGGCCACTGGGCGGTTCCTGCCCATGGCTTGGCCATAGGGGGAGGGCATCTGTGTAAATCGCCTCTCTTCCCCCTGCACAGCTTTTGGCAAGAAATGATATTTAAGGAAATGAAAACATAGGCTAAAGAGTTAGGTTTAGCTTCGTAGGGGTCAGAGAGGGATGGGAAACTTGTTGCGCACGTTGGGTCAAGGGGGGGGATGGGAAATGTGAAATTCCACCTGCCCATAAGTTTGGGTGATTTTTATTTATTGCTTTGTGGCTTCCTGTCTTGAGAGGACGGGGTAATATACAAGTACGGCCCAACATCAGTTATTTCAGGATCGCTTGAAAGCCCCAACCAGGAATTACCCAGATTCCTTCTTCCCTTGGCCAGGTCCTCTTCCCAGATCGTTAGAGTCGGGAAGGCTGACCTTACTCACGGGGAGGTGGGCTACCCAGACACTGCCTGAAACTAAGGCTTGACATTGTCCCGGGGATTTGTTCGTTCCTCCTGGTCCACCCACCCCACTGCCCTGGACTTCAGGCACTAGTGTTTGACTCCAGATTCAGTAGGAAAACTCTCTTATCAGTGACAAATCTTCCAAGATTCATACTGATTTTGAGCAAATAGAAACTGCTGTAGTTGACGATGCTATAATTTGAATATCTGTGTTCCCTTTAGTTTGAGAAATTTACAAGTGCTACTAGAATCTTTTTTTTTCCATTTTTTTTTTATTATTAGTTAAGGTATTACAAATGTGTCCTTATCCCCCCCATTAACCCGCAGCCTCCCCCCGCACACACCCTCATGCTCCCATCCCCCTGTCGTCCATGTCCATTGGTTTGGCTTATATACATGTAAACAAGTCCTTCGGTTGATCTCTTCCCCTTACCCCCGCCCTCCCCTACTTCCCTTCTGGGGATTGATAGCCTGATCGCTGTTTCTCAGTCTTTGGGTCTGTCCCTTTTCATCAGTCTATTTTGTTCTCTATAATTCACAAATGAGTGAGATCATGTGGTATTTATCTTTCTCTGACTGGCTTATTTCACTAAGCATACTGTTCTCCACAGAGGCTGCAGCAGTCTGCATTTCCACCAGCAGTGCAGAAGGGGTCCTTTTTCTCCGCATCCTCTCCAACACTTGTTGTTTGTTGATTTGTTGATGATAGCCATTCTGACAGGTGTGAGATGATAACGCATTGTTGTTTTGATTTGCATCTCTCGTATAATTAGTGACTTTGAGCAGGTTTTCATATGCCTTTCGGCCTTCTGTATGTCCTCTTTTGAAAAGTGTCTATCTAGGTCCGTTGCCCATTTTTTTATTGGATTGTTTATCTTCCTTTTGTTAAGTTTCATGAATTCCCTGTAAATGTTGGAAATTAACCCCTTATCGGTGGTATCATTGGCAAATATGTTCGCTACTAGAATCTTGAAAAGGTTTCAGTTTTTTCCTAAAATGAAATGGGCTGAAAATGAAGCAGATATTGCCTCAGTTTTGCCTTTCCTGCGCTATGACCCTGCCTGCCGCTGCCAAGACTTCCACACCCATCCATCGCGGGGCTCACTTTCCTTCCGGAGTTTGGATCCCAACCCTGTGGTTAAATCTCCTTCACCTTGTTCACCTCGCAGATGACAGGCCGGGACCTTCTCAAGGATCGAAGCCTGAAACCAGTGAAGATTGCCGAGAGCGACATTGACGTGAGTGAACTGAGTGGTCGCTGCCCGCTCGCTCCGTCGGCTGCCTGCTGTCCCCAGCCCCGGGTGGGCAGCTTCAGGAGGGTTTGGAGGGTTCTGTAGCCGGAGGCTTCCTGTTTACACTCCAAGGCCATGCCCTTTCCTCATCATCCCAGGCCCTCTCCAACCTGTTCTTGCTCACAGGTCAAACTGAGCATCTTCTGTGAACAAGACAGGATCCTCCAGGACTTGGAAGACAAGATACGTGCCCTCAAGGAGAACAAAGTATGTATCAGTTTTGCATAATCTTAGGCTGGGTGGGGTAGGAGGTTTGTCTTTTCACAGTCATAGACAGGATGGTATCGAACAACCGGTGTTAGTTTATTCAGAACAATGTCTTTGGGTTTAAAGAGTGTTTCTTGGGGGAGGAGGGCGGTTCTTTCTGAACGTTGAGGAAATCTGATAGCAGTGGTTCTCAACCTGTGGGCCGCGACCCCTTTGGGAGTTGAATGACCCTTTCACAGGGGTCGCCTAAGACCATCGGAAAACACATATATAATTACATATTGTTTTTGTGATTAATCACTATGCTTTAATTATGTTCAATTTGTAACAATGAAAATACATCCTGCATATCAGATATTTACATTACGATTCATAACAGTAGCAAAATTACAGTTATGAAGTAGCAACGAAAATAATTTTATGGTTGGGGGTCACCACAACATGAGGAACTATATTGAAGGGTCGCAGCATTAGGAAGGTTAAGAACCACAGCCTTATAGGGAGACCTTGACCTAATACCACTGCCCTCCTCCTCCTACCCCTTAATTCTGCTCTGGCCCACCTCTCCCTGGAGGCCTGGTGAGGTGAGCCTGGAAGAGGAGGGCCCCCTAGGATCTGGGCTATGGAGGAAACAGTCTGGATGGAAGGGCAGAAATGGGCCGGGCAGAGTTGGGGGGCACCAATGTTTGGTCTCTTAGACACTTAATGTGAATTTTTTTCTTCGTTGCGTTTTGTCAAGGTGTTATATTTGTGATGTTGAAGGTTTATAACATGGCCTTTGTCCTAAGACCTTAAAGAGTTTTCCTGGACTCTGATTTATCCTCATCATTGATTCCATAAGGAGTTGGTAGCCTTGTGCCCATTTTGTACACAAGGGAACTGAGGCACATAGCTGTTAGGTGACTTGCCCAGCCCACCCAGTGGACAGAGTCAGAGCAGGATTCAGAGACCCTGACCCTCAGGCCCCAGCTGGACACTGGCCCTCAGTCAACGATTAGGTCTTGCCATTCTGTTTAGTTTCTGGTGTGTGTGGGAGGCCTCCAGGGACTGTCCTTTATGACCTTGCTCTTTGACCCTCGCCCGGTAGGACCAGCTGGAGTCCGTGCTGGAGGTGCTGCACAGACAGATGGAGCAGTACCGAGACCAGCCCCAGCACCTGGACAAGATCGCCTGTCAGCAGAGGTTGCTGCAGGAGGACCTGGTCCACATCCGGGCGGAGCTCTCCAGAGAGTCCACTGTGCGTAGAGGCTGTGGCAGGCGGCGCGCACTTCCCTCAGGCTGGGCTGGGCAGAGGGGCTGCTCTTCTCATCTCCCCAGCTGTAACTGAATTGGCGGCCAGGGGCAAGAGTCTTGGGGTAGCAGGCTGCCTCCTGGCAGTAGCTTACCCTGTCCAGGGGTGATGTGTCCAAGGTGCCTTAGGGTCCTTTCCATCAGCGACTCCTGCATGACTACAGTGACACCCAGGGGGCCAGATTTCTCAGAGCAGCCTGTAGGCTTTTCCCTGATCTGCGTTAATTCTAAGATGTCAGAATTTCCACTTGACCTATCCATCTGATGTGGTGCAGGCCCCTTTCTTCCAGGCCTGGGAACCAAAGTGTTCCCAAGGGTGGAGGAGGGGACAGGGCAGATGGCCAGGGTCAGAGCGTGAGTGAGAAGATAACCCATGTCTCTCTCACAAGTCCCACCAGACCTGCAGGGCTCTCTTCCTCTGCCCCTGGGGGGGCCGGCTGTGGTCAGGAGCACAGGTGGGCATGGGCTTCTGGGGGCAAGGATAGCTAGGACCCGGAGCGTTTCCTTGGCCAACAGGAGATGGAAAACGCCTGGAACGAATACCTGAAGCTGGAGAGCGACGTGGCGCAGCTGAAGCAGACCCTGCAGGAGCAGCACCGAAGGGCCTTCTTTTTCCAGGTGGCTCAAGGGCTCTCCCCCCGTCCTGGGCTCTGATTCCTTGGGGGAGCCCCACCCTGGGCCTTCTCTCCTCTACCGGGGCTCAGCCTGCTCACCTCCCCAAGGTTTCCCTCTGGGATCCTTCCCCCAGCAAGGCTGTGATGCCCTGCCTCCCCACAGTTCCCACCTCTCTGCTTTTAGACACATTCTGGGGCGTGTTTATAAGGGTTTTACATTTGGAAAAACAGCCCCAAGAGGAGACAAATGCCAACCTTGAGACCCTCGCAGAGACCCTAGAGCAGTGGTTCTTAACCTTGGCTGCACATTAGAATCACCTGGGAATCTTTTTAAAATCCTGATTGCTGGGCCTCATCTGTTGGTTCTTGGCCCATCTTGGCTCCTGTCTATTCACTGAGACAGCAGCGGACAGCCCCGCCCCCTTCCTTCCAGCCTCTGATTGCTGAAGATAGATGCTATCGAGCCTTCACCTGAGGAGGTAGTGTGAATCCAGGAGGTGCCAGGCTAGGAGATACCCATCGCCGTGGCCCCTGCCCTCCTCAGGAAAGGCAGCCTCAGGGCCCAGCGTCCTCTATCCTTAAAAACCAGGCCACCTGTTGGCAACTGCCTCGCCCCCAAAGGTGAGGGAAGAAAGGCCCTGTGTGGTTTCCTTCCTCCCGGTCCAGTCCTCAGATGCCCAGCGTTTGTTCCCTCACTGTGGTGCCCAACCAGGTGCCACCCTCAACATTTTAAAAATGGAAAGTAACCTGCTTTTGAACCCAGCTTCAGGTCTCTATCTCCTCTTTCAGGCCCCGTGGATTTGATTTTGAGTTCAGCGAGCGTTAATTCAGCTAGGCCAGTTTTGGTGCTTGGCTTACTCATGGATGCACTAGTTCTAGCCAAGGCTTCTCACTCAAGTGATTTAATGAGTATGCTGACTCTCCTGACATCAGCCTCACCCCAAAAAGAGATGGAAATTCAGGACTGGGAGGCTTTTCCCAGGTCCTGCTGTCCCCCCACTGACCACTGGGCACAGGGTCTAGAGAGCCCAATCCAGGGCCACGTGGAGACTCTTGCCTGTGGCTCAGGACAGGCCTGCTCGGTCCCCAGCTTGTCTGTCTCCTGCTGCTGCTGTATTTTTCCTATAATGTCCCTTCATCCAAGCTGACTAACATTCTCCCATTCTGTTTTGTATCCCCAGCACTTAGCACAGTGGCATGAAAATGCTAGGTGACTATTGACAAAGTCCTTCACACGATTGTTTGTAATTACTAGTTTCTTAAACTGTCCTGTCCTGTTATACACATCTTCTTGGGCTTCAATGAGCCACATTAATTTTAGCAGTAATTTTTTTAGCTTCTTATTCCTTATATTTCTATGATTGTACAAATCACATGGGAACACGTCTCTCAGAAAAGTCCAAACAATGAGAAGCAAAACCAAAAAATAAAAGCTTCTCTTCCCTCTGCCCTAGACCACCACCTCCCTTGTGGGTAATGAGTGCCTCCAGTTTGCAAAGTCGCCTTCTAACCATTTTCTTTGCATTTCCAAACATGTGCACATACAGAGTTATTTAATTTATTTGAGGGTGACTGTTTATTTAAAGAGGAATCATTCTAACATCTTGTCCAGTAACTCACTTTTTTGTCATAACTTTATGTGGTGGCAACCTTTCTAGGAAAGATACCCCCAAGTTTATGCTGCCCAATACAGTAGCTACCTAAATTTAAACATAACTGAATTAAAATTAACATTAAAAATTTATTCCTCAGTCACACTAGAATCATTTCCACTGCTCAGTAGCCACACGTGGCCAGTGGCTGCTATATTGGACAGCACAGATAGATTTCCGTAACCTCAGAAAGTTGTACGAAACATTGTTGGTCTAATTCAGCGATTTTCAAAAGGTATGCCATAAGAATTTTTAAAACATGCGACACTGACTAATTTAGTCAATGGCACTGACCTCTTTTCCCTTAGATTGTCAAATGAAAAAATGACAACGGCCAACACAACAATAGCTGTCTAGTGTGAGTGAATCTAAATTATACCTATTTTTTTTGTCAGATCGGCAAAATATATATATTTTGTTGTGCCGCAGAATTTTAGTAATTAGTTTATGTGTGCCACGAGATGAAAAAGGTTGAAAATCACTGGTCTAAGTGAAATTAAATTAGTTCTTCATGGCTGCATAGAATGTTGTAGTCTGGACAGTTCCTCCTTTGCTTAGCCATTCCTCCTCTGAGGGACATTGAATGTTATTGGCCGTGTTTTGTTTTTAGAAAAGTGAGCATCTGTGTCACTGCCTTTTCAAGCTCCATTATGAGCGTTCATCTAAGGCAGGTCCCTAGGAGCAGACTCTGGGTTGAAAAGAGTGTACATCTTCGTGTGGCTGGACGCTGCCGGATCGCTCTCTAAAAGGCTGTTCTCATTTGCCCTCCCACCCACATGAATGAAAGTACAGAACCCGTCTACCCACATCCTTGCCAGCACTTGATGTTATCACTCTTTTTAGTTTTTGCCAGTCTACTTGCTGAAAAAGGACATCTTGTTTTAATTTGCATTTATTTACTTACCTCGTAGGTTAAACATCTCTTCATGTGATTATGGGCCAATTGTATTTTTACTGTAGAAATTTCATGGTGGCGTAACGTAGGGCAGGCCCAGAAACCTTCTTTCCCCTCCACAACACAAATGGGTACAATGTACAGGTCTTGTCACAGACTCCCCAGTAAGTGACTGAAACATAGGCCGGTTTGGAGCCTGGTCCCTGCTGCTCGATATGCATCTACCTTGTGGCCCTGCTCACACTTTCCCTGATACCTCAGTGACCGGAAGCTCACAAAGCCCTTCTTTGAGCAAACTCTGTGTTCACTTTGGTGTATTCAAGGCCAGGCAAGCTGTTGAATAGAGTCCTGAATAAATCATTAACACTGGAGATACACACATTCTCAGTAGTGGGCCTGGAAGCTCGCCTCCCTTTAGCCAGGTTTGGCTATGAGAAAATCCATAGCCTTTTTATTGCAGACTAGAGGCCCAGTGCACAAAATTCGTGCACAGGGGGAAGGGGTCCCCTCAGCCCAGCCTACACCCTCTCCAATCTGGGACCCCTCGGGGACATCCTTCTCATAATCCTGTACCGCTGGCTCCTAACCACTCACCTGCCTGCTGGCCTGATCACCCCCCTCACTGATCCCCCCCCCATCCCCTGCCGGCCTGATTCCCCCTCACTACCCTCCCTGCTGGCCTGGTCGCCCCACGCAGCCTACTGTTTGGTTGTCCGTCAGTTGTTTTCGGTCGTGACGGCCCCTGGCTTTTTATATATATTAGGATGAGTGGCTTTATTTATAAAGATTTTAATGGCCACCTGGGTGGGGAAGCCAGAGGATCAAAGAGCATCTGGGTAACCGTGAGCGGCGAGGCTCCCTGTAGGTGTCCAATGAGTCAAGCCTTTGCTGAATGTAGTACACAGCAGCCATCCTGCCCAGCCTGGCATGAGGATGCAGGAATGAAACCCCACTGCCTTGCTCCCCAAAAGCTTCCTTTGCCTCGTCATTAAGTTCTGAAATTCCATCGCCCTTGGAGAAAGATAGAGGTTCTCTGGCCTGCGCTCCTCTCTGCTCTTCTCTTACGGGTGGGGTGACAAGGGCAAAGTGGGGGCAGGGTTGCAAACTACTGGCAGGAGAAGTGTACCAGGGAGACTGCCAGGGGAGGGGGGAGTTGATTCTAATCCCATGCTCCCCCTTCACCTGCTGCCAGTTCTCTGCCTGGGGGCCTTGGCTCTAGAGATAACCCTGTTAGCTTGTACCCACACTCTGGGCTCACATGTCTGCTTTAGGACACTTGTGCTTCAGTGAGGAGCCAAGCCGCAAGTTCATTATTGGCTTGTCTGCCTGAGGATGTGCGTTGGTGTATTAAAGGTGGGGAGAGTGTGAGCTGCTAGGAGGGAGGCCTTGGATGTCTGTTGTCACGGCTGTTGGACAGTATTTGACCAGGGACTTTATGTGATTGGTCCTTTATCATTCAACATACATGTACTAAGAATCTGCTGAGAACTTGCCTCTTGGGGGTGGATCGGGGAGCACATTGTCTACTTGTAGAATCAGACATGGCCATAAGCATGGCGCATGCGGGAACTCTTCTGGCTGAGTGTGGCCGGGGATGTGAAACTTTCTGTCCTCCCCCATGGTAATTTAAAAGCTGAAAGAATAGTCTATTTGATGTTTAAACAACTCTATTGAAAGATGCCCACCATCCCTTAACCACTATAGACCCCACTCACGTCTTTCTAGGGCCTCTTCCCAGCCGGTTTTGGTTGTGACTTGTCAAGTGTGCCTATGGTCCTATAGCCTGGCTCTTTCCCAATTCTTTAAAAAACAACATTTTGCCATAGCTGGTTTGGCTCAGTGATGGAGTGTTGGCCTCCAACTGAATGGTTCTGGGTTTGATTCCGGTCAAGGGCATGTGCCTAGTTACAGGCTTAATCCCTGGCCCGTCGAGGCTTATGCGGCAGGCAGCCAGTCTTTCTTTC
>NW_006286675.1:7976197-7990768 GCF_000327345.1 Myotis davidii | reverse complement strand
CACAAGGGCATGTACCTGGGTTGCGGGCACATCCCCAGTAGGAGATGTGCAGGAGGCAGCTGATCGATGTTTCTCTCTCATTGATGTTTCTAACTCTCTATCTCTCTCCCTTCCTCTCTGTAATAAATCAATAAAATATATTTTTAAAAAAATAAAAAAATAACAGGCTTATTATATAATCCCCTCCTAAAGTATACAGTTCATTCATTTTTAGAATATTCAGAGTTGCAGAACCATCCCCACAATATTATAACAACTTCATCATCCCCCCACCCCCCGAAAGAAACCTTGTACCTATTAACGATCACTCCCCATCTCCACCCTCAATCCCCACTCCTGCTCTAGACAATCACTAATCTACGTTCTTTCTTTCTGGATTTACCTATTCTGGACATTTATATAAAATGGAATCATACAATCTGTGGCCTTCTGTGTCTACCTTCTTTCATGCACCATAATGTTTTCAAGGTTCGTCCATGTAGCATGTGTCAGTATGTCGTTCCCTTTTATTGCCAAAAATTTCTACAGTCCATTGTACTCTGAACTACTAGTAAACTTCACGTCCCAGGATTAACTGTCTTTTAAAAGATGCTCTTTATAGTCTACGGAAGGTGTAACCTCTAGTCCTTGCCTTCTCTTCCCTTATGCCAAAGTTGCCTGAGATGGTCTATTTTTTAAAATTGTGGTAAAATGTACAGAGCATGAAATTTACCACCTTCACCATGTTCCAGTGTACAGGTTGGTAGTGTTAAGTGTATTCACATTGTTGTGCACCCATCTTTGCACAACTCTTTGTCTTGCAGACCTGGAATTCCGTACCCAGGAAATAACAATCCCATTCCCCCCATTCCCCAGCATCCACACCCACCCTCTACTCTCTCTCCTAATCTGACAGCCTTCACGCCTCACATAAGTGGAATCCTACAGTGTCTAAGGCAGCCTGTTTCTAAATGAGGTGGAACTAGGTGAGGTGGACTTGTGAGAGCGCCCCTGAAATTTCTCTCCTGGGCCTTGAGCATCCTTCATGTCTGCGCTTCCCTGTGAAGCCGTGGAGCAGGGTGGGTTCTAGCCCTGGTGGTGCTTCCCAAGGAAATGCTACCCGCCCGGGGTGAGGGGCCCTGTCTGAAATGACAGCACAGGTCCTATGAAAAAACGTCTCGTGAGGAGCTAAGAAGGAAGTGAACCGCCGCTCGTCTTCCGTAGGAGAAATCGCAGATACAGAAGGATCTCTGGAGGATTGAAGACGTCACCGCAGGCCTGAGTGCGAACAAGGAGAACTTCAGAATCCTGGTGGAGTCGGTCAAAAATCCTGGTGAGTGGGCCGTCTCCTGGGGGCCAGTGCCCAGGCAGGAGGGGTGGCCCCGGGCGTCCGGTCCTCCTGTGTGTCACTCCTCCGGGAAATAGGTCTTGGTTCCATCCTAACCTTTGCTTCCCCCTCTGCCCCTTAGAGAGAAAAACAGTGCCTTTGTTTCCTTACCCGCCTGTGCCTTCACTCTCGACTTCTGAGAGCAAGCCGCCCCCGCAGCCCAGCCCTCCCACCAGCCCTGTGCGGACCCCTCTGGAGGTTCGGCTCTTCCCTCAGCTGCAAACCTACCTGCCCTACCGACCTCACCCGCCCCAGCTGAGGAAGGTGACGTCTCCTCTTCAGTCACCAACCAAGACAAAGCCCAAAGTTGTAAGTATGATGACCAGGACCAGGAACTGAGCACCGTCTTTTCCTCTCTGTTCTCAGGTCAGCTTCTCTCGGGAGAGAAGTTTTTAGGGAAACGGCGGGGTGGGGGAGATAGGACCAGCCAAAGTCCTGAGCCATGAGAGGTTAAGGAGTGGAAGGATCCTGCCATTGACCCTCAGACTCCCAGAATTAGAAGGTGCCCTTGGATATAAGCTAGCCCAACCCTCCCATTTCACAGCTGGGAAAACTGAGGCCCAGCAAGAGGAAGTGACTGTGCTGAGTAGGTAGAATCTGCACCGTGCAGATAGGGGTGTGGCTGCTCCTTGCAAATCTGCAGTTACACATGTTTGTGGGCAATGAGCTCATCTTAGCAGAAGAGTCTCCCTTATCTTCACCTACAGGTGAGCATGCTGCTGGGTAATAGGTAGAGTTGAGCCTCAAAATAACCTCAGGAGTACAGACAGGAAGGTCAGTATCCCCATGCCACAGATAAGAGAACTGAGGCCCAAAGGTGTTAAATTTGCTTAAAGTCTCATTGTTGGTTAGTAGAGTCAGCACATCTCCCGATCATTCCCTGTGCCATCTGCCATCTTATCGGACATTCGCCCCAGGTCCCCAGGTCAGGTTTGTGGCCCTGTGACTGCCTAACCCTGCACCTTGGCTTGCCTGGCATAAGAGAGAGTCCAAGCCCTTGGCAGAGTCTGGGACAACAGGAGACATTAAGGAAATAGAAGATGTGGTCGGGTACCAGGATAGCTCAAGTCTCCAAGGCCAGGCCAGCTCTGGCTGGAGAACCCAAGGGATCTAGTCCAAGTGACTGGAGAGCCATAGCAGAGGGCACCTTGGAAAGGGAGACCTCCAGGATTTTGCTTAGAGGAGCTTTGCCTGGGCACCATGTGTGCCTAGTACCTGTGACGCTTGCACAGCAGTGGCTTAAACACACAAGTTCCCAATCCCATCCTCACCATCTACCTGCCATGGCCCAAGGCCCAGAGCTGGAAGACAGGTGCCAGGACTCAGGGTCACTGTGAATTTCTTTATCTTAAGATCTCCCTCCTCATCCCAGATCTAGGAGGCCCGGAGCACCAGCCACACACCAGGAGGTAGAAATAGCAAATTAAACAGGAGTGCCTGGGGAAGGCGGCTGCTGACATAAGGCAGGCACCTGCCAGCCGGGACCAGCAGCAGAGGGAAAGGTGCTAGCCTGGGAACCGGACCAGCTGGATTCCAGCCCTTGTTCTTCTGGGTCCTCTCTGAGCTTCCTCAGTTTCCCCGTATGCACAGCAACCAGCTCTGACTAGACACTCACAGAGGCCCATCCTCACAGCGTGGTCCTCTGTGGCTCGGAGCAGGGCTTTTCCTGTTGGGTCAGCATCACAGCCAATGGGGGTCTTCTCTCCCCTCCTCTGGTAATGCGTGTGTGTTCACCAGTTTCACCTGACCTGGTCATTGTTTGCTCTCTTTATATTTGTGAAATAATGACAACCTGAAATTGACGTAAAGCATGAATATATCACTTAACACATATTAATAAAAAGACCACCCACGTTATACCAACACCCAGACTAAGAAATAGAGCTTTGCAGCAACCAGAGCCCTCAGGCCTGCGGGCTCCTTCCCCATGCAAGGCCCCTTCTGCCAGAGGTAGCCACTGGCTTGGCATTTGGGATCATTTCTTTGCCTTCTTTAAGTTTTGCTACCTATGTTTGCATCTCTAAATACTTTAGTTTCGCCTGTATTTATTCTTTTATATCTTGCATCTTTTCTTCAATATTATACTTGTGTGGTTCATCCCCATTATTGCATGTAGCTGTAGTTCTTTTATTTTTATTTGGCTTAGTTTCTTGAATTTAATGTCACTTACCTCTTTATTAGATAATCCTCTCAAAGGGCACAAAATCAGAAGATATGAAACAATACAGAATAAAGTGCCTCCCCCCGCCCTCTGTCTCCAGACATCTTATTGCCTTCCATCAAGGGCAATCAATGTTTTGCGTTTGTCATTCTGGGGAGCTTTTTAGAAATTGGTGATTCTGAGACCTTTGTCAGGGTTGGAAACCGGGATGCTCAGAGAGCCTGTGGGGAGAGCACTCACACAGTGATGAAATGTGTTGCATAAGAAGAATTCTGCTAAGCCTTTGCGAGGCAAGCTTGCAGCGCCCTTCCCCGAACTCTGCAAAATTCTGAAAAACAAAGCAAAATGAGTCTAAGAAAGGGGGCGTTTAGGAGGAAGGGGTCTCAGTGGCCACTTGTCCCAGGACTAGATGTCCATGGCAGCTGGGAGCCAGGCTGTCGATCCTTAGAGAAGCCACGGACCTCAGAGGGTCATGGACCAGGCAGGGTGGGGGTGGGGGGCCGGGGGGGTCAAGGAAAATAGTGACAGTCATCATCCGCAGGGAGTGGGCTGCAGGGCAGGCAGTGAGTCTCCCGTTCTGACCGCCTGTTCAGCCCCCAGGTCAGGAAGGAGGAAATGTTTTGTGACGGTTCACATTTCTGATAGAGAGGGCAAGAGGAGGGAGACTCCTTGCTCAGCTCTCTACCTGCTGAGGGGTCCTGAGACCAGGCAGGAACGGTGCGCTCAGCCTGAGCACTGTGGAGGGGGTGACATGGCGGGGGGGACGGCGCGGGGGGGCTGTCATAGACTTACCAGTAAGTGCAGGGTTGCCAGCCTGCTCCCCCTATGGTGCATTCCAGGCGAGTAGAGACCTGAGTTCTGGATTTGGGGATGCAGTATAGGCAGCACTTCGACAAATGGAAAATGCGACTCAAAGGGAAGAACAGATTTGGAGCCAAGGTGTCACCTTGTTCATGGCTCTGCCAGGGGGAATGCTGGCCCCTCTGGGCTGAAGTGGCTGTGCTCTTCAGGCCTGGGATGGGGGCCTGTTCCGGCCATTGGGCCGCCACTGGGGTGGGGCCACCGGGCCTCCTCCCTCCAGCTCCCTCTCACTGGGCACTTTCCCTGAGCAGGAAGACGAGGCACCTCCCAGGCCCCCACTCCCTGAGCTCTACAGCCCGGAGGACCAGCCCCCGGCCGTGCCGCCTCTGCCCAGGGAGGCCACCGTCATCCGGCACACTTCCGTGCGGGGCCTCAAGCGGCAGTCGGACGAGAGGAAGCGAGATCGGGAGCAGGGGCAGTGTGTGAACGGGGACTCGAGGGTGAGCGGAGAGGACCCTGGGGCTGCCCTCTGTGGGTGGGGCGAGGGAGGGTGGTGGTATGCTGGGCAGGTGTGACGGCCTCAGACTCTGCTCGCAGGTGGAGCTCCGGTCCTATGTTAGTGAGCCCGAGCTGACGACTTTCGGTGGGGACGTGGCCCAGCCACCCCTGGGGTCCGTGGGCTCTGAGAGCAGGTACCAGACGCTGCCCAGCAGAGGTAAGTCACCACTCTCCACGGAGGCTTCTGGGAACCCCAGCTCTGCCGATCACTGCTCCCCAACCCTCACCTGGTGCCTCTCACCCTTCTGCCTGCAGCGTTGGACCTTGGGCCCCAGCTGCACGGGTTCTGGGCTTCGGGGAGGGCCTGTCGTTCCTTTCTCGGGCCCACATACTGGTTCTCTTTCTCTTTATTACATCTGTTCCTGGGCATAATGCTAATAGCAATGGCTATAAAGCTCGGCACTGTGTCGAGTTAGGTCCTTTATAATCATTTAGTTAATATTCATAATCTATGAGGAAAGTACTATTATTATCTCCATTTCAGAGATAAGAGAACTAGGGCCCAGAGAAATTAACTTGCTAATTAGCTAAAGTGTTGGAGCCGGATTCCAGCCCAGTGTTCTGGCTGCAGAGCGGCGGCAGTGTAGGCTGGGAGAGCGGTAACCAAGGGCCTTTAGAGGGTTATGTCCTCTTTGTCACTCTAGCACTCAGTGAATCCTTTCTTTACACAGACACACTGTTCTCTTCAATCGGGTCTTCTTCTCACTGTCCTTCTCACTGTTCCCATGGGGATGGGAACAGACTTAGGCCCTTAGGCTCGCTTGTAGCTCATTTTCCCCAAAGCCAGACCCTCTTCCTCAGAAGTCTCCATACAGGGAGGCCTCCTGGAGCCCCTGAGCAGGCAGACCATGCTTCCGCCTCTGACCCTCCTGTCTGCTTCCGGAGGCGGAAGGTCAGGTGCTTTTCCCCCCTTGGCCAGGTGGACGGACACATAGCTGGGTGTGTGACTCCCACCTCACCACACTGTCTGGGCTGCTGTGGCCTGAGCTGGTCCCTGCTGAGTTGGGGCCATGGGTGCCCTTGATACTGTGCTCGGAGGCCTTCAGCCTTCCTTCATTATGGCCTGGAGGTGTTTCTCAGTGACCGTATTGATGACATTGTGGGCAGGACAGTTCTTTGTTGCTTGGGATTCTCTGGACATGGTAGGACATTCATCATTGTCTTTCCCACGTGCTGTGTGCTGGTGGTGTTCTCGTCAGGGTGTGAGGACCACCCCTGATAAGAATCATCGCTCATGGATAAAACACAGGCTGTGGCAGCAGCCGGCCAGGGTGAGATGACTCCTCAGAGCCGTAGGACCCAGACACAGGAAGCACGTGTCAGTGAGGCCCCTGCCATGTACCTTGGACAAATCTCTTAACCTCTGTGAGCCTTAGATCGGGCAGCTCTGTCATGGTCAAATGATGCTTTACTGTGTAGGACCAGTGGGACCATCTACATAGCAGTGCCCGACATAGTACGTGCTCAGTAAATGTTTGGTGCCTTCTTCTATCCCTTCATCCATTTACTCATTCAGTCAGCCAACCAGGCATTGTTGGGTTTGCAGTCTAGTTAGGACACTGTCTGTGGTCAGTAACCAGTGCATCTGCTGAGGGGTATTGGGAATAGTTGGTTCTGCCTCAGCATTTCAGGGGCCTGCACACAGGCAGGGTGTCTGAACTGGGTCATGCAGGATGCTGAGAGTTCAGCAGCAGGAAGGGGTGAAGGGTATTCCGACCCCTCCATCCTTTCCATCCTCTGCATGTGAGGGAAGACTAGGGTGGTCCACAGATCTCTAGGCACACTATCCCCCATTGGGGACAGAGGGCACCCCTGGACTGGCCCCTCATCCTCTACCTGGAGCCTTGCTCTTTCAGGCCCTGGAGAGGAAGAGCAGTGGGTTGTTGGCTGAGCCCCCGTGGTCCCGTCATGGCCGTGGGAGGTGATTGGGGAGGGGCTGGTGGCCTGGCCACCCCACGCCGAATACACTCGCCTTTCTCTTTCCTCCCTAAGGGCTCTCGGGGTCCACATCAAGGCTCCAGCAGTCGTCCACCATTGCGCCCTACGTCACCCTCCGGAGGGGTCTGAATGCCGAAAGCAGCAAGATGACCTTCCCTGTGAGTGGCCTTGAGAAGTTTCCGAGGAGCTCTCTGCTCCCTCACGCACAGAGGGACGGGCTCCTTGGTGGACGGTGACTGCGATCCTGTGAGGCCTGGGATGGTCTCTGAGGTTGTCTCGGCTCCTCCTGAGCTCAGGGCCCCTGTCACCATGTGCTCCGTGATGTCTCCCCCACAGTCCACCAAGAAGGGCATCACGCTGCCCTTTCTGTTTCCTGAGGACACCCCCCACCTTTCTCCCCATCCTCTCAGGCTCAAAGGAGGGAGCCCAGGAAGTCTGCACCCTGGGTTCTGACCTCACCACGTGCCGCCTGTATGCCTGCTGGACAGGCCTGAGCCTCAGTGTCTGCATCTGCAGAATGGGCTGCTGCCCAGGAAGCCCGAGGGGCCAGGGGCGTCGTGTCGATGAGTAGGCTTAGAGACAGTGGTTCTCCACGGCCGAGAAGAGCCCAACTAGATAGAGTGTGTTTGTGTGTGAGAGAGAGAAAGACAGACGGACACAGAACGGGCATGAAGCCGCGGTGTGGCTGCCCTGTGTGTTCCCAGCCCAGCTGCCCTGTCTCTCGCCTCTTCCTCCTCAGAGACCCAAGAGTGCCTTGGAGCGTCTGTACTCAGGGGACCACCAGCGGGGCAAGATGAGTGCGGAGGAGCAGCTGGAGCGCATGAAGCGGCACCAGAAGGCCCTGGTCCGGGAGCGCAAGAGGACCCTGAGCCAAGGAGAGAGGACGAGCCTGCCCTCGTCTCGCTACCTCAGCCACCCGCTCCCTGGAGATCTTGGCTCAGTATGTTAGGAGGGTCCAGGCAGGTGGGGCCGGGACAGGGAGCAGAGCTTCCCCGAGTCCCCCGAACACTAGCACGTCACACCCCTGGGCGAGTGGGCCGCTGACCTAGAGGATTCCGAGAGCACCTCTCGGGGCTGTTCTGTTTGCACGCTGGGACACGTGTGTGGCCGGGTCAGAGGGTGATGGGGAAGCAGAGCTGGAGTGAGGATGTCACTGCAGGCGTCACGGAGCCTGGGGAAATGTCCCGTCAGTTCTCTGAGTGGAGCTTGACAGAGGCCTTTGTAGACGTTTGGAGTCTCAGCTGAATCAAGGACTTGGGAATAGGTACTTGGTTTGAGGATTCAAGGAGTGGAGGAGGAAGATGGTGAGACGATATGGTCAGGAGGAGCACAAGCCCACCAGCCTCCCAAACTCCCACGCGGTTGCCCTAGGGGGCCGCTGAGCACAGGGTCACGCCCCACACCCCAGGGCTGTGGTCTCCTGCTGCTTGTGGTGCTCACAGGCCCCTGGTGCCCTGAGAGAGCCGGGGAACGTGTGCTGCCCCTGGTGGTGCTTCCAGGTACTGCATCCCGCCCACAGCCGCCTTAGGTCCAATTTGGATACATCCCATTTGACTTTCTGCTGTTTGAAATCAAGTGTTTCCCTGGACCGCTAGCCTGACTGTCCTTTCCCTAATTCATTGCACAAGCTCTTCTGCTTTTCGTGTTACGGCTTGCGCATTGCCTCTCTAACCCTGCCTGATTGTGTTTACAGAAGCTTCTCATTTGCATTGAACGTTCTCGTACTGGCCTGTGCTCTTTGTTACCAGGCTTATCATAGCAGCTCTTGTCTCCATAGCCTAGCGAGTTCCCCCATGTGTGACTCACCTTTCCGCTGCCCGCTTCGTGCAGGGCCTCCTGACTCACAATTAATTCCCTCGTCCCAGAAGCTGCCCTGCGAGACGGAGCCACCCTGCCGCCCGAGGGCCGTGGTCACTGGCAGAGGTCTGGGCATTATGAACTTACCAAAGTCCATGTCTCACGTCTAGTCAGTAGACACGGACCTCAGAGATTGTACATTTGAATAAATTCTATCAAGTCTAAGTTGGTTTGCTTTTAATTCCTCCAGCCCCATGGCACAATTCTAATGGAAAACTTTTTTGTGTTTTTAGTACTTAATAACTTGAACAGATAGTGAGCTATAGTATGTTCTGTATTTAGAGGGTCCCTATGCAGCTGTTAGCTCAGACACCAAAGGGGGAAGTCCCAGGACACTCGTCTCCTGAAAAGCTGCAAAGCCAGTAACTTTTAAACTTTATAAGCAAATGTCATGTGGGGGAACACTGACCTTTTACAAACTAATGTCTCAAGTGTAGAAAGGTTATCTGAAAATCGTAACTTGAATACCTTGTAATTTTTCTCTTAAAAAAAGAAAGGACTTGTGTAAGTCTCTGTATCGACGCCAATAAACGTGTTGCTAATAATAATGGATTGGCGTGGTTCTTCCCCAGGACACACCGCAGAGCCTAGTGGCCTTTCTCTGTTTGTGGAAACAATCAGGCTGGGTTTAAACGAGGACTTCTCTATCTGGGCCACACGTGAGCCTGTAAAGAAATGTGCTTTTATTTCTTCTGTGAATCATTAAATTCATTTTTTCATCCCTGAAATGTCAACTGCCTAATCCTTTTCATACTGTGATTGGAAACCTAAGAGCGATTAGATTGGCTTGGCATCAGTATTGAGAGCTTGTGCATGAATGGGTGAAATGTGCTGATACTGGCTATGGGTTTGGGGCTGTGGGGGCACTTGAAACATCATCAGAGACAATCATGACCACTGGGGGCTCTGTGAGGTGGGGGGTGTGGGAGGGCGGAGATGACCTGGGATGGCGAAGCATCTGTTCAATTTCTGCTCAAGAGAAGAGAGGCTGTGAGCCTGTTCCATCCGCTCAAAACCTGCTCAGCGTCAAAGGCCTGTGAGCATGCGGGCCACACAGGGCTGCCTCCAAGTCGCACAGTTCTCCTTGGGTCTTTAAATGGCCAGTTAGATTTTCCCTCTGTGAGGAGACACTTGTTAAAAGGTCGATACCGCGGAACAGCCTTGAACATGTTGCATTTGATTTAGCATTTCAGTTTTACATGTCTTTGTTTCTTTTCTAACTTAAAGGAAACTTTTGCCCCACATAGATGCCTTGATACACAGCAGTTTATCTGCTTCACTGACCCCAAGCTGCTCCCGCTTGGGCCTCCCCAGCCCCGCTGTGGGTGCTGTAGGCCCAGCCCTAAAGGAATCCTATTGAGAATCCCCCTGACAGAGGCTCTTGGCTATTCCTCTTGCTCACCAGGGCCTCAAAGGGCTTGTTTCCTCCATTATTGCTGAGCTGGGACGTATGGCTCCTGCACCAGAATGCTCCCCCAACTCTGGGGCAGCAGGAGAGGCAAATCCCTTCTCCAGAATTCTCCCAGGTTGTGTAGGTGTCACCCTCTTGAACCTGGGAGCCTCCTGTATCCCTGGGGACCATGCGAGTCTAAAGTCATGGGTCTTGGACCTGTGCCCTGGGGATCATGTTTGAACCCTCGGGGGCCTAGAGCAGAAAGAAATCGGCTGTCTGGAGTCAGGCCATCTAAAAGGGGCAGAGGCCCCGTTCTCCATTCCTCAGAGAGGCACAGCATACAGCAGGGATGCCCGTGTCATAAAACGGCTGCCTCGCTTTACAGATGAGGTTGAGTTCCAGGGTCACATAGCTCCACCCGATTGGATCACAGGCGCATCTTCCCAAGGACCCCAGGGCCTGCAAGACCATTCAGAAGGGGACCGGCTGGCTGCTGCAGCCATCAGGGAGCGACTACACTTAACCCTCTTGTTCTGTTGCCAGTGGAAGCGCGAGCAGGACTTTGACCTGCAGTTGCTGGACCGCGCCGTGCAAGGGGAGAGGAAGGACGAGGAGGAGGATGGCTGGTTGAAAGTGCAGGCCGTGCCTGTCACTGAGTTGGACCTGGAGCCGCAAGACTATGACTTGGACATCAACAGAGAGGTGAGGGCAGGGGCTTCCTTCATGCTGCCCCAGGAGGCACGGCCCTCAGGCTCCCAGCCTGACCTGCCCTCCTCGGGGCCCTGGGGGGTGTTGTCCTCAAGTGGGGATAAGGCTCAGCTTCAGTGTGGCCCAGGAGACGGGATGGATAGCAGCTGAGGCAATAAAAGGAGCCCAGTGTTTCAATGCAGATTCAAATCTCTGTAATTTGGGGCAAGTCATGTACCTGCTCCGTGCCTCGGTTTCCTCAGTGGTGAAGTGGGTTGTGATGAGGATTCACTGATTCCATGGGCTGCCTGGAGGATCAGCAATGATCAGAGGCCATGAGCACCAGGCCTGGCACAGCGCAGGCATGGAGGGAGGTAGTTATTGTTAGGAGATGTTCCTTGCAAAACCCAGCCTTGGCCCTGCCACTGGCCTCTCAGGCCGACTTGGGCAATCAGACTTGAGAAAAATGGGCGGGTTTGAAAAAACACAGGTGACATTTCCAGCCAAGGCCGGAGTTATAGACCTGCATAGTTCTGGTTTGAATTCCTTTGGCGCCCTCTGGTGGCCCCAATGCATCATGACCGGCAGGCCTGGGGAACAAAGTAACCCCCGGTGGGGATTAATTACCTACAGATTCAACATGTCTCTACCTAGAAGAGAAAGGGAATCAGAGGGTGTCAGCTAAAGTCCTGAAGACATAGGGTGGTCTCCTGTGGCCTCCACTGTGTCATTTGTAAGCTCCTTAGGGCAGATTCTAATGGCTGGTTGGTTCACTTTTGCCCCTAACACCGGGCCAGCACATAACCGGTGCTCTGTAACTCTTTGCTGAATGAGGACTCTGTTGAATGAAACACAGTAGCCCACAGATATCCCAAAAACATTTGTACGAGGACTAGCCAGGCCTGAAGCTGCATGAGGAAATGTGCTCACCACACGAAGGGTAGACTTAGCAGTGTGGGGGGCAGATTGACGCCCCGGAGGATGAGTTCTGGGGTCAGCTGGAGCGCCAGGGGTTAATGAGTCCCCCGCCCTCAGACCTTTTGCCTCTGAAGCAGCCAAAGGTCGGTGCTTTCTCAGGTTCACAAAAGAAGCTTCTTCACGCTGCCCGGGCAGTGAGAGTGTATTCTGTGGTGTCCTCGTTGCCTGCCAGCCAGGGGAAACAGTCCTTCCTTATCTCTAACCTAAATCCCTCCGCTACAATGTAATCTACTTCCTTCCTCTGGATCTGCCCTCATTGGAAGCCACAGAGAAGAGCTTATTTCTTGTCACCTTTCACCAGAAGGAAAGGGCAGCCTGGGTTTAAATTCAAGTCCAGATTTGCCCTGGGATTGGATTTAGCTTGTTTTTAGAAGCTTCAACCAACCCCACTTTTTTTTTAAATCTAAGAAGACATGTTTTTTTTTATTGTTAACAACATGTATTTTACAATAGGACAAGGATACACAGACTAAAACAGCAGGGCTCCCCCGTGCAGCCCGAGCCACACCGGAAGCCTCTGAGAACCATTTAGTGCTCTGACAGCAGTTGTCACTCTCCTGTGCTGTTGTCGATCAAGGAGGGAAAATCCCCCAGGGCGTGCAAAACTGGCCTTGAGCAGTTTCAGCCCCAGCGACCCTGTCGAGACTATTGAAGCTGAGGCTGCTCCTGGGTTCCTGTGAAAGACTGGTGGGCAGGAGTTGGGACGTTTTCCTCTAGAAGGAAACAGACAAGCATAGCTGCCTCCTGTCTAGCTCAGAGGAGCTTTCGTAGGGACGGAAAGCACTGTTGCCACCCAGCCATCCCTCCACCTGCACACCTGCTCACCACCCATCCACCTACCCACCCACCCATCTACCAGCCATCCACCAGCCATCCAAGGAGTATTTGCTGAGGGCTACTAAGTGCTAGGTCCTTTTTCAGACAGCAGCAGGTTGTAGCAGGCAGGGTCAGAAGGCTCTCGAGGTGCAGGTGGAATGATGAGGCGGGGTCAGTGGAGCGAAGGAAGAGCATCCCAGGCAAGGATGGTCATTTCTGTCCTGAGGGCTTCTAGCCCAGTTGTTTTCCCTCCTGCTCCCCTCCCCTGTAGGAGGTTGTTGGGTGGAGTGGAAAGAACATGGTTTCTGGAGTCACACCCGGCTTCCGATCCTGACTCCTCAGTAGGCCGCCATTGGGATCTTAGCAAGCCCACCTCTGAGGGCAACGCAGGCTTCCTCGTGGTGAGGGACAGGGTATGGGAGTGGGTCCTGAATGCAGATATCCGAGCGCCACCCCTCCCCCCGCATGGCCTCCTGGTCCTCTCCTCAGCTGTCCAAACCTGAGAAGGTCTCCATCCCTGAGCGTTACGTGGATCTGGACCCCGAGGAGCCGCCCAGCCTGGAGGAGCTGCAGGCGCGGTATCGCAAAGCCGAGAAGATCCGCAGCATCCTCACCCGGTCCAGGTCAGCCCTCCCGCTGCCCGTGTCCTGCCAGGCCCCATCCCATGGGTGTCTCAGTGGAGTGGGCCTGGGCCAGGCTGGCTAGGGTGTGTGTGTCGCCAGCTTCCTCCCCATTGAAAAGGGCTGGCTGGCGCTCAGTGCGTCACCAGCACCTCATCGAGGAAGCTGGCCTAGGCCACCTGGGAAGCCCTCAAAGAGAAGGCCTCTCCTGTGTCCCGTGACCCTGGCACGTGTGGGGAGCGGAGCCAAGCACGGCTGTGACGGGGACACAGTTGGGGTTCCAGCATTAGGGCCGTGTGCCCTCAGACCCATAGACCAGAGCCAGGCGCCCCAGCCTTGGTCTGAGGCACCAGACTTTCCCACTTCCTGGGACACTAGGGCCCTAAGAAGTGGCTTCCCTGTTCCCTCAGCCTCCATAAACCTCATGTGTACGGGCCTTCCTCTCATAGCTCAGTTAGCTTTTGCACATCTGGATTTAGCGGGAGCCTAGAGCTGGCGCTCTGATCTTGAGTTCTGTGATTCCCCAAAGGAAGAGCAAAGCTGTGATTTTGGGGGTATTTGCGGAGAAGGATGCATACCTTTGTCTCCAAGCACGGCTGTGACGGGGACACAGTTGGGGTTCCAGCATTAGGGCCGTGTGCCCTCAGACCCATAGACCAGAGCCAGGCGCCCCATAAACCAAGACCTCCTGGTTCAAAGGTTGAAGCTCAACCACTGAGCCACGCCGGCTGGGCGAAAGTGCACTGCTCTTATCAATGCCCCCTACAAGGATAAGAGCCCCAGGCCAGGAGACCCCCTCCCCTGGAGGCAGATGGTAGGGTGGTGAGAGCCCACCATCTGCTCTCTGGCCGTCCTGCAGCATGTGCAACCTGCAGCCGGCCTCAGGCCAGGACCGGAGGAACAGCGTGGCCGACCTGGACTCACAGATACAGGAGCAGGAGCGCATCATAAACATCTCCTACGCCCTGGCCTCCGAGGCCTCCCAGCGCAGCAAGCAGGTCAAAGAGAAGGCCTCTCCTGTGTCCCGTGACCCTGGCACGTGTGGGGAGCGGAGCCAAGCACGGCTGTGACGGGGACACAGTTGGGGTTCCAGCATTAGGGCCGTGTGCCCTCAGACCCATAGACCAGAGCCAGGCGCCCCAGCCTTGGTCTGAGGCACCAGACTTTCCCACTTCCTGGGATGCTAGGGCCCTAAGAAGTGGCTTCCCTGTTCCCTCAGCCTCCATAAACCTCACATGTGTGGGCCTCCCTTTCAGAACTCAGTTAGCTTTTGCACATCTGGATTTAACAGGAGCCTGAACCTGGTGCTCTGATCTTGAGTTCTGTGATTCCCCAAAGAAGAGCAAAGCTGTGATTTTGGGGGTATTTGTGGAGAAGGACGCACACCTTTGTCTAT
>NW_006286675.1:7974496-7975955 GCF_000327345.1 Myotis davidii | reverse complement strand
CTCAACCACTGAGCCATGCTGGCTGGGCGAAAGAGCACTGTTTTTATCAATGCCCCCTACAAGAATGAGAGCCCCAGGCCAGGAGACCCCCACCCCCAGAGGCAGATGGTGGGGTGGTGAGGGCCCACCACCTGCTCTCTGGCCGTCCTGCAGCATGTGCAACCTGCAGCCGGCCTCAGGCCAGGACCGGAGGAACAGCGTGGCCGACCTGGACTCACAGATACAGGAGCAGGAGCGCATCATAAACATCTCCTACGCCCTGGCCTCCGAGGCCTCCCAGCGCAGCAAGCAGGTGGCAGGTGAGGCCATGGAAACTGGGTCCTGCTCGCCACCCTCTGGAACTCGGGGCCAGTTGGGGAGTTTCCGTGGAAAACCCGGTGTTGGGCATGGTGGTTGGGGGCCAGTGGTGTGTTCTGTCCCACAAGCACCGCAGGGCGGGGAAGATGATGTGGGGCAGGCTGAGCATTGGGGGGATTGGAGCTCAGGAGTGTCAGGAAGGAGGCCCCAGCGAGGGGGTCCATGTCCCCTTCTTAAATGTGGGAGTGGCTCTGCTGTTCAGCTTTCCCGGAGACTGTGGGTTAAGAACAGGTGTCTCGGGGCCCTGAGCTTGGGGAACAAGGCTGAGGTTTCTGGCTTCATGACAAAGGGGACAGGAAAACTGTGGGTGCTTGGACTTCTGCTGGGGCCGAGGCAGAATGGGCCCTCTAGTCATCCCCAGGACCCCTGCTTTGGTCCCCAAATCAAAGCCACCATTCATCTTAGTGACCTGTGCCAGAAAGCAGGACTTGGGAAGTGGGACTTTGGGGGCCAATGAGGGGAAATGGCACCATGGGATGGGAGGGTGGGTGCACACCCGTGCCTGCAAATGTGTGCGTGTGTAAAGGCTCTCTCAGCTGGGAAAGGGATTGCTGGCTCCTGGTCCAGCCACCTCCCCGCTCCCTGTGCCCTCCCAGTTCACCCAGCACTTTCTCCCCACATGTGGAGGGCAGTGCCCTTGGCAGCTGTGCTCTAGGCCTTCTGGAGAGAGGTGGTCACAGAGCCAAAATGGTGGCACAGTCACCACCAGTCCTCCAACCCTGGCCAAAGGGTCTGGAAGTGACCTAGGGAGGGGCCTGCAGGGCCCTGAGCTGACCAGCTCTGGGGGATCTGGTCTGGGGAGCAGAGCCCTCATGGTGCCTTGAGAAGCCATGGGAGTGACCGAGGGCAAGCAGAGGGACCAAGATCTCATGGAAGCCGTTCTGTGTCCCCACGGAATCCCTGCTGCCCTCACTCCAATCGGGGACATACTGAGTGGCTGAGAGTGGTTGGTGTGGCTTTCTGGAAGGGGAGACAGTAGGTGGCTCACCCAGACCCTCCTCCTAGTGATCCTGGGGGCTTCCTGTGACCCACCTCAGCCATTTTGACCTCCTCCCGTGCCAAGGGTCCCGGGCCGGGATACTCCCCTCCAGCCTGTGCTTGC
>NW_006286675.1:7971258-7974194 GCF_000327345.1 Myotis davidii | reverse complement strand
CCCTCCACTCCCCCCACCCCCACTTCCTTACCACCAGCAGGCCCCAGAGCTAACACCTGCTCACTCAGGGCCCCCTCACCTCCCCGCTGAGTGGCCGCCTTTGCCATAGCCTTTCCTCCCTCTTGCTCCCTCTCCCCATCCCAGAGACATATCCGGATCCGTAGGTCGATCCCAGCCAGACCCATGGATGTGGCCCCCTGAGGCCAGGCCATTAATGGTGGGCCGTGAGGCCTGTGCCCCCCAGCCAGCCCTGCCGCGTGGGGCGTCTGTGCTGCAGGAGCAGACGAGGAGCCTAACGCACCGCTTAATTCCTGTGCCCGTCTAGCGCAGCAGCTGGCCCTCCTCCCGCCTAAAGGCCCCCTGTCCTCCAGGACGGTGCCACCTTACCCCCCCTTAAGCAACGGACTTCACTACACCTTTGTCTAACACCTTCCAAGTAAGAGCCTCGCCTGGCGTGCCCCTGGCCTAGTGCTGAGCATGCCCGCCCCTCACCCCTGCTGCTGAGATGATTGCTGTGCGCCCGCCCATGCTTCCTTCCTTTGGCAAAGCGGCCGCTGGGGAGGCCGCCCTGGACGGGTAGGCAAGGGGGGGACTGATGGTTTGGGGAAACTCCATCCTCAGTGGTTCCGATACAATAGAGACTGTAAGACCCAAGGCCCTGGCGCTTAGAAATCTCAAGAGCTAAACCGCAGGCCAGAGAATGCCCCACGGGCCCAGTGCAGGCCGCTGGGCTGGCCAGAGGCGGAGGGAGGCTGGGAAGGGAGAGTTAGATGGGCCCACACTGGGCTTTGGCCAAAGAAGTCGAAGAACTGGAGGATGGAAAAGTCCAGTTTACAGATGAGGAAACTGAGGCCCAGCGAACGGATGAGGGCTCCCTCCATGCCACACAGAATTGGCGTCTGAGCCAAGCCTAGTACGTCCCGTGTCACGGGTGCGCCCCTTCAGTGACTTGAGCACTTTGGGATGGAGAGGAGGCAGGTCCTGGGGAGGCTGCCCAGGGCCACGTGAAATGGGCCTCAGCCATTCAGCCCTTTGAGTCCTCCCCATGTGAGCACTTAGTGATGAGACGCCCTGTGGGGGCCCTGGACCGTGGGCGGAAGGCCCGCGTCTGGTCTTGTGAGTTGCTTCCCAGCCCAGTGGCCTCACCTGGTCACGGAGGGCTCAGAGCCAAGGTCTCAGCAGTCCTTTCCCTGCCACCATCTTGTAGGGTTTTCCCCTCTTTCCTTTCTGTGTCCTTATGGTTAACACTGTTGAGTACCTACTATGCTCCAGGCATTGTAAGCATCTTCTTTGATCCACACAACAACCCTATGAAGGTATCCGCCCCCATTTTACAGACGAGGAATCGAAGCTGAGGGACCTGAGGGACCTGCCCAGGGAGCCGCAGCTGTAAGTGTCAGCGCCAGAACCCCTCAGTGCGGGGTCAGAGCCTTTGCTCTCGGGCAGCTCCCGTGGGCTCCCCGGGCCACCCCCAGGGGCTCCAGCTGTTTGGAGAAGGGGTGTCTTGGGGGACAGAGAGGTGTGCATAGGGGCGGGGCATTGCTTTCCGCAGGTGTCTGTCGGCCTGGGCCCTCCCCCAGCTTCAGAGCAGAGCCCATGAGCTTCCCCTCCCCCTGGTCTGGGGGTAGAAGGAAGAGGCAGGCAGCTCTCAGGGAAGAATGAAGACCCACCCGGGGGATGCTCAGCGGGTCCTGTGTACAGGCCACAGGGCCTGCTGGGCCCAGGCAGGCTGAGCGCTGGGTGTGGCGCCTCTGCCCAGGCCACGCAGAGGTAGGGGACCCACTCTCCTCGCAGCTTCCGGTGCCCGTGGCTGTGCACAGGCCTTCCACGCTCCTGTCTGAACCCACATTTCCTATTACCATCACTGAAGCCTCGGGAGCGGGGCCTATGATCCCCCTGGTTTTAGATGAACTATTAAGACTCATGGAGGCTGAGAGTGCTACCAGGTCGCTCAGGGAAGCTAGGGCAGGGCCAGAACTGGACCCCAGAGTGGTCTGCTCAGGCCTCTTCCTCTCAGAGCAGGGACCCAGTTTAGGGACCAGGATGTGCCTGGCGAACTTCCTAGAAGTGGCAGGGGTAGGGGGAGAGTGGGGCCAAGCACCCCTGAGGCCTGGAAGCCGAGGGTCCCCCCGCCACAGCTGCCGCATTGCCTCCGCCTTCTGCTCTGCTGCTCTGCCTGTCTGTCTGTCATTCCGTGTCACGTGTGTGCGCAGACACGCCTGCTCCCCAGACGTGGGCCAGGGCCTCCCAGGTTCTCACGGTCTCCTGTGCTGTTTGCAGCCCAGGCAGCGACTGACCCGTGACCAGCGTGCGGAGGAGAAGCCTGCAGCCAGCGTTCCTGTGGAACCAGCTTGCTCCGAGAGAAGACTGAGTTTTCTTCCCCCAAGAAAACCCCTCCCAGCTGAGCAGGGGTTCTGGCTGGGGGAGGGGGCAGCCCACCAGATGGGGGTGTCCCCCACAGGGCTGGGTCCCCCACCCCCACCTCGTGTTAGTGGACTCCTTTTGACATGACAGACGCACTTTTGATACACACTGTAAAATGCTGACACTGTATTTTAGAATCAGAATATATTTTCTAATGTTCACCTCAAGGGCTGAGTGGCCAGAAAGGCGAGGGTGCAGGATGTGGGGGCTGCGCATGCAGATTCAGGTACTGTTGGGCGGGAGGTGTGGAGGGGGAGGAAGGCAGGGCAAAGCAGAGGCAAGTCCGATACAATGAACTCAGGTGAAGGCTGGATCTGAGCAGGTGCTTCCAGTGGACTCTGCCGTCAGGGTCCTGGGCCTGCTCCTGGGAAAAGAGGGACCCTGGGGCTGCAGAGCTCAGCTGTCCCCGACCTGGCCGATGACCGGCTCTGGAGTGGAGACTCCACCAGGATGGCATGTGGAGCCCAAGTCTGTGCCTTGGCCCTTGGGTTTGGTTTCGGGAAACAGTGACT
>NW_006286675.1:7951110-7951392 GCF_000327345.1 Myotis davidii | reverse complement strand
GCAGATTCAGGTACTGTTGGGCGGGAGGTGTGGAGGGGGAGGAAGGCAGGGCAAAGCAGAGGCAAGTCCGATACAATGAACTCAGGTGAAGGCTGGATCTGAGCAGGTGCTTCCAGTGGACTCTGCCGTCAGGGTCCTGGGCCTGCTCCTGGGAAAAGAGGGACCCTGGGGCTGCAGAGCTCAGCTGTCCCCGACCTGGCCGATGACCGGCTCTGGAGTGGAGACTCCACCAGGATGGCATGTGGAGCCCAAGTCTGTGCCTTGGCCCTTGGGTTTGGTTTC
>NW_006286675.1:7928128-7951065 GCF_000327345.1 Myotis davidii | reverse complement strand
GGCTCCCGCGCCCCCCCACCCCCCCCATGAGGTTCTCTCGGCAAAGGGCCCTTCTCAGAAAGAAAAAAGTGTTTTGCTTTCATTTAAAAAATATACTTTGAAATACAGAAAAGGTGAGAGGAAGCACCTTTTGTTGTATCATAAGCAATAAACTCCACACTGGGTGGCATCTACCCAGCACTGCTTGACTCCAGGCTAGGCTGGGGTCGGAATCCAGGACCTTTGCTGGCTGCCCCTGGAGAACCTGAGTCAGCTTTCCCAGGACTCGGTCTGGTGGCCAGGGGGCTGGCAGTGTGCCCCACCGTCCCTGCTGGCTGCCAACCAGCAGGGCACAATGGCAGGACCTTGACTTGACTTCCAGCCTCAGATGAGGAGGGGGCTGCCCAGCCAGGCGTAGAGTTGGTGGCCCTTTATTTAAGTCATGAGCTCATGACATTCTGCATACAGAAAGCGATGTTTAAAGGAAAGCAAACAAACAAACAAAAAACCCCATCCGGTGGAGCCACGCTTTAAATGAGAATTGGTCTTTGACTATGGTCAGAAAAAAACGTCTTGAATATATTTAGGAGTTGCCGTCTATTTTTAACTAACTCCATATGCTGCCAGTATCGACGTCATGCCAATTGCCAAAATAAGATTTTATTTTTGCCTTTATAAAGATTTTGTTGGAAAAATGAAATGAATATTTTGCAAGAAAAAGTTAATTTAAATAAAAGTGTAATGGTTTGCAAAAAAAAATGTGATGTACAGATTAAAATATTAACCTGATACACTTCCTGCTTCTTGCTGGCTGTGTTCTCACAAGGGGCCTGGGTTAGTCTTTGGAAAATCCGCACTGTCAGCTCCTGCTCCTGCTTGTGTTCACCCAAGGAAAGTTTCTCCCGCTGACAGCTCCTTGCTACTCGATGGACCTCGGAGGCCTGGGGGAAGAAGGCCTGTGCTCCTGGCCCAGCCGCTGCTCAAGGCGGCCGCCCCCACCCCACCCCCCTGGACTCCGTGTGGGGCTGGCTTGGCAGGCAGACTGCAATCCAAGACAGCAGGAGGGACTCCACCGGCTCCCTTCCAACCCACACACCGCCCGCCTGCGCGGCCCAATGAGGTGGGTTAGTGAAGGGCCTTTGCAGAGTGGATTTGTATTTAATTCCTTTTGACTTGCGATATATGCTTAAAACAGAAGGCAAGAGGCCAGTTGCGTTTAGGGACATGTGTATTTCCAAGTTTGTTGTAATGGCAGTTTTTCTCTCTTGCCAAGAAGAGCACCTGTGGTTTAGAGTGACTTTCCAGCTATTTAAGGGGGGGGGGGGGGCAGCGAATACACTCCAAGGCATTCTGAGCAGGGGACACTGCCCGTCTTTTAGCTACTGATCTCTTTCTGAGTTGTACAATAAAAACCCTCTCCTATTTAAGCATTTCTTGGAGATATTTCCATAACAGAGAAATGGGGTTTGCAGGAGGATTCCTCCAGGACAGCGAGCACAGGAAAAAGAAAAGGTACTGGGCGCCATGTCCCCCACATGGTGAGAGCAGGTCGGGGTTTCCTTACTGTTGGTCTCACACCCAGTCCTCTGTGAGGGGGAACGTGGCCACTCTCACTGTTCTCTCCAGCTCCCGCAGGAAGGAGGTGTAGACTTCTCTGAGAAGCATGGCCCACATTTCAACCTGCAGAGAGCATGATGGGCCCCCAACTCAGGCTGCATGCAGAGCTCACGCTGCATCCGGGGGCAGCAGGCAGCAGGCCCAGCCCCCGTGCGAGGACTCTGGCTTCCTGAGGTAAGAGGGGGCCATCTGGGGAAGTGCTGGCTGACCAGGGGCCCTCTTATGGGGACAACCCTGGGAAAGTCCACATGGCCAGTTTCACTTTTTTTTTTTAAATATATACATTTTTATTGATTTCAGAGAGGAAGGGATTGAGAGAGAAAGAAACATCAACGATGAAGGAATCATTGATTGGCTGCCTCCTGCACACCCCGACTGGGGATCGAGCCCACAACCCAGGCATGTGCCCTGTCCAGGAATCGAATCGTGACCTCCTGGTTTACAGGCTGATGCTCAACCACTGAGCCACACCAGCCAGGTGAGCTAGGCCTCTTTAGCGGGGACACAGCGCCCCAGCAGTTTTAATGATGCGGTTGCAGTTGACGAAGGGGGTACCTGCATCTGCTTGTTGACATCTCCTGAGTTTTAACTTCAACCCGGGCCCAGATTGAGAACCAAAAGAACATTTTAAGATCCAGTCGGAAATAAGGGGGCTGGGAATAAAACCTTTTCCTGATCCCCAGTGGAGCCTCCTGACCACCTAGATTCTCCGCATGCCCAGGCTCTGTTTCAGTGACTAGAGCTCAGGCGGGTGCACATTTGTGAGTGCATGTGAGGCGGGTGCTGAAAACAAGCATCTGTTTGTTCCCGTCATGAACTCCGTGTTTGGTTGTGGGATGGAAACTGCCCCCGGCCCCTTCCCCCTTCACTGTCTTCCGTTAAGCTTGGCTCTGCAGAATCTTCCTAGCTGTTGTAGGTTGCAGCCAAGGCCAGGGAACCCTCTGCTGCTCCAGGTCAGCTCAGGGTGGAAGGCGAGGAGGATGGAGTGGATGTGGAGCCTGACTCGGCCAGATGAGGGCCCATTTTGGGCTTTGAACGTTTCCCCGATTCTGGCACGGTGCTCCATGGCACGGCCGTTTTTGGTGGGCACCAGGGGTGGGAAAGAAGCAGCCAATTATTTGTCCAACCTACAAATCACATTTCTGAAACGTGGCAGGCAAATGCTGGGAGCCCCCTGCTCCCGATTCAGTGTCAGATGCCGGGACTCGTGAGGGACTTTGCCCACGTGAGTTTTATGCTGTTATGAAAAGAACAAAGAGATGAAGCTGGGGGTGGGGGCGTGTGTGTCAGAAACGGCAGCCCCTCCCGGCCCAGTAAACATGCCATTGGTTGGCCGCCTCCACTCCAAAGGCGACCACTTTCATTGCTCTCCGAGCAAAGAAACCTTTCTTCAGCCCGAGTGGCGGGGTACAAAGGCAGAGCACAAAACGTGCGCACATCAGAGTCCCCGCAATTCCGTTTGAACAGGCATATTGATTGGGTCTGACCCTGTTACATTTCCCCCTATTATTTGAAAAGGTGCATCTAAGTGTAGTGAATTGAACCAGCAGAGCTGAACTTTCCATGAGAACTTCTCGAGGTATTTCTTTAGTTCAAAGCTTTTGAATTTTAAAGGGCATTTTTAATATGAGTCTGTTGAGTATTCTCTGCCGCAGCCCAACAAGGGATGTTCAGTGCAGATGAGGCTGGAGTGTGTGGGGGTGGATTCACCTGCCTGGCAGAGGCCGTGGGGCGTGGTTGGGGGGTGAGGACCAGCCAGGAAGGGCTGTGCTTTGGGGTGGAGGCTGAGCCCCGCTGTGGAGCCGCACACACAAAGGTCCTCTCTGAGCTCTGGGGACAGCGTAGGGGACAGGGAAGAGGCTTTTGTGGAAAGCAGGGAAGGATTTGCTAGGGGCTCCGTGGAATGGATGAGCGTTTCAATTCAGGAACAAGGAGCTCCTCACTTCTCCGTGGCTCACTGTCTCTCACACTGTGCTTTAGAAGCTTAGAAGTGTGCTTCCCTGGCCTGGGGCTGCAACCTACAATATGAGAGCAGGAAGGAGAGGCCAGTCCCTTGGCTGAGGTCACGGAGTCAACAGGAAGCTGCTACTGTCCACGGCCCCTGGGCTGACGTCACTAATCAGCCCCAGATGCTTTCCCCGCCGAGCCCTGAACCGCATTCCAGTCCTTAAACGATTCGGCATCTTGGACATTTCGCCGGTTGTGTGGTCCATCGCAGTGGTCCCTCTCGCCACCCTGGCCCGGGCCCTGGAACATCCGCAAAGGCTCGTTTTCCGCACATGCAGAGGGGCTGTCCTGGCCCACCGAAGGCACACAGCCCGGGTGGACTAAGTTTCTGGCTCCTGTGGGTCCCAGTTTGTTTGCCTTCAGAGGCCTCTTGGATCTAGAAACAACCTCCTTCTCAGACCCAGCATCTGGGTTCAGAGATCGCATGGTCACTGGGACGAGCTGGGAAATTGGGTCCTGTGCCGAGAAAACCAGGGTGTAGGCATCTCGGCAAAACCCTTCCCGAGTTCTGGCCAAAGCTGCAGCCTGGAAGACGGGCCTGGGGAGGGCTTACTCTCGGGACAGAATAAGACAGCATGGCCCCTTCGGAGTCTCCTTTGCATGTGACCTCGGCTGGCACCACGGAAAGGAGGCAGCCAGGAGGCGGAGGTGATGAGCGCGGACCCTGGAGCCAGGCTACTGGGATCTAATTCTCGTGCCATTTTGCCAGCCCTGTGATGCTGGGAAAGTTACTTCACCTCTCCATGCCTCACCTGCAAAATAGGGATTTATATTAGCAACTACCTCGGGGAGCTGTTATGAGGGTTCAATGAGTTATTACATAGAAAACGCTAAGCATGGCTCCTGGCCCCACAGGAAGCACTAGCAAAAGTACACATATTCGCTATCATTTACCTGCTTTTAAGTTCTAATCATTGGATGCCTGCCATACTCTTCTTTATGATTGCCGTCTCCCTCAGAAGAATATAAACCTCATGAGAACAAGAACGTTGCTTTGTTCATTATATTATCTCTAGTGCCCGGAACAATGTTTGCCACGAAGAAGGCGCTAAGAAATAACTTGTTGAATGAATGCAAGGAGTCAAGGCCTGTGGCCGGGGAGCCTTCTCGCTTCTCCAGGTGACTTTGCTGACCTCTGCCCTGCGGTTCCACGTTTTATACTCTAGCCCAGCGATTTTCAACCGGTGTGCCACAAGAATTTTTAAAACATGCGATACCTGACTATTTAGTCAGGGGCTCTGACCTCTTTTCCCTTAGATTGTCAAATAAAATTTTAAAAATGACAACAGCCAACCGGTGTGAATGAATCAAAATTATACCTGTATGTTTGGTCAGAATTGTAGTCATTAGTTTATGTGTACCGTGAAAGGAAAAAGGTTGAAAATCGTTGCTCTCGGCCCCTGGGAGCATCCCTATGCCTATTTCTAAGTTTCTTGAGAAGTAGCTACGAACAGGGATTGTGGAGTTCAAACCCACCCTCATGAACACTGACCGTGGGTGAGTCACGGAGCCTCCTGTAGCATGAGTTTCCTGCTCTGAAAAGTGGAATAACAGTATCTCCTTCCACGTGTGATTTGAGGGCGAACTGAGGTCATCCTTAGGCACTGACCTGGCGTGGAGCAGTCACCGACCACCACTGTGCTGGTTTGCCCTCAGGTATGAACCTTATTGTGAGCCCAGGGCCCCAGGGACTTCTTCCCAGGTAAACCCCGTCTTCTTTACCTGCCTCGGAAGGATGGACAGGTTTAGGGTCTGCTGCCCTCCGCCATCTGCCTGCCATTTTAGACAGTTGCCTGCAGCAAGCAAAGCAATGGCTGTGCTTTTGAAGTTGGGGTTCACAGGGCCGTGCCACTGCCAGGCTGCTTCCCTGAGCTCTCCGGGGGCCGGAGGACAGGCGACTCCTCTGAGGCCTCCCCGCAGCCTGCAGCCGCCCGTGGGCCGTCAGACCCGCCTGTGCGCCCCCTTTGATGTCAGCTCCCAAACCGGAGCCCCGCTCTGAGGCCCTGGCTTTGAAGTCGGCCTATACACGGAGGTTCAGGAGGAGAGCCGTCTGTCGTGCCTCGGAGCACGGCTGGGCCTGTAAAGGCAAGCGGAGTGCCGCCAACACCTGATAAATAATTCTTTCTGGGCCCAAGAAAGATGCGTTCCATTTAAAGGAGAGGAAAATTCCCTTGACCTTTCCATTGAAGTTCGGATGGAGGGAGGTGGTAAGAGAGGGTTTTCGCGTCTTCTCACTGAAGTCATATGGGGCAGGGCAGTTGTCTCTGAGAGCCGAGCTCCAGCGGCTGCTCCAAAAGGGCTCCCTGCACCTGACTCCTGACCGGGGCCCAGCAGCCAGCCCCGGTGCCCCTCACACTCACCTCCTGCACTGACTGCAGGAGGCTGGGCCCTGTCTCAGCCCCTCCAGACCAAACCCTGCTGCAAACAGGGCTTCCAGGAGGCACAGCCCCACTGCCTTCCTTTCTTTCCAGTGCTTGGCACCATCAAGAGGTGAGGCAGACAGGAGCTCCCACTGGAAGGGGTCCTGAAAGTGGACACTGGCTCACATATAGCCAGCGCTCCCCCAGGCCAGCCCCTTGGTCTGCCTTTGTGCATGGCTGGATAATAGGATGTGGGTTTGTGTGTAGGTTTGTGAAATCTCTCCTTATGGTGAAATGTAACACACATATAGAAGGTACACAGAATAACAATGTTCTGCCCCTTAAATGATCAGAAAAGAAACACCTGCCTAACCCCCACCTCAGTCAAGAAGTGGCCGGGAGCTGTGGCCATACCTGTGCCTCTTCGGAAGCACTCGGCTTTCCCACAAAGGATAACCACTCTTCTGACTTCTGTGGTAACCACCTGCCGGCCTTTCCTATTTCTTTTTAATCCTTACCCAAGGATATTTTTCCATTGACTTTTAGAGAGTGGGAGAGGAGGGAAAGACAGAAAGAAACATCAATGTGAGAGACACACTGATTGGTTGTCTCCCGCATGTGCCCCAACCAGGGCGGTATGTGCCCTTGACCAAAATCGAACCCGGGACCCCTTGGTCTGCAGGCCTACGCTCTATCCACTGAGCCAAACCGGCTAGGGCTAGCCTTTTCTTTATGGTTTCACTATGGAAGCAGGTATCACCAAATACTGTAGCTTAGTTTTGTTTGTTTTCTGAAATGTGTGCGAATGGAAAAATAAAGAATGCATTCCTTTGTTTAGCTTTTTTTTCACTAAACATTATGATGTGATACCCATCCATGTAACTACGTTTCACTTATTTTGTTGTTGTATCCATTGAAGGCATATTCAACAATCATTTATCCATTCTACTATCGAAGGACATGTGGGTGTTTCCAGTTGGGAGCTATTACAAATAAATGATGCTGTCAACATTTATATACATGTCTCTTCGGGTATGTGAACTCTATTTCTTTTGGAATATACCTAGACATAGAGGTGCTAGTTCATAAGATAAACATATCTTCAATTTAGGAAGAAAATTCCACTGTTTTCCAAAGCAGTAGTATACTCTGTACTCCTACCCTCAATATATGAGTTACTCCACATCCTCCCGTGGTGCAGCCTCCCAGACGGTCCCCAATGACCCCATGAATAAGCCCTCCCCCAAAGTGTTTGCTTCTACTGAATAGAATATAACGGAATAAAGCAGGATGCCACTTTCAAGATGAGGTGACCAGACTGTGGCTTCTGTCTTGGGCATCCTCCCTTGCTTTCTCACTTGCTTACTTGTGAGGAGTCATGTTGTGAATTAATCTATGAAGATGCCCCCAGGGAAGAAACTGAGATCTCTGACCAACAGCCTCAGAGCACCTGAGAGCTGAGAGGGAGCTTGGAAGTGGGGTCTCCTCCACGTTGAACTTTGAGATGATTGCAGACCTGGCTGACACCTTGATTACAGTTTGTAGACAGCTTTGGCCAGAGGCACCCAGCTAAGCTCAGATTCCCAGCTCACAGAAACTATGAGATAAATGTTTATTGCCTTAAGATGCTAACTTTAGGGGTAATTTGTTATCCAGCAATAGATAATATATGCAAAAAACCTTTCTTAAGGCATTTTGATGTGTATGATACAGGTGTATTAGCATCTCCCTTATTAGTGACATTGAACATTTTTTCAAAAGTTCATTGACCATCTGGATTTCCTTTTTTGTGACGTGCCTGTCAAATCTCATCCTTCTTCTATTGGGTTGTGTATCTTTGTCTTGCTGATTTGTAGGGATTCTGGGTATAAGCCTGTCTGAGCCTGGGTTGCCCTTAGGACACAGCCACAGAGGCAGGGGCTTGCAGTAGATAGTATATTTGGGAAATGACTCTGTGGAACAGAAGCAGAAACAAAAGGAGGGGAAAACAGTAGAAAGGTAACTTCTCAAGCTGGTCTGACCACTGTTGTTTGAAACTTGGGGCTCAGTCTCACTGAGACTTGAAGAGCCATGTAAAAGCACCTCAAAATTACTCACCCGAAGTATGAAAGAAGAGCATGTATCCTCTAGCTCAGGGCCCCTAATGACCAAAGGTTCCCTGTCAGCATGTTAAGTTCCTCAGGTCCCCAGATGCCACATGTATGAGTGACTCCCATAGGAACCCCACCCTGGGGCAGCTAAGAAGCCTTAGGGCATCCAATGAGGGATGTAGCTAGAGATCCCGCAGCAGGAACAGCCAGAGGACAATGGGGTGGAGAGGATATGCAGAGGAACAAGTGTGGGGAAAGCAGTTTTGTGCTTTAGAACAAAAGAATATGGAGTTTGGCGGGGGGGTTCTCTCTCTCACACACACACACACAATCACACACTCTCACACATTACACACATTCCTTCCTCCCCTCTTCCCTGGTCTGGCTAATCTTCAGGCAGAAAGTTAACCCTAGTTCCTCAGAACCCACCCTCACTGGAGTGGCCTCTGTTTTTTTTTCTCACAAGGTTTTTTCTAACCTCTAAACCAGCAGTCGGACATCCCCAAAGGGATGCAAGAGGGTGCAAGCCAGGCTGAGGGACCCCCCACCCCCCAGTGCATGAATTTTGTGCACTGGGCCTCTAATGTTTAACATAACAGTCCTTTAGAAAACGGCCTCACATAATTTGGAAAGATGGGCAGGCAAAATGTCTCCATACAAAAGCCTTAGGAGGCAACATCTTGGTGCTGATGATGGCACAAGAAGCAGCATCTTCAGTAGGTGCAAGTTAGGGTCCTTCCAGCTCAGGGCGGGGGTGGGGGGAGGCAGTGAAGTGTCAGATATTGGAGGAAACAGGGAAGGCACTGCTTGGTAACTGCGGTGGTCCACCTTGGGAGGAGCATGCCGAAGCACTCCTGTGGCTTTTCCTGTTGCCCGAAGTAACTGTGGGACACCTTCTGAGAGTGGGAGAAAGGCTGCCGTGAAAGGAGAGGTAGTTTTCAGGGGGGTCAATTTAGGAAGAAGCATAGTAACTGCCCCCTTATCTACAGTTTCACTTTCTGTCGTTTCAGTTTCCCACGGTCAACCAGTCTGAAAATATTAAAAGTCCCAGAGGTAATTCATAAGTTCTAAATAGCATCCTGTTCGGAGTAGCACAATGAAATCTCAAGCCATCCCGCTCTGTCCTGCTTGGGATGTGAACCGTCCCTTTGTCCACCATATCCACCCTGTATATGCTACTTGCCCGATAGCCACGCCGTAGCTATCTTGGTTACCAGGTCAACTGACGGGTTCAGTGTTCAGGCAACCCTTATAGTAGCCAAATGCTGTCACAATGCCTACAGCATTAACCTTACTTCATTGTATCATCCTACCTCATCACAAGGGTAAGTACAGCATAATATTTTTTACAGTATATTGTTACAATAGTTGTTTTATTAACCTTACTGTGCCTAATATATAAACTATACAATAAGTATGTATGTATAGGATAAACACACATTATACATAGGGTTTTGTACTATATATAGTTTCAGGCATCCACTGGTGGCCTTGGGACATATCCCCCACAGAGAAGGTAGGGGGACTAGTGTGTATATAAATATATAGGGTTGGGAAATTGATTCTGTAGAACCCCCTCATTTACCAGGAGTGTATATTCATTTGAAGACTACTGGTTAACAATGGCAAGTAACAGGTCAAGCAAGGAATGAAGTGAAAAAAATACCTGTTTAAGGAAAATGGAATCATTGATGTGATGAAAGTAGTTTTCAATGCAGTTATATCAAAGTTGGGTGAAACCATATTGAAGTAACTGAGGAGGGAAGGGATGGCAGTGAGTAAATAGAGGCAGTAATAGAAACAAGTTATTAAAATTGGATGTAGAATGTGTGGAATTAAGATTATAGCTGAAGTACATGATATCCAGGAACAATCTTTTTTTAAAAAGATGTGAAATCTTTTGGAGTATAAATGCAGACAGAAAAGGGAGGGTTCCATAGATTAAGGGAGGGGTTGAAGGCTCAAAAGCAGATAATCAAAAGCCTTAGGTTCACAAGATGCAAAGGATTAGCAGTAGCTAGCATTTATTGAGCACTATTAACTACTGGTATGCTAAAGCTTCTTACCTGTTTTATCTAATTCTCACAGTAACCACCTAGGGTGGTTGCTATTGCTACACTCACTTTACAGCCAGGGACTAGGGCTTCAGGCCTATTTAGATCCAAGGTCACTCAGTTTATCAGCTAAGGTGGTAGAATGGGGATGTGACCTGGAGTAGTGAGACTTTTCCATGGCTGTAGATTTAGGTGGACATTCAGAGACCGTCTGCCTGATAAAAATCTCTCTTTCTTATGTAATCTGGAAGGCAAAGACATGTTAAAAGGGAAGGAGAAGAGAGAGGATCATTGATGTCAGACAAGTTTGCGAACAGAGGTTTTAAAATGTTATTTAGGAGAATGGGAAAAGAGTTTGACTAGAGAAAACACCATTGCAGTGTTGAGATTAATTAACATTCACTTTTAGTAATACTGATTTGTGCATTTGGTGTTTTTCTCTAGAAATAATCTGTAGAGGATTAGCTATTTCAAGGGATTTTCCAGGAAGGCATCACATAGGGAAGGGTTATTTGGGATATTGACAACAATGATATTGAAATGATAGATCAATTAAAAATTTAAACAGGGCTTATGAGACAGGTGAAGATAGGTGAATAATAACCTGACTTGACTGTGTAAAGAAATAGAGCTGTTATGATCAGAGGTGAATTTCTAAATTTGAGATTTCGGAGATAAAGTTGTTTTGGATATTTAAAGTACCTAGGAGACAGTAATACAACTAAAGCTCTGATTGTAAATGGTCATCGATGTCAATCAGATATCTGAAATTTACTTCCTCAAAATTTACTGAAGGAATGTGACCTTTTTGCTCTCAAATGATCTTTATCCACAATGGATCACTTCAGACTTTCTTCTGTACTGTCGATACCCCCAGGTTTAAAAATTCTAGATTTGGCCCTAGCTGGTTTGCTTCAGAGGATAGAGCGTTGGCCAGCGGACTGAAGAGTCCTGGGTTCAATTCCAGTCAAGGGCACATGCCCAGGTTGCAGGTTCTATCCCCAGAAGGGGATGTGCAGGAGGCAGCTGATCAGTGATTCTCTCTCATCATTGATGTTTCTATCTCTGTCTCACTTCCTCTCTGAAATCAATAAAAAGAAATAAATTTTAAAAATTATTTAAAAAGTATAGATTTGAGGAGAGGAATTTTATATATTAATACACACAAAATTGAAATCTGTTCCTGAATAACTTTCCAATCACAAGACAGTTACCCCCACTTCCCAGCTTGCTCCTCTTGCTCCTTTGTCAACTCTGGGTCCCAGTCTTGGGTGGGCACAGATGGGTAAACAGCATGCTGAGCCTCTTCTATTTAAATTACCCAGAGCTAGCAGTAAATTCAACATCAGGTCCAGCCTTTTCGTTCAGCATTGCATACACACCTTTTGCTCATAATCCATTATAATCTGGTGGGACCAATGTTGTATATGCAACATGACTGAAACATGAAGCAGCACATGACTAGAGGATTTCTGAAAGAAAAAAATGTAACATTCTGAGGTGAGTCCAAGATGGCAGCATAGGACACTGAACTCGCCGCCTCCTAAGAACACAGTGAATATACAACTCTATATAAAGCAATTCTTCCCGAGAGACAGCTGAGAGCCAAGTGAATAGCTTTCACACAACAATAAAGACCATGTATTTGTAAAGAAGGTTGGGCAAGAGCCATTCAGGAGCTGAGAGAACGCCTCAGCACCAGAGGAAACGACAGCACCACTGTCTGTCTCCCCTGCACTTGCATAGTGGGTGGGGAGCCCTATCCAGTGTTCCTACATGGCCTCTGTATTGTGTCCCCAGCCACCCCTTCTGGAACTAACTGGAGCAGAAACATGAGGGTACCACAGCACGAGTGGACAGGGCCTCTCCACCCAGAAACTGATCCAGCAGGTACAAGGTACGGTTGCACACAGGGCTACTCCATCCAGAGAAGGAGAATCTAGTAGGGCGCTGCTGCTAAAAGGTTGCCTCGCTCAGAACTAACTCTGGTAATAAACAAACAGGGGGCACCACACATACACCAGGTCAGAAGGACAAGGAAGTGCACACACATCAGGCTGTCCTGCCCTGATTCCATTCTGACCATGGGCAGCCGGAATAATAGGGAGCTACCACACACACGTGTACACCAGGGTGTCCTTACTAGACCCTGTTCCTGGTCCATGGCTCACCAGGTACTGTGTGCACCTGCCCCAACTTCAACCTGCCGGCACTGTCTACACAGTGGTCACTTCTATACAAGACTACTGTTTCAAGATTGGGAAAGCAATATATCTATCAACTAACTCATGGGGACAAAACAGAAAGTCAAATAGGGGAAGAATATGCCCCAAATGAAGGGACAAGAAACACTGGATAAAAACTCTAATGAAATGGAGATAAGTAATTTGCCTGATAAAGAATCAAAGAAATGGTCATAAGGATGCTCCACAAACTTGTGAATAGAGGAATTCAGAACTTCAGCAAAGAATTAGAAAATATAGGAGTGGGCAAAAGTAGACTTACAGTTTTAAGTGTGCAAAACAGTTTATTCTTGTACTAGAGGCCCGATGCACGCAATTTGTGCAAGGGGCTCGGCCCCCGCCGCCATGGTGGCTGCCTCTGCCTTGGCTCCGTTGCCCTCAGCCCCCGCCTGCCTAGGTGGCCATCTCTGCCTCAGCCCTCGCAGCCCCGGATTTGTCCAGAAGGATGTCTGATCTAATTAGCACATTATACTTTTATTATATAGAATTATTTAGTAATTGTATTATTTTCCATACGAATAATTATAAGCCTACTTTTGCCCAGCCCTGCACAATAAAGATCAGACATGATGAATACAGTAACAGAAATGAAAACTGTATTAGAAGGAATTAACAACAGGTCAGTTAATACACTACAGGTTAGCAACCTGAAAGAATAATGGAAATCACTCAATCAGAAAAGCAAAAAAAAAAAAAAAAAAAAAAAGGTGATAGTACAAGGGATGGATTGGATCTCTGGGACAAAATCAAGCACTCTAATACTCACATGGTAAGGGTCCAAGAAGGAGAAAGGGGCAGAAAGTATATTTGTAGAAATAATGGCTGAAAGCTTTCCTAATCTGGGTAAGGAAACATGACATCCAGGTCCCAGAAGTATAGAGAGTTCCAAACAAGAGGAACCAGAGTCCCACACCATTTTAATTTTTGTAATTAAAATGGCAAAAGTTAAGGATAAAGAGACAATCTCATAGGCAGCAAGAGGGAAGCAAAAAATCACAAGGAAAACCCTCCAAGGCTGTATCTATCACTTGATTTCTCAGCAGCAACTCTACAGGCCAAAGGGAGTGGCAGGAAATACTTTAAATGTTCAAAGAAAGGTTATCATTCAGAATTGAAGGAGAGCTGAAGAGTTTCCCAGAAAAGCAAAAACTAAAGGAATTCATCACCACTAAAATGCCTTTATAAGAAATGTTAAAGGGGCTTCTTTCTACAGAAATGAAAAGGCCATAACCAGAAATAAGTTAATTGAGGAAATAAAAAAAAAATCTCACTGTAAAGGCAACTATATGATAAACAATGAGTAAACCATTTTAAAAGCTAATATGAAGCCGAAACCGGTTTGGCTCAGTGGATAGAGCGTCGGCCTGTGGACTGAAGGGTCCCAGGTTCGATTCCGGTCAAGGGCATGTACCTGGGTTGTGGGCACATCCCCAGTGGGAGATGTGCAGGAGGCAGCTAATCGATGTTTCTCTCTAATCGATGTTTCTAACTTTCTATCTCCCTTCCTCTCTGTAAAAAACCAATCAATTAAAAAAAAAAAAAAGCTAATATGAAGATCAAAAGAAAAAAGCAAAATTAACTATAACCTTCAGGGGATACACAAAGCAAAAAATAAACTATGATGTCAAAATTGTAAAATGTGGAAGGGGAGTAAAAATGTAGTGCTTTTAAAGTGCATTTGAAATGAAATGTCTATCTGCTTAAAATAGAATTCTACATAATATATATGAGCCTAACAGTAACCACAAACCAAAAACCTAAAAAAAAAAGCCCAAACAAAACATTGAAGAAAACCAGAAAACCAAGAATAAATCAAGAGAAGAAAAAAGGAACAAAGAAAAAGTACAAAAACAATCAATAAGCATGTACCTATCAATAATTACTTTAGAGGACTTCCAGTCCAGATGATGGATTAAAAAAACACTGTGCTCACTTTCTCCCACAACCACATCAAAATTACAACTAAATAATAAACCATCATTGACAATCACCTGAAGAGTAGTTGAACATTATTCCTATAACTAAGGATATAAAGAAGCCAATCAAGACTAGTGGGAAGGGCAGAACAGGCAAGTCCCACATCCATGGTGTAGTAATTAAGAATCAGGAGGGATATCTTGGCTGTGGAGGTCCTCACTGAGCAACGAGGGGTCCCAGCCCCACACCAGACTCCCTGACTTGGGGGCATCAGTGCTGAAAAGAGGAGTCCCCATAACATCTGGCTGCAAAATTCAGAGTGAATTGTGACAGAGAAAGACAAAGCGCTGCTAGAGACCAAGCTGGTTTTTGTAAAGGGACCACACACACACACCCTTGCTCACAGACCACTCACTCTAAGCTCCAGTTAAGAGGCAGATGCTCAGAAAGTGCCAGGGATACAGGAGGAACTAAATTGACTAATTCAGAGCAAGGGCTGGAGGGGCACAGTTAGGGGAAACTCCAGAGATGGGAGCACTGGCAGGCACCAAATCTGACCTCTTCATTAACCTGGCTAATACCATTTGCCTCGCCCTAAGGATTCCAAGACCCGATGCCACCCAACTTGCTTGCTTGGCCTAAGACTCTGCCATTGGCTCCTCCACACAAGTGGCCTGCCTCAGCTCATGCTCCAGATTCCCCCAAACCACTCAAAGGTCCAGAAATGGTCAACAAGCAGCAGCCAGCCTTAGTGTGCCTTGTAGCTCTCGCTAAGCATCCCCAAGCCCAACACAAGCTGTGACTGGTCTCAACTTGCATTGTAATCCTATCAGCTGGCATAAATGGCAGCCAGTCTTGGTCTGGAATATAGCTTCAACTAAGTGACCACAAGCCTGGCACAGTGGCAGCTGGATTCAGTTCACGTTGTGGTCCCCACCAAAGCCTGGAACAAGTGGCAGCCAGCCTCGGTTCGCAGCATAGCCTCTCCCAAGTTCTTCCAAGCCCAGCACAATGGCAATCAACAGATCACTTTGTAGCTCCTACCAAGAGGCCCCAGCCAGGCACAAGTGGTAGCTGACCTTGGCCTAAACCAGAGCCCGCCCCCCCCCGCCCCGGCCCCCCAAAGAGGTTCCATATCCAACACACCCAGTGGCCAATTTCAGACCACACCAGAGCACCACCAACCAGCTCCACAAATGACACACCGAAGGTCAGACTCAGCTGGTACTAGAGCCCAGTTAAAATGACTCCTGTTCCATGGGGTCAGCCCCAATATAAAAGCTCATTTCCTATAGTTATAGCTAGTTCTCAGCCAGCCTGGGTCATCCCCACCCACTGATGTGCCAACGGCAATCGAGGCTCAACTACAACAGGTGAGCGCACAAAAGCCACACAGGGGACATCCCTAGAGCACCCAGCTCGGTGATCAGGGAGACTGTGCCACTGGGTCCCCCAGGACAATTTCTACGTAAGGCCACTATGTGAAGACCGGGATACATAGATCTACCTAATACATAAAACAAACACAGGGAGTCAGCAAAATGAGGAGAAAAAGGAACATTCCTCAAGTGAAAAAACAAGATAAAACAAAAACCCCAAAAATCCACAAAAAGAACTAAAAAAATGGAGATAAGCAATCTATCACACAGAATTTAAAACATTTTATAAGGATGCTCAATGCACTTAGGATGAAACCATGAAATGGGGAAAAAAAGATTCGATGAAGTAGAGGACCAAATCAGCAATCTAATAGACAAGGTAGTGGAAAACACCCAAATGGAACAGCAAAAAAAAAAATGAAATTTTAAAAACTGATAGTTTAAGGGGCCTCTGGTACAACCTGAAGTATACCAACATTTGCATCATAGGGGTACCAGAAGGAGAAGAGAGAAAACAAGGGATTGACAAAATAATGGCTAAAAAATTCTCCAACCTGGTGGTACTCACATCAACAAATTGAGGGATAAAAATCACAACCATCTCAATAGGTGGAGAAAAAGCATTTGACAAAATTCAACATCTCAGCAATGTGGGGCTAGAAGGAACTAACCTCAAAATGATAAAAACTATATATGAGGGGGAAAAAGGAGACTCATGTAATACTTTAAATAATAAAAAATTTTTTTTAATAAAGCTATATATGATAAGCCCACAGCTAACATCATACTCAGTGGTGAAAAGCTGAAAGCTTTTTCTTTAAGATCAGGAAGAAGACAAGGATGTTCACTTTTACCACTTCTATTCAACATAGTAGCAGAAGTCCTAGCCCAGGGGTGGGCAAACTTTTTGACTAGGGCCACAATGGGTACTTAAACTGGACCGGAGGGCCGGAACAAAAGCATGGATGGAGTGTTTGTGTGAACTAATATAAATTCAAAGTACACAACATTACATAAAAGGGTACGGTCTTTTTTTTTTTAGTTTTATTCATTTCAAACGGGATCCGGCCCGCGGGCCGTAGTTTGCCCACGGCTGTCCTAGCCACAGCAATCAGACAGAAAAAAGGAAAGAAAAAAATTAAAACCAACCAAATCAGAAGGGTATAAATAAAACAATCACTATTTGTAGATGGCATGATATTACATATAGAAAACCTTAAAGAATCCAAAAAATTAATAGAAAAAATGAAGTAGCAGGATACAAACTTAATAGAAACCCATCACCTTTCTATGCTCTAATAATTATCAAAAAGAAATTAACAATCCCATTTGTAACTGCATCAAAAGGAATAAAATACCTAGGAATAAGGTTTTAGCGAAAGAGATGAAAGACCTGTACTCTGAAAACTATAAGGCCCTAAAGAATTTGAAGAGGACACAAATAAATGGAGAGACATACCAAGCTCACAAACTAGAATGATTAATATCATGAAAATGTCCATAATACCCAAAGCAATTGATAGATTTAATGCAATCCTATTAAAGTATCAATGGCATTCTTCTCAGAATAAGAGCAAATAACCCTAAAATTAATATGGAAACACCAAAGAACCACAAACAACCAAAGAAACCTTGAGAAAGAACAATTGGATGTATGAGATGCCCCTTGATTTTAAATATACTACAAAGTGTTAATAATCAAAGGAATATGGCACTGGCACAAAACAGAAACATAGATCAATGGAAAAGAGTGGAGAGTCCCCAAATAAACCTTCACTTATATGGTCAATTAATCACCAACAATGGAGGCAAGAATATACAATGGAGAAATGAAGTGTCTTCAACAAGTGGTACTAGGAAAAGTGGACAAATACATGCAAAAAAATAAAATTGAACCACTCTTTTACACCATATAAAATAAACCCAAAATGAATTAAAGACTTAAATGTAAGATCTGAAACCATAAAACTCTTAAGTATCTAGTTCAGTAAACAGGTTTGATTCAAGCCTTTGAACATGTTACTAAGAAATGATATTTTGTACCAAATTACTCAAAGTTCACTGACTAGCCAATAATGCAGTTTGTGTAAATTTGGTGTACAAACTAACCTCCTAACAGTAGATTGGTTTAATCTTACTCTAAGAGAACTAGCAATTAATTCAGAAAGCAATATTGCTTTTTAGGAATTACATAATCAAGATAACAGTATTGGGATAAAATGAAGAGAATTTGTTTCAGTTTCTTATTCAATAAGCCTGCTCCTCAATTTTAGATAATGAGGATAAAGGTATCACAACCAAATATGGGAAACTGCTTTCTCTTTATTTAGGCCTTAGGAAGAAAATTAACTTTGGTCACATATTACCTAAAAAACAAACAAACAAAAAAAACCCCAACAATGCCCCCCCCCCCCCAAAAAAAACTTTTACATATTCCTAGATAGGACCAAATGATCAGAGATATAATTTCTTTTGCAAAACTTTGCCAAATATTATTTAAAAATCTAACATTCAATGTAATTCAACTTATATAAAGACTGCTTGAGATCACAGCATTCCAAATGTATGAGTTATATTTCCATCCTAGCAGGTGTGAAAAGTATTTGCTCTCATGTTGCTTTGGTCCAAAAGAATAGAGCTGAATCAGTAAGAGTAAACTTAAAAGTACCTAACCATTTGCCAACATTAATTTAGATTGTTACTGGCAGCAGAAATATCCATGATGAATAGTTCTACTATATCAAAGTATAATAAAATAATTCTTTTCATGAACACATCAGAGTACAGATAAACTTTTTATGAGAAAAATATGAACACAAAAAAGACAGCTACCATAAACAAAAAATAGTGTCTCCCTCAACTATTTGAAGGATAAAAAGGTGAGAATAGAGGTTTGATAATGCTAATATGAAAGGAAATTGAGTATTGTATTTATTTCTTATTTTATACAACTCTTACGCTTTACAAAATTGATTTTAGTCATGCCCATAAAAGTGTAACCCATGGCATCTGAAAGCAAACACTCTTTGTAATTACTTAAAAGGGCCTTTTTAAAAATTGTAACACAAAGGTCTGTGCTCTATAAGCAGTCCTCCACTGTGCATTATAACAATAAGACTTTCTTTTAATACAAAGACTAAGTGTTTGGGAGTTATGAACCACTAGATTTAACAAACATCATTTTATAGTTGCTTTTTGCATCTTTTTTGTTTTTGGGATCCTCCTCTTCATCAGGGTGCTCAGGAGCCTGGAGTTCTTCAGCAGATTCTTCTTTTTCTGACTCTGAATCACTTTCAGAGTCATCTGGACTTTCAGGATCAGGTGAATCATCATCATCATCATCATCTCCAGCCACATCACCTTCTCCATCATGATCTTCTACCTAAAATACCAATCAACAGCTTCTTAAATAAATACAATCATCAAGTACAAAAACTAAAAAAACCCCAAACATTTCCTAGCCATTAAATTAACAGTTTTAAGACTGTATTATGCTCACAGGCTGCCAAAGGAAGAACTGAGGACTTCATGTGTTTCATATACTGGGACTTGAATAGGATTTTGTTTTAAGAAAAGACTTTTGAAGACCACTCACTCACCTATGTGTCCCACCCTCTACCCTGTTTGAAAGCATGAGACAATTTTTTTAAAGTAAATAAGGTAAGTTAACTTCTGATTCATAGAAATGTGGAAAACATTGTTTTGGATATGACAGTATCAATGTTTTGCATATTACACTACTTTGGAATAATAAACCAGTAGTTATAATATCAAAAAAGATGACTCAGGAAACTTAGAGAATTCTCCCTAACCAGTACTGACATGATATATTTCATCTAACTTGAATGTTCTTCGTGCCTATTTATGATGTGCCTTAGTGGACACACACACACACACACACACACACACACACACACACACACAGCATAAAGAAATAATGACAAAAATGTGGGATATGGGTGAGTAAAAAATGTAGTGATGTGTTCAAATTTAAACAACCATCAACTTAAAATAAGACTGCTATATTTTGTACATATGAAATACATGGTAACCAAAAGCCTGTAAGAGGTATACAAGAAATAGAGAAAGGAATCCAAACATAACACTATATAAAGTCATCAACATACAAGAGAAGAGAGCATGAGAATAAAAAAGGAAAAGAGAACTATAAAAACAAAACAATTTAATAAAGATATGTAACGGAAATGGAATAAAAAAGCTGGGGAAGCAATTCTTGTATCAGAAAAAATAGACATAAAAAAGGCTGTATCAAGAGACAAAGGATATTTCATAATTATAACGGGATCAATCCCACAAGAGAATATAACTCTTGTAAACACCTACATACTGAACATAGGAGAACCTAAATATATAAATCAATTACTGACAGACTAAAGGGACAGACTGACAATAAGACAATAGTAGGGGACTTTAACACCCCATTGACATTGTTGGATAGATCATCCGGACAGAAAATCAACAAGAAAACAACAGCCTTAAATGACACATTAGACTATATGAACTTGATAGACCACGTGTTAGGCCACAAAACAAGTTTCAATTCATTTAAGAAGACTGAAATCATATCAAGCATCTTCTCCAAACACAATGATATGAAACTAGAAATTATGAGAAACAGAAAAACACAAATACCTGGAGGTTAAAAATGCTACTGAACAATGAATGAGTTAACAATGAGATCAAGGAATTCCAAAGATATCCAGAGACAAATTAAAATGAAAACATGACCCAAAATCTATGGGACACAGCCAAAGTAGTTTTAAGAGGGGAATTCATAGTAATAAAGATCCAACCCAAGAAAGGAGAAAAGCTCAAATAAACAATCTAACCTTACAGTCAAAGAAACTAGAAAAAGAACAAAGCCCAAAGCTTTGAGTAGAAGGAAGGAAAGAATAAAGACTAGGGTGAAAAAAAAAATAGTCTAAAGAAAATAGAAAAAAGTCAATGAAGCTAAGAGCTGGTTCTCTGAAAAGATAAACAAAATTTATAACAGACCAATTACTAGTAATGAAATGGAATCAGTAACCAAAAAACTCCCAACAAACGAAAGTCTTGGACCAGATGGCTTCAGAGTTGAGTTCTACCAAAAAAAATTAGTATCTATTCTTCTCAAATTGTTCCAAAAGAACTGAGGAAGGAAAGCTCCCAAACTTATTTTATTGGGCCAGTATTACGCTGATACCAAAACCAGGCAGAAACACTATAAAAATTATAGGCTAAGGTCTTTCATAAACATAGATGCAAAAATCTTCAACAAAATATTAATAAACTGAATTCAGCAATAATTCCAAAGATCATACACCACTATTAAGTGGGATTTATTCCAGGTATGCAATGTTGGTTCAGTATCCACAAATCAATTAATGTGATAAACCAGATAAATAAAATGAAAGATAAAATTATATGATCTTATCAAAAGATGCAGAAAAAGCATCTGATGAAAATGCAACATCCATTTATGATGAAAACTCTTGGCAACATGAGGAAAGATAACTCAAACTCAACATAATAAAGACCATATGACACACCTTTAACATACTCAATGTTGAAAAGTGAAAGCTTTTCCTTTAAGAACAGGAGGAAGACAAGGATGTCCACACTCTCAACTTTATTTGACATACTATTGGAAATCCTGGGCCACAGTAATCATACAAGAAAAAGATATAAAATTTCCATCCACATTGGAAAGGAAGAAGTAAAATTGTCAGATGATAATAGATGAATGGATAAAGAACATGTGGTTCACATACACAATGGAATATTACTCGGTCATAAAAAAGAATGAAATCTTGCCATTTGCCACATCATGGAAGGACCTAGAAGGTTTTATGCTAAGTGAAATAAACCAGACAGAGAAAGAGAAATACCGTATGATTTCACTTATATGTGGAATCTAAAAAACAAAATAAATAGAAAAAAAGAAACAAACTCGTAGATACGAGAACAAACTGATAGTTGCCAGATGGGAGGGGTGTTGGGAGGATGGGTATAAAATGTGAAAGGGATTAAGAAGTACAAATTGCCAGTTATACAAACAGTCACAGGGATGACAGTAGAGCACAGCGAACATAGTCAATAATATTGTAATTACTATGTATGGTGCCAGATGGGTACTACACTTATTGTGATCACTTCATAAGGTATATAATTATTCAATCATTATGTTGTACACCTAAAACTAATATGGCATTTTATGTCAACTATACTGAAAAAATGTGCCCCAGCAGTTACTCTAAGCAGAATTTACATAAGCTGATATCAGAAAAGTTATTAATAAATCTCTCAAAAATCTCTTATCTACAAAGACCTAGTACGGCATATAAAAATATTTTAAGTAACTAAAAATTTAATCAAATTGCAAATTAATTATCTTCCCATTTAATGAAAATACATTAATTACTACCTCACTGAAGCCAAGTCCACAATGTCTTCGATATCTTCCTGACAATTTACTGTCCATACTTTGCTGATATTGAGACTCCAGTTCTTCATTAATTTTCTTGTCTTCTTCCCCTGCATGTCCAGGGTACTTTGGTTATGTTTCAGTCAAATTAATAAAAATATTTGATTACACAAAAAAACCCTTAATACAGATGCTATTATAATCAGGGCTGATTTTTCGAACTCTGACTAATTTTACACTTAATTTTGTGGATGGTTTCTATACCATACGACTTAATAGACATAAAATAATTGAAATATGTATTTATGATTACTTCTTTAATAGCCAACCCTTCCAACTACAAAAATGTTTATAAAAGATAAACAGCTTATATTTTCCCACATAATTCACAATAGACACAAGAGCCTCAGAAAAAGTGCCTGGAGTTCAGATAATCTAAAAATTAATTAAAAGAACTCTGGTTATTATATATTTTGACTTATTTATAGTCTAAAAACTATTCTCCTGAAAGTGAATAGTTACAGAAAAACCTCCAAACAAAACCTTCTGTATTTGAACAAAAATAATGAAAAGACACACAATTCTTTCACAGGATGGTTAAATAAAATGACCTTGTAATGGCCTTCCTTTATGACTATCTTTGCATATCAGTTTACTGAAGTAACATAAACTTTTTTATCATGCAACATGATACATATTTTTACATATATACTGTTGAATGTAGTTATTAAACAGAAAACTAAACTACATGTGAACTTACCACATAAGAACTCGATGTTATCAATACAATCAAAGCTTTTTGTGCATGGCATTTTAATTTATAAATAAAAGAGGAATTTCACATTTTAATCACAAATGTTGGTGCTT